>NW_028317982.1:8258125-8597500 GCF_062004578.1 Staurois parvus | reverse complement strand
TATTTTCTCTTGAGAAGAGGAGATTAAGGGGGATATGATCAACATGTATAAATACATCAGTGGTTCATATAGTGAACTCGGTGTAGAGCTATTCACCCTGAGGTCATCACAGAGGACAAGGGGGCACTCTTTACGTCTGGAGGAAAAGAAATGTAATCTCCAAACACGGAAAAGGTTTCTTCACAGTGAGAGCTGTGAAAATGTGAAATAGACTTCCACAAGAGTTGGTTCAGGCCAGCTCAGTGGATTGCTTTAAAAAAGGCCTGAATTCTTTCTTGGATACACAGAATATAACTGGATACTAACATTTATAGGTAAAGTTGATCCAGGGAATATCAGATTGCCTCTTGGGGGATCAGGAAGGAATTTTTTTCCCTGCGGGAGCAAATTGGATTATGCTTTGCTGGGTTTTTTGCCTTCCACTGCATCAACTGTGGGTATACGACTATAACTTTTTTTTTTTTTTTTTAATGGTTGAACTGGATGGACTTTTGTCTTTTTTCAGCCAGACTAACTATGTAACTATGAAATGAAATAGTAAGATACCATTCTGATTGTAGAATAAAGGCAAACATGTTTGACTTTGTAAACTGATAACAACATGTTAATAGAGGGATGAAGTGGTAGGGGGGGCTGGGGTCTACAATTAATGTCCCAGTCCCTTAGGTAGGTAAATGGCTTACAGACCTCAGTATAAACCTGACAGAGGTTCTATCCCTTCCTCACTTTGTATAAAACTAAAATAAAAGTTGAAATAAATAAATACACCTCACAGCTCGACTTGCAGAGGATGACAGTGTGTAATACAGATCCCATTATGGCCGCTGGAACGCACCGCTCAGCGTGCGCTCCACTCACCGGAAGTTACGCAGGACGTTCAGATACTGGACCGGAAGTGCATCAACATGTTTCACCCGCAACTTCTGGTGAGTGGAGCGCACGCTGTGTGGAGCGCTCCAGCGGCCATATTGGGATCTGTATTACACACTGTCATCCTCTGCAAGTCGAGCTGTGAGGTCTCTGAGAGATATTTGTGGAAGTCTATGGTCTCTTTCCTATCGATGGAGGATAATAAAACATGTTTTTATTCTATTTAGAAAATGTGAGTGGTTTGATATACATTTCTAAGGGTTGGTGATAGTTTGGCAATATTACACTATATGATATTTTCTCTTTGACACAACGCTGGAGCTGGTTTGAAGGTCCTGATTTAGAAAGGAGTGGAAGGACAACGCTGGCCCTGTACGGTGGAATGTTGGTCCGGAGGTTATAGAGGGGGTGTAGGATCCCTGAAATTCCTAAAAGGCTTACTACTCACCATTATCTGGTGAGTGCGGTTCATGTTGGTTTGCACTGGTGGAAGGTGGAAGCACATATGTACAGAAAATCTTTTCTTTTTTCTATACACTGTGAAGGCTGGGAAAGGATCTGTGGACTTTTTAAATTCCTTTATATATAATCTTTATGCACCAAAGTGCTTTGGGCACATTCACATTTATTATTATCATTGTATATTTTTATGTTTGTAGAGTGTCACATTCATTGGTAATTTTCTTCACATTTATGTATTTAGTGTGATTTAAGTGATTGGTATAGGTATTATTTGCGCTGGCTAATTTTGTTTTTGTTTTTAAAATAAAAGTTGAACTTTAAGCCTTCGTCACAGAAGATGAAAAGATCCATCTTTGTGAGGGCAAAGCTCTTTCTTTCTTACAAGATCACGGGTTCCTGATTCAAGAAACGGAAGCTAACCTCAAGGTAATGTGCTGAAATATACTTGTAGAGCATGCTGAGCTGCTGTCAGATATAACACATTTGTGATTTTTCCCAGGGATGGGGAGACAGGGCGTTGAAATCAGACTGTAATCGGTGTTTGCTTATTACTATTTAGTTATCGGTACCCTCTGATGAGGCCGCAGCCAAGACAACTGCACTTCTTCCAAGGCTCATTATAAATCTTTATTGGAGATTTACTGAAGACTACTTGTTTTGCTTGCAAAAGAGGTAAAGGTCTGCTAGAATTACATTTCCAAGCCTGCGATCAGTTACACTTATTCTTTAATCTCAGTTACAAATGCCTGAAAATCTCTCTGTGGTAATTCATAGTATAAGTCATCTTGGGATATCTGTATGGAGCTGCTAATATATTACAAGAAATCTGGCTTTTGGGCTGACCATAGACAGACAAATATGTCCACAGGATTAACAAACAGGGACATTCCTGTACATCAGTGGTCATTAAATGGCAGACCACTGTCTGAACATGGACCGAGTGCCAGCCTGCCAGTCTAAAAATGCCAGATCCCCGCCGTTCAGCAGTCATTGGTTGCTGGACGCAATGACGTCACGTGTGTGCCTTGCCTCCTGCTGCTCGCTATCGCTCCCGGCTCCTGATGCCTTGTCTCTGTCTGCCCGCAAGCTATAGTCACATGTGCACCACACCCCGCCCCCTTCAGCAAGGGTCTCAGCGCAGCTCCCACCCCCTGTAGCTTGCTACATCTGCTGTCTTCAGCTCCCTGCCTGCTTTCAAGGTATGAAATGTGTGTACTTCTGAGAATCACAGGCGCACACTGATGGACACTCTATGTTATGGGGCACACTGATGGACACTTTGTTACGGAGCACACTGATGGACACTTTGTTACGGAACACACTGATGGACACTCTATGTTATGGGGCACACTGATGGACACTCTATGTTAAGGGGCACACTGATGGACACTTTGTTACGGAGCACACTGATGGACACTTTGTTACGGAACACACTGATGGACACTCTATGTTATGGGGCACACTGATGGACACTCTATCTTAAGGGGCACACTGATGGACACTCTATGTTAAGGGGCACACTGATGGACACTCTATGTTATGGGGCACACTGATGGACACTCTATGTTAAGGGGCACACTGATGGACACTCTATGTTAAGGGCCACACTGATGGACACTTTGTTAAGGGGCACACTGATGGACACTCTATGTTAAGGGGCACACTGATGGACACTTTGTTACGGAGCACACTGATGGACACTTTATGTTAAGGGGCACACTGATGGACACTCTATGTTAAGGGGCACACTGATGGACACTTTGTTACGGGGAACACTGATGAACTCTCTATGTTCAGGGGCACACTGATGGACACTATGTTTTGGGGCACACTGATGGACACTTTGTTACAGAGCACGCTGATGGACACTCTATGTTAAGGGGCACACTGATGGACACTTTATGTTACGGGGCACACTGATGGACACTCCATGTTAAGGGGCACACTGATGGACACTTTATGTTACGGGGCACACTGATGGACACTTTGTTACGGAGCACACTGATGGACACTCTATGTTATGGGGCACACTGATGGACACTCTATGTTAAGGGGCACACTGATGGACACTCTATGTTAAGGGGCACACTGATGGACACTCTATGTTAAGGGGCACACTGATGGACACTTTATGTTAAGGGGCACACTGATGGACACTCTATGTTAAGGGGCAAACTGATGGACACTCTATGTTATGGGGCACACTGATGGACACTTTGTTGCAGAGCACACTGATGGACACTTTGTTAAGGGGCACACTGATGGACACTCTATGTTAAGGGGCACACTGATGGACACTTTGTTATGGAGCACACTGATGGACACTTTATGTTAAGGGGCACACTGATGGACACTCTATGTTAAGGGGCACACTGATGGACACTTTGTTACGGGGAACACTGATGAACACTCTATGTTAAGGGGCACACTGATGGACACTATGTTTTGGGGCACACTGATGGACACTTTGTTACAGAGCACGCTGATGGACACTCTATGTTAAGGGGCACACTGATGGACACTTTATGTTACGGGGCACACTGATGGACACTTTATGTTACGGGGCACACTGATGGACACTTTATGTTACGGGGCACACTGATGGACACTTTGTTAAGGGGCACACTGATGGACACTCTATGTTAAGGGGCACACTGATGGACACTTTGTTACGGAGCACACTGATGGACACTTTATGTTAAGGGGCACACTGATGGACACTCTATGTTAAGGGGCACACTGATGGACACTTTGTTACGGGGAACACTGATGAACACTCTATGTTAAGGGGCACACTGATGGACACTATGTTTTGGGGCACACTGATGGACACTTTGTTACAGAGCACGCTGATGGACACTCTATGTTAAGGGGCACACTGATGGACATTTTATGTTACGGGGCACACTGATGGACACTTTATGTTACGGGGCACACTGATGGACACTTTATGTTACGGGGCACACTGATGGACACTCTATGTTAAGGGGCACACTGATGGACACTTTGTTACAGAGCACACTGATGGAGACTCTATGTTAAGGGGCACACTGATGGACACTCTATGTTAAGGGTCACACTGATGGACACTTTATGTTAAGGGGCACACTGATGGACACTCTATGTTAAGGGACACACTGATGGACACTCTATGTTAAGGGGCACACTGATGGAAACTCTATGTTAAGGGGCACACTGATGGACACTCTATGTTAAGGGTCACACTGATGGACACTTTGTTACGGGGAACACTGATGAACACTCTATGTTAAGGGGCACACTGATGGACACTATGTTTTGGGGCACACTGATGGACACTTTGTTACAGAGCACGCTGATGGACACTCTATGTTAAGGGGCACACTGATGGACACTTTATGTTACGGGGCACACTGATGGACACTCCATGTTAAGGGGCACACTGATGGACACTCTATGTTACGGGGCACACTGATGGACACTTTATGTTACGGAGCACACTGATGGACACTTTGTTACGGAGCACACTAATGGACACTTTATGTTAAGGGGCACACTGATGGACACTATATGTTAAGGGGCACACTGATGGACACTCTATGTTAAGGGTCACACTGATGGACACTTTATGTTAAGGGGCACACTGATGGACACTCTATGTTAAGGGGCACACTGATGGACACTCTATGTTAAGGGGCACACTGATGGACAGTCTATGTTAAGGGGCACACTGATGGACACTCTATGTTAAGAGGCACACTGATGGACACTTTATGTTACGGGGCACACTGATAAACACTTTATGTTAAGGCACTCTGATGAGGAAAAGTAATGTGATGGGCACACCCCATGTAAGGGGCCACTGTCATGGGGGAACCCTATGTATTGGGGTACTCTCTGAGAACAACTGATGTAAGGGGGTACTCTGCCACCCTACATCAGGTATTCCCATCAGAGTGCCCCCTTACATCAGGTGTCTCCATAAGAGTGTTCACTTACATCAGGTGTCTCCATGAGAGTGTCCATGTACATCAGGTTTCTGCAGCAGAAGGCCCCATACACCTGGTGTCTCCCATCATTGTTGCCCCTTACATCAGTTATCCCCATCAGAGTGCCCCATTATATAAGGTTCCCCCAGCACAGTGACCCCTTATATAGGGTGTTCCCATCAGAATAGTTCTGCCACTGGTTGTGGGACTTTGGTGAACTGTCAATAAACAGACCTCTGATGTTTGACCTTTCAGACAGACAAAGGAGATTAAAGACACAGCCCTCAATCTACTTCTCTGCAGCCTCAGCTGTACAGAATGAATGAACAGGAATAGCTGTGTACCGAGCTTTCCGTCCATTCATAAATTGAAGCATAGTAAACACAATTTGGTACGGATCACTGACTCTATTCATTAAGACAAGGAAGGGGCCAGTAAATGACACATTTACCAGCCCCTTCCCTGCTCTCATTCCTGACAGATTCCCCCCCCCTCCTCAGCAGCTGGCAGGAGAGTGGGGGGGGGACCCAGCAGTGCTGTAGGGGATGAGGGAGGCCAAGGCAATACACAAGAGCTCGTGGGCAGCAGGAGATGGGTAGGAGGGGCAGTGGGGCAGTATGTAGAGGAACCAATTCTCTCCAGAGGGGACGGCCGAGGCAATACACAAGAGCTCGTGGGCAGCAGGAGATGGGTAGGAGGGGCAGTGGGGCAGTATGTAGAGGAACCATTTCTCTCCAGAGGGGACGGCCGAGGCAATACACAAGAGCTCGTGGGCAGCAAGAGATGGATAGGAGGGGCAGTAGGGCAGCATGTAGAGGAACCAATCCTCTCCAGAAGGGACGGCCGAGGCAATACACAAGAGCTCATGGACAGCAGGAGATGGATAGGAGGGGCAGCATGTAGAGGAACCAATCCTCTCCAGAGGGGACGGCCGAGGCAATACACAAGAGCTCATGGACAGCAGGAGATGGATAGGAAGGGCAGTGGGGCAGCATGTAGAGGAACCAATCCTCTCCAGAGGGGACGGCTGAGGCAATACACTAGACCTCGTGGCAGCAGGAGAGAGATAGGAGGGGCAGCATATAGAGGAACCAATCCTCTCCGGAGGGGACTGGTTCCTCTATATGCCACCCCTCCTATCCAGGTGTACAGGAGGCAGCACGGGCCCTCTGGAGCATGGGGCTGGATCGCTACTACATACACCTCTGCCAGTGCCCCAACACTAATTTAAATTTTTCCCCTAATTCTCTCCCTTTTCTAAGTGCATTTGTAAGGCTTGGAAGAAAGAAAGCAGGTTTATATGTCAGTCCTGACATATTTATAGGATATTTCATTTGAACTGAAGAGTGTAGGAGCTACTTTAGAGAAGTTACAAAGGGACCCTTAGTTGAATGAATTGTTGTAGGACACTCCAGTTGCCTGTATCTGCAGAAGAACCGTGTATTGAAAGTCCTAGACAAAAACCTCCCAGTTAAATAGGGCTGTTACTGAGAACCTGTTGTCACGACGGCCCCTTCAGGAACACTGATGAGGCCGAAAACCAAGATAACTGTACTACTTCCAAGGCTCATTACAATTATAATAGAAGGCACCTCCTGATATGTTCTTATTTTGCCTTATGATACAAATATCCTTGCTTGGCAGAAACTAATACATTTAAACAGCCTTCAGATCTAGGCAGTTATTGATCCTGTATAGCTTTGTAAATTCATCTTCATTGCTAAGACATCTAATCCACCCTTAGCTCTTAAGTACACTCAGTTAATTCTAGTACAAAGCCATTAAAATGCCTGCATGGGTGATGTACTTATGTTCCATTGTGATGGCTGGAGTCCACAGCACTTGTGGGAAAGGTGCAGCATGTGACTGGAAGGACTTTGAAGAAGAGGCTATGTAGCAGTGAGCAGGCTGTGCACTGACAATCTCCACGGTGCAGCGACAGGTGTGCATTAATTAGACGTGCGGAATGAAAACATTTGTTTCATTTTGTTTCAATTTGATATTTAAATAATTTAGTTTCGTTAAATTTGTTTAATTCGTTTTCGGAATTTGTTTCATTTTATTTGTTTTCAAATTCGATTCGAATTTTCAGAATTTGGTTTAATTGCAAAAGTATCAAATCGGCATTCAAATTCAAATTTATTCTGTTCAAAATTTGAATTTTGGAAGACTGTTATATTTATCTATTTTGGTCTTTTCTACTCTTTTCTATTCTATTCTGTTATTTTCTATTTTGTTCTATTCTATTCTAATCTATTCTATTTTAATTCAAATGTATTCTATTCCAAATTCGAATTTCGGAAAATGGTTATATTCTTTCTATAAATAAATAATTTGCGCTAGTAAATGTGTATAAATATATAAATATATATAAAGAAATCATCAAATCATAAGTCCAGAAAAAAATATATATATATGCAAATACCACAAAAAAATATAAAAAAACTTTTAAGTGCAAAAAACTTTTGTGCAAAAAAAGTGTCTAAATATGAAAAATTTCACCAAAAACCCTTGATAATATAATGGCAGATCATCCATAAATATATCTTCAGAAACGGAAACTCTGCAACACACCGATCCTCATCGATCGAAATAACAGGATGAAAAACTTTGTAGTTAATCGAAAATCCACTTCTCCAATAGATAAAGGACCACCTTCAAACGTATCCATGGGGGGAAATGCCAAGCACTCGAGAGAAACAGAAAGACTTCATGGTGCAATATTATAAAAACCAATTCCTTTATTAGGTACTCATTGCACTTACTCAAGAGGTGTCCCAGCCGACACCAGCATCAACAGCATAACAGCAATCACATAAACGAGCCTGGCTACTCAGCACATGCGCAGTAGCTGGCAGCCAAAAACGTAATGACGTCACATCAATCAAGCTCCGCCCTACGCGTTTCGTCATCGACGTCCTCACGGAGCGGATAGATGTGAGACGTCTCAACCTCCTTAAATATTCACTCACAGGAAACAAACAGCTGACATCAATGGGGAATCAAGCAAAGCAAGCCGCCCCACAGATGACAGGAGTCCACAAAGGATATACAATGTATCCAATATATTTGCCATCACAAGCAAAAAAAACTTTAAAACAAGAGAACAAAAATAAAAATAAAAATAAAATAAAAAGAAATTTAAATAAAACACTAATGATAAATAAATTAAATAAATAAATACATTAACGGGCCAGTACCCTCTAAGACTGTGTTTCAAAAAGGGAACTTAAAGGGCCAGTAACACTTTAAACACAAATAAAGGGGAACTCTAGTAATAATACAAAAATAATGCAGAAATTGTACAAAAAGCATACAATCTCCCATATATCATCTTTAAACAGTTGCCTATATAAAAAATATACTTAAAATAACATAAAAATTAAAAATTAAAAATTTGTGAGAAAACAATTCAAATCTATATCGACATTTAACCCAAATGGTTGCAAGGAATTTAGTTCATAAATCCAAAACGTCTCTTTTTTGGAAATCTCATTAACCAAATCCGAGCCCCTCCAATGGGGTTTTACCATCTCGATCCCATAAAAGGTAAGTAAGCTCGGATCACAATTATGTACCAATTTGAAATGTTTGGATACACTATGTTTATCAAATCCTTTTACTATGTTTCTTATATGTTCGCCTATTCTTGTTTTTAAACATCTCCCAGTTCTCCCAATATATCTCAAATGACATGGACATTCTAAAACATAAATCACATGTGTAGAATTGCATGTAATCAGGGATTTAATATCATATTCTTTTTTGGAAAATGAAGAGCAGAATGACTTTCTTTTTTTATTATTACCAACTTTTACAGTCCTACAAACTTTACACTTCCTACAAGGAAAAAAACCATTTAAATTTGGAAACAGATCGAACTTTTTTGGGGGTTCGATGACATTGCGAGCCAGTTTCATCCTAAGAGACTTATTTTTCTTATAAATGAATTTAGGAGTTTTAGATAAGAATTTATTTAGTATATCATCTTATAACATATCATCATATAACAAAATGGGCCAATATTTTTTAAAAATTCGTTCAATATTTTTGTATTGCATATTATAGTTAGTAATAAAGGGTACATTATTTTCAAATCCCAAATGAGCCTTTCTATTTCCAAGAAACGTCTCCCTATCTTTAATACTAATCGAATTTCTCTCTTTAATCAAAAAGGTCTTATCATACCCTTTCTCTATAAATCTTTCAATTAACACCTCAGATTGATCGAAAAAATCTTTGTTAGCGCTACAATTTCTTTTTAATCTGGTAAACTGACTTTTTGGAGTGCTATATAACCAATTTGGATGATGTCCACTAGAAATAGGTATATAGCTGTTTTTGTCCACTTCCTTGAAGTAAGTTTTGGTACAAATTTGGCCATTATCTTTATATAGGACCAGATCCAAAAAATTAATTTGCTCAAAATCACTAATAACAGTGAATCTCAATCCATAGCGGTTCATATTAATATATTCCATAAAGGAATCGAGCTTTTCTCTGGATCCATCCCATACCATTATAATGTCATCAATATACCTCTTGTATAGCGCCATCTCTGGCCATTTATTGAAAATACTTTCTTCCTCCCATTTATCCATTACCAGATTTGCCACACTGGGAGCATACTTAGCTCCCATGGCAACACCCTTACATTGCTGAAAAAAAGTGTTGTTGTACCAAAAGAAATTGTTATTCATCGCAAATTCAAGTAATTCAACAACAAATTTCCTCTGCGATCTTTTCAGGAGTGATTTATGTTTAAGGGCCCATTTTACCGCATTAATTCCATCATTTTGATCGATGTTAGTATATAAAGATTCTACATCTATAGTAACCAATATGCAATTATCAACATTATGTAATTCTTTAAGGATGTTAATAAGATGTCCACCATCTCTCAGAAAAGCCCTATTTGTCATAACAATGTTTTTCAGAAAAGTATCAACATATTCACCAACTCTTGCAAATAAAGAATTTATCCCACTCACAATGGGTCTCCCCGGTGGGTTCTCCTTATTTTTGTGTATTTTTGGTAAATAGTATATAGTAGGTATTTTCGGATGTTTAATCAATAAATATTTTGCTTCTTTTTCAGTTAATACCCCCAACTCTTTTCCTTTGTTAATAATACACTTAAGTAGTAATTTAAGTTTCTTAGTGGGATTTTTTTGCAAAATTTTATATGTATCTTCAGATTGTAATAATCTCTTCATTTCTTTTTCATAGTCATTCTTATTTAAAACAACAATACTTCCCCCTTTATCAGCACTTCTAATTACTATATTCTTTCTCTTTTCAAGATCCTCAATACCCAATTTTATATCTGGTGGAATACAGTACGAATTTTTAACATTAATACTCTTAATCTCATTTTCTACCATATTTTTAAATACCTCCAAAAAAGCATTACCAGAAATCTTAGGGTTAAATGTAGAAGCATTTTTTAAACCACTATTTTGAAAACCATGAGAAGATAAAGTAGGATTGTTTCCTTGAGATTTATTCAATTCAAAAAATTTTTTAATATTAAGTTTTCTCAGAAATTTTTGCAAATCAATAAAAACATCGAATTTATTTAAATTCGTCCTAGGTATATATTTCAAACCAAGGTCCAAAACTTTAATTTCTCTTTCAGAAAAAGTAACATCACTCAAGTTATAGATTCCTGCCCCTATTATTCTCTTTTTCTTTTTTTGTCTCCTTCCTCCTCTTTTGCCTCTGTATTTCTTGTTCCCTCTTCTCTGCCATAATTCCCTTGTTCTCTCCAATCTTTCTCCTGTGGTCTGTAACCCCTTGGTGCCATATTCCACCCCCGGTGATGGTATGAAAAACCCCCCCTCGATGGAAAAAAATTTTGGTTTTGATAACCTCCTCTCCTATATCCATTACCCCTATATCCACCTTGACCTCTATAGTTGGAAAAACCTCTTGAAGGTCTACCACTATATTCATATTGATGAGGTGATTTATCATGAACATGTTCAGGTGTTCTATTGCCAGAATTCTGAAATGTCACTTTTTGTTTAGGAGGAGATATAGTGGTTTGATTAACCGTTGGGGATTTTAAATTAGGTATAATAATTTTTTCAGGTGTAGAAAGTTGGGAGTCACACCCATCTGTAGTGATCTTATCTTGCCATTTATACACTCTATTATTCCTATAATCTTCAGTGTCTCTTTTATATTTTTTAACCTTTTTGTTTTTAGTATCCTTATCGACTTTAACAATATGATCCTGTAAATTCTTTGATCGATTCTATACTTTTCATTTCTTTTATTCTATACTATTATGTTTTATTCCATTCTTTTATTTTCTATTAGATTCTATTCTATTCCCTTCATGTCTGTTCTTTTCTATTCTATTCTATTTGGTTTCAAATTTATTCTATTCGAAATCTGAATTTTAGAGATGGTTATATTCTCTCTATTTTATTCTATTCTATTTTTTTTTCTATTTTCTATTTTTTTTCTATTCTTTTCTTTTCTTTTTCATTCTATTTTGCCTATTCTATTCTAATCTATTCTATTCTATTCAGATTCAAATTTATTATATTGGAAATTTTAATTTGGGAAGACAGTTATATTCTTTCTATTTTATTATCTTCTATTGTTTTTTCTATTCTATTCTTTTAGATTCTTTTTTTTTAATTTCTATTCTGTTCTTCTCTACTCTGTTCAATTCTAATCTATTCTATCCTAATTTTGAATTTATTATATTCAAAATGTGAATGTGAATGTTATACTCTTTCTATTTTATTTTATTCTGTTGTTTTTTTTCTATTTTATTCTTTTATTTTCTATTCTTATCTTCTCTATTCTGTTCTTTTCTTTTTTATCCTATTCTTTTCTAATCTATTCAAAATCTGAATTTTGGAATACAGTTAAATTCTTTCTATTTTATTCTGTTCTAATCTAGTCTATTCCAAATCAAATTTATTGTATTCGAAATTCGAATTTCAGAAGAAGGTTATATTATTTCTGTTCTATTCTATTCAATTGTTTTTCTATTCTATTCTTTTATTGTCTATTCTATTCTTTAATATTCTATTCTATTCTTTACTATTCTAATTTATTCTTTTCAAATTTGAATTTATTCTATTTTAAATTTGAATTTTGAAAAACTGTTATGTTCTTTTTATTTTATTATATTCTATTGTTTTCTAGTCTATTATTTTATTTTCTATTCTGCTTTTTTGTATTTGAATTTATTCTAATCGAAGTTTAAATTTTGGAAGATGGTTATATTCTCTGTATTTTATTCTATTCTATTTTTTTCCATTCTATTTCCTTATTTTCTATTCTATTTAATTTAATTTTTTTATTTTCTATTTTATTTTGTTCTGTTTTACTCTATTATTTTCTATTCTAGTATCTATATTCTGTTCTATTTTATTCTTTTCTATCCTGTTCTATTCTTCTCTATTCTATTTTATTCTATTCTTGTTTTTGAATTTGATTTACTTTTTGGTTTGATACATATTTCGGATGAAATGTTTAGTTATTGCAGATACATTTAAATTCATCACTATTGTAATTCAGAGATTCGGATACATCTGAATCTCCAAATAATGAAAAATTTGGCCGAATTTTGATTTAGAACGAAACGAACCACACATGTCTAGTGTTAGTACAAAGCTGCTGGTGGAGAGGATGAAGCCCAGCTAAGAACACTATAAGAACACATACTTTTTTATCCTCATCGACACCTAATACTATATTTTAACACTTATGCTGCTGAAATGAACCTTAACAACTAATATATTGCTTAGAATACACCTTCGTTAAATGTAAAGTGAGTATATGAATAAAGTGTAGGCACCTTCAGTCTACAAGTATACCCCTAAAACTCAAGGCACTATAATTTGCAAAGGCTGACACTTTCTGGTGGTTTTTTTAGGCTTGCCCACTGTTTCCTGCACCTTTGTTTGAGTGATACTGCCTGTCAGGAACCTCTTGTCAGCCTTCAGAGAGACTGTGCTCATTTTCATGCACATGCATGAACTTGCACACAGGAATGCGGAGACAATGGCGTGCACGTAGATGCACTGCACATTCACCACAAATTCTGGCATGTTGTGGACTGTTTAAACCTGAGGCCTGCATGAGCTCATTCCTGGATGGCCTTTCAGCTTGTATCTCTGTTATCCTTGATCTTGAACTTTGCTTGACTCTGTTTCTGACCTGGTTTTTGTCTTACTGCTTTTAGACTACCCCTGTCTGTTTATGTTTGCTGCCTACCTGTGTTACCGACCTTGGCCTGGACTCTTGACCAAGATTCTGCCAATAGATTTTGTACCTCACTCCTTCAACATTGCCAGCCTCTGATTGTCTCTGATCTTGATCCTGCTTGTGATCTGGTGCCATCCTACCTGGCTGTTATGGAATTTGGCTTGTGACCCAGTACCGCACGCTCTACTGGTCTGGGTGAGCTCAGGGTACCCCCATCGCTGTGCTTCTGCTTACCTAACACCAGTGCTCCTAAACTCAGGTCCATAGTTCCAGCTTCTTGGCACATGTGCCCTTCAATTGCCCTAGCAGTTCCTGACTCAAACTTGATGGGTGTTTGGACAAGAATTGTGCAGGAGGCCACCCTTATCATCTCTGACTTATACACAGTGGTGTATTTAAGTTTTGTACTGCCCTAGGCAACACAAAACATTGGGCGCCCCCTCCCCGGAGAGAAAGAGATAGATTCACCATCACAGCTCTCCGGAATGAAACCATTTTTAGATGACTTCATTCCCACCGACAGCCTATATCACTCACCTGGCTCCCTTCCCGGAGTCTCAGGGCCACTCCCTTGGCTCCCCTCACTCCGCTCTTCCACCTGCCGCCCAACCCTGGTGCCCCTTGGAGCCTCCTCATACATAGTGCCATCTGCTCTTGGTCACTGTCACCACACAGGAAACAGGTGGCTCAAGGCAGAGCACAGGGCACACAAGACAACCAGCATCCCTTCTTCCAGGGGGCCCTCTGAAAAAGGCCACTCAAGGCAAACGCCTTGTTTGCCTCGCGGTAAATCCACCCCTGCTCATACAGTTACGTGACACTGCCCATAGGGATAAGTCAATATCTAGGAATAGAAGGTAAACTAACCACCAGTAGGTGCTGTAGCTTTCAGACTAAATTGCTTCTGGTCTCAGTGGACCCATAGCACTGTTGTAGAGCATGCAAATATCAACAATCCTAATATAAACCTTTATTCCTAACTCCAATTTAACCCATAAATACTAACATACTTGGTTTACTGGGAACCTGAAGCATTGGCACCAAATCCTAATAGTCTTGTGCCAAGATCTCAGCACCAAAAACCAATGATCAGCCTTAGCTGTGTTTGAATCAATAAAACGATATGCAAACACCATCAATTAATATTTTATCAGTGTTTGCGTGGTACTCATTGACTGAATCCTTTAGCCTTGAAGTAGTCTAGCTCTTTCTATCACGAATTTATTCACGAACTGCAGATATTTTTAAGAAAGTATGGAAAATTCACAAATGGTTTACCAGGTAACTAGGGATGAGTTAAAATGCATTATTTATGAGGCTAGAGCCTCTCTGCCAGCATTGCAAAGTATGCAACAGCCTTTTTCTCTGCCTCCAGTCACATTGAAGAAAAGATCTTCAAGTGTAGGGGAGCTGTTATAAGTCTTGAAAAAAAAACTGGAATATGAAATCTTGGAAAACTTGTGTTACAAGGCTCACTAAGATTTTAAGAAAAGCTCTGACCTCGGTATATTTGTATATGTGTGCAGAGTGTGTCAAAAACTAAGAAAATGCTTGAAAAGCTGGTATAAAAAGGCGGTTCCAGCAACTTTTTAAAATAAAAATAAAACCTGACACTGGATTGTTGAAAGGTATGGGCAATCAGAGCACCTACTGAGACCTATGTGACCAATGTGCCTTGTGTAGGGGGTCACTGTCTGCACTAAAGCAATATGCAGAATTTAAACAAAATTTGGGAGCATTTAAAGTGATAATAACCTGCCAGATGGTGGGCAATGGGTGCACTTGTCATAATAGGCAAGTATGCTGTGCATACCTACATATTATGGCAGAATTACCTCCAAATGTGCTTGTAAAGTATGTGCTATGAGTACAACATTTATTAGATATTTCTTTGCAGAAGAAATATTTGATTTTACGTCCTCATGCACACTGGATGTTTTTACAGCTGCTGTTTTTAGCTGTTGGCTGTTTTTCTACAGCCAGTAAACCCCCCAGCATGTTATCCTATGTGTCCATGCACACAGAGACTGTAATCAACGCTTTTTGGCTAAAAACCCCCCCAGAACTAGTGGATTCTAGAGAGGTTTTTAGCTGTAAAAACACCCTAACGCTGAAAGTTGTGGCAAAACATGGTAAACCTGTGTTTTTGGACTTTTCTTTTGAGCAAAAAAAAAATTGGGGGGGGGGTAAAAAAAAGTGAAAAAAACGCAAATACGAAAAAACACGGCTAAGCGCTAATGCAAAAATGCTGAAAACTCGCATTTTTAACGTGACTTTACACAGCTAACATTACCGGCGTTATTAAAACGCCCCGTGTACATGGAGGCTACTAGTTAAACTGAGAGATAAAACATCAGTTTACAAATTATAGCTTTTAAATAAAAGTTACATTACAAATTGACCCAAACTCAATGTAGTTTAGTTTTAAATATATATTTTGCTGACTCTTAAAACCACTGTCAGGTTCTTAATGCTGTAAGTGATGAAACTGATTGAAAATGGAATATACTAGAAAATGAGGACAACAATAAAGACACTTTGTTTTAGTGATATCAGTCTAAGTCTCGGTTCACACCACTGCGACCTGAAAGCTGCCATGACTTACAGTGCGACTTTGCCAGGCGACTGGAGTACTACTTTGAAGCAACTCTGAAGCAGCTTGCCTGGGTAATCTTCCTATAATGTCGGATCCAAATCACATCAATATGGATGAGGATCCAACTTGGAGCAGCGGTGTATTTACCACAAGGCAAACAAGGCATTTGACTACAGCGGCATTTTTCAGGGGGGCAGCAGCATCTTTCAGGGGGGCAGCGCCGCCCCCCAAAAGAAAGGATGGCAGAAGAGACACACGCAACATGGGACCAGGTGGGATCTGAGCGAGGCTGCGGGCTGCTTGATGGTGTATGAAGAGCCTGACTCTTGTTCCTGGGGATGTCCGGAGCTGTGAAGGTGAGTGTTTTCCCTATCACTGGGGTAGGGGGTAGGGTTGCCAGTGTATGGGGGGGCAATGGTAGTGGAAGGCTCTCTCGAGTGGGAGGCTGGGGTGTTGATGGTCAATGTCAGGCTCTCTTTGGGGGGGAGGGGGGGTGTTGGTCGGTGTCAGGGTCTCTCCTTGGGGGGGGGGGGTGGCGATTTTTGTGTTGCCTAGGGCAGCACGAATACTACATACACCACTGACTTGGAGGCGACTTCCATTAAAGTCTATGGGCACAAGTCGGATAGAAGTCACCTTGAAGTAGTACAGGAACCTTTTCTAAAGTCGGAGCGACTTCAGTAGTGCTAGTAGTAGTAAGACGGCTCTCATTGCCTAACATGGGATTTTACATGTCATGCGACTTGGGGTCTCACAAGTTGGATCCCAAGTCACAACAGTGTGAACCGAGCCTTAGGCTAGGTTCATACTGAAGCTGTGCGATTTTCTTCAGTTTTCCAATGCAAATCAAGGAACGCGTCTTTTGCGATTAAGATGCGATTTAGCTGGGATAGCAATGTGTTTTTCATGCAATTTTCATACAGCTGGATTTTGCCGTTATGCCCTAGATTCCTTTATATTCATTCTCTCTCTCTCTCCTTGCAAGCCTGGGATTCTGCAAAGATGATTGTGCCATTGCAGCTCTATCTCCCCTCGACACAACTGACACTTTGATTTGCATTGTATTACAGATAATACAGATTAACAGATAAAAATGCACTGGAATTGCTTTGCTTTTGAACAGAAAAGAATTTCACATTCAACTCTATTGAGCTCCAAATCGGATCACAGCACTCCTAACACACACACAACCCTTTTTCAAAATGTACTATATCTGGACTGCATAGATGTGAGGGCCCTCCATAAGAAATCATTTTATTTATCATGTCATGCGAATCAGAGCACATCTGAAACTGCATCAGTGTGAACGAGGGCACAGCCCTTGCTTTGGAGAGATCTCTTATGTCCTGCTGTGTTCCTGAGACAGGAAGTTTAAGGAAATCTCCCCATTGGGTCACAGACAGAAAAAAAACAACTTTATCCACAACTAAAAAAAAAAAAGAAGTTGCTTTATAAACACTTTCAATAACGTACAGAGGCGGACTGACCATTTGGAAATTCGGGCACTGCCCGAGGGTCCGGGGTCAGTAGGGGTCCCCATGAGATGCCCTTGTACCTTTTTCATAGGCTTTTTTGAGTTTGGGCAAGGACACAGGGGCCTCATGATCCCCTATTGTCCGGGGGCCCCATGAGTTGTCAGTCCGCCCCTGGTAACGTACTGCCTACTCTAAGAGCATTAGAAAACTGGGATAATTAAAACAATATTTGAAGCAATTTTTCTATTTTTTTCCATAATAAATTTATACAAATGAATGTAATAATTTAAACACATGTATTAAAAGTTAAACTGAAGTTAAAGTGATACTAAACACTGTTTAATTTACATTATCTTTTCTCATTCTGCATGTGGACGATGGCACTGTAATTATTTTAATAAAAAAAAAAATCTAATTACCTTTTTCCTAACAGATATATAGGAACCACATGACCCAGATTTTTCCCATACTGTCTGAAGGGAAACATAAGCAAGAAGAACTTCTAACCCTCTGCTGCTGGTCACATGTTCAAAATAAAAAAAGCCTTTGGGATACAGAGTAAAAATAAATAATTTATATCAATAAACTGTTTGAAATTATCATACAAATATTTATTTCAAATTAGATCTTTATTATATTTTGGTAATAGCACGGCATGGGCCATGGTACATGGCATGAGACGAACTTTGTCACACTTCTCCAGCCACTGTTTTTTTTAGGTGAGGTGAAGCCTCCATCAATCAAGATGTAATATTCCCTCCCCCCCATTGTGTTTAGCTGGTTAGTGGGCATGGAGGAGAAGGGAGGGAGCGGTCTGTCATTTACCACCGTGTATAGGCCAACGTGTGACTCTACAGTCACATGGGCTGCTCAGATGTAAAAAGGAGGAAATGCTCACAGCATAGAAACTCACTGAAAATTGAGCATGTGCAGTAGCTGCCAACACTGCTCTGCAAATTCTCCAGCTGCATTGGGGACGTGGACAGAAGGGGGGTGGATAGAGAACAGCAGGATCAACCAGAACTTTTGCAGAATACAGAAAATAAGTCAAATAGTGAGTATGAATTCCATGTAATACAGCATTTAATAATAGTTTTTCAATGATGTGGGTTTAGTGACGCTTTATTTTTGCTTATATTTTGCCTTTTCTGCTTTTTCCTTTTCCCACTAATGGCATTAAATAAAACCTCTGCCTTTTCAATACAAATTTTGACTTTTTTTGTGCTATTATTATTATTATTATACAGGATATATATAGCGCCAACGGTTTGCACAGCGCTTTACACCATGAGGGCTGGCAGTACAGTTACAATACAATTCAATACAGGAGTAATTAGAGTGTAGTGAAGGCAGATGGGGGTTGCGGGCAAAGTGCTGTACAAAGCATCCGGAAAACACCACAGCACCCTTCCTCGAGAGCCTTCAGCCCCGATGCAAGTAATGGGCAGACTGTTGGGAGGAGTTATGCAAATATTAAAATATCTTAATGGGTTTATGTCAGTTTGGAGCAGTGGGTGTTCCTTGGCAGGCTGCATTTGCATGAATACTGCCCTAGGTAACACCCACATGTGTTACTGAGCCTCCATGATTGAAAGAACTAAAATCCAATGAATGAAAGGGGTGGGCCAGGAACAGTAAGGCTGGGTAGAAAAGGTCTAGATGACGTTGGATATCCTCCAGCCAGGAAGTGGCTGATATGCTGCAGCTTCTATTTCTCACTGTGGGAAGCTCACAGTGAAATCAGTATAAGCAATTTCAGTACAGAAGAGGAACCTGACCAATTGTGCTAGACCACAGGTAAACCAGGATTTTGGCTTTAAAGTTGGAACATTTCATTAAAGTTACATTGTTCCTAGTTCTCACGGTGGGGAACAGAACCCCCTCACCCATGTTATGAGAATGGGGAAAGGAAAACGTCTTCTGTAGTCTTACAACTCTTCCTGTCCTAGGGTGATAAAGCTGCTTCTCCATAGGATACAGTACAGTGAGTGAATGAGCGTTGTCACACTAGGGCCAGTAGTGTCTTGCTGGCAGGATCACCAGCTGAAAACCATAAAAAAACTAAAAAATAGTCAAACTAATACATTTTCCATATCTAAGGACTGTTAAGTTGCAATATATAACTTTTTTTTTTAATTTTACAAATCGTACCTGCAGTACCTTTTGTATGTTTCAACATGTTGGGCAGCTCATTGAAATTAATAGGCTGCTAAAAATGCTGCACACGGGAATGAATAAAAAAGGCACATGCTCACCTATGGCAGGGAACAGTTAAAATTTGTTTTTTTGCCATCTTTGTCTCATTGAGGAGAATTACTTTACATCCTATCCCATATTACAACAGGAATGGAAATCTCTTCAAAGCTGTCAACAAGAGGTTTATTTACTAAAGCTGGAGAGTCCAAAATCAGACTCCCTTCTGCATAGAAACCAATCAGCTTCTAACCTCAGCTTGTTCAATGAAGCTTTGGCAATGAAACCTGGAAGCTGATTGGTTTCTATGCAGAAGGGAGTCTGATTTTGGACTCTCCAGCTTTAGTAAATAAACCCCCAAGTGTCTTCATTGCAAGATTTCCCCATGTTCTGGTGACAACTTGAAATTTTGGACTTTCAGTTTCAGTTGCAATGGTGAACAGGATAAATAAAGACCCAGAGAGCAATAAAAACTTGGCTGAGGTTCTAACCCTTCCCTATTTGTGGCCCGCGCTGATGGGCTTTTGATTGTTTCAAGCAGGTTTTGCATTTCTATACAATCTATGGTAATGCAAAACCCACATGTCAGTCAGTTCAGGAGGAGGTCAACGGCAGGTCAACGGCACCTGTCCATGAATTCTGAATGATCTAAGAAAAGTCTCAAACTGATGTAATTGACACAAGCCCAAGGAAACAATGGACAATGGAATTTCAGGACTTAAAGTGCTACTAAACCCAGGACCCTGCATTCACTACATCTGGTCTCTCACAGTACACAGGACATGGAAATGCAATCATTTTAGTAAATATAAACTGCTGAATACCTTTTTTCATCAGCAGTTAGAGCAGTCTGGTGACTTCTATCAGTGTCCAGCAGAGCACTGGTTAAAGCTTGTAGGAGGAGTTTTCATTCTCCTCTGACTGTCCTAGGAAGCTGCATAACCCCTGACCCTCTGTCTAGACACTGCCTATTGGCCAATGCCCCTTGCACCCTCCCAAGAAAAAAAAACTAGCAATACACACCAAATTGGGCATGTGCAGTTTGCCCCCAAGGCTCTGTCAGGAAATGGATTGGGGACTGTGGAAGAAGGGGAGGATCAGAGAAAACAGGATCAAACATCCTTTTTACACAATGCAGAGGATTAACCCCTTATACTCCACAGTGAGTATAAAAGCATGCTTTACTGTATATACAGACAGATTTTACTGTTGTGGGTTTAGTAACACTTTAAGAACATAACAATATTACGTGTCTCAACTGTGTTTCCAGTTTACTTTTGAAATGTTGGTCTTCTTACATCGGAACATACTGTTAAATATTCAAAATCACTCCTGATAACAGTGCTCTAATTAGGAGTTAAACTATATGTAAACTCTTGAAATGTAAAATAATCAATTCAGTTTAAAATATTAATGAAAGGTAAAACATTTGTGTATAGTTATAAAACACTTATAGACGCTCTCCCTCCCTTTTTAATAAGTGATTACATTCTCTCTGTTCTCAGCTGCATAAGAGCTGGGGGAGGAGAAACAGTAGCACAATAATTATTGAAGGAGAGCAGGCAGAGTTCCCAGCACAGCCAGAGAACTGACCACGCAGTGCTCTCCTGCTTAGTGTAGTCAGTTTTTAAAAGGGAAGGAGAGGGACTGGCAAGAAAATCAGGGATTTCACACAAAGGAAGCAAGAGCAAGAGAGCAGGATACTTTTTCATACAAGTACATGGTACAGCAGACACATCAGGAATATGAAATGTTGGTCTTACAAAATCACTTATCTGTTGAAAATTAAAGGACCAGTGCACCTAAAAAAAAGCAGTTCAGATCAATCTTTCTCAACCTTTTTACCCCCAGAGGAACCCTTGAAATAATGTTCAGGTCTTAGGCAAAAACTATTTATTGAAGGATAAGTAGAAACAAATGCCACATACATTGGTGATCAGTGAGAAGACTGCCAGCATTGCAGTGGTAGTCAGAATGTCACCCTTTCAGAGAGCTAAAAAGATCATTAGTGTCATGCAGCTGGCTATGCCAAATGGCGATGACCCCAAAATACTGCAGGCACCATCACATGGATTGCCAAACAGCCACAGGTCAAGGAAACGTATGTACATAGAGAAAGGGTTCCCCAAAAAGGTAGTTTCATATGAGACCATGCAGCTTTATCAAAGGGCTTTATTTGAAAAAAACAAGACAGATGTGCATTGCACAAATATACACACAGAATCTGAGCACACCACCACCGTAACTTCACCAAACAAAAAAGACAACTTTGTCTCTTCACCTTACCAACGGCTCATACAACCTCCAACATATACACTATAAGGGAAGGGGAGAGAAGGCTAAAGATGCAACTAGGGAACATGTGGGGCAATAAACCAGGCATTAAATGTCATTCAATAGCGTCCCATGTAATGGAGGTAGGAGTCAGGTTGGGGACCAGTTGTCCGACAGCCTATATAATGAGTAATATTTTAGTACTTTTTTTTCAGGAAACCCTAGCAACCTCTGGAGAACCCCTAGGGTTCCACAGATCCCTTTCTGAGAAAGTTGGTTTAGAGTGATATTTCAGGGTTTTTTTTGCAACTGTTGGAGAGTTAAAGTGATTCTAAAGGTAAAAAAAAAAAAAAAGTCATAAAATTAAACAAAATATATCATGCTTACCTGTGTGAGATGGGGAAAACAGCTCTCATTGTTTGAACACTGTTGGTGTGCAGTAAATTATTGTGTGGAGTAAATTAAATGTTCTGGAGTGACATTCTGCGGTTTAGCCACAAGATGCCACTGCTTTCCTAACACAGCCTCAGACTGCATAGATATTTCTATATTCATGAAGAGGTTTTTCACACACAGATTAGAGAGCAGGAAAGAGAGAGACAGCAGCCATGTTTTGGAGGATGGTGAATGCAGGAGCCGTGTGAGCAGAGAATCTGATGGCATCCAGGCGTGAGAACATCCCTCAGTAACCAGAGCTGCAGCTAAGAGAACCTGACCGTGTCAAAGACCCTGATCCTGTTCAGAGAAAGGAAGATTGCTGCTAGGAATGCTGATGAGAGCAGAGTAACAAAGCAACATACACTGTGATACCGCATGCTTGTTGGAGAGACATTTGTTCTGTTCAGAGTCATCAGCGGATGAAAAACAGACACGGGTCGGTAAGATCGTGCACGTACCTCATTTCAGTGTTGGCACCTAGAGACTGAGTCCAGGCCTATAGTTAGTTTGCGTCTCTGTTTGTGTCAGGCCACAAGTGTTATTACAGATCATTGGAAGGATACCATAACTTAAAGTGACATTTCACATTAAAGAGCTGATAACATCCCACAAACTCAAGCCAGACTGGCGTTTTGCTCAGAAGGAATACTCAGGCACGTGCTACAGGACCAGTTATGGGAGAGGGAATACTGTAGATTTGTGTAAGATTGTAAGCTGTTGTGCTGCACCGCAGGCTAGCCCATACCGTACACCCATACACTGATTCCTGCTCTTTTAGGGTAATAACGGGTAATGTGTGGCAGCTTAATTGTGCCCGCCAGTAGGTAAATTACTACACTTTCTACCTTCATCCATCAGGAGGCGCCGTGCTGTGCAGCACAAGGTTCTCAGCCATTGGGCCAGGTGTATGTAAATTTATTGTATGTTCTCGGCATTTGTGGTTGTGTTTATTTGCCACATCTGAGTGAAATTCTGTTGTGGCAAAAGCTGGTGTTGGGGTTGCTTTCCTCGTTCGTGACTTCACTGTATCCTGGGGAGCCCACCCCAGTACACGGCTTACACCTGTTCTGTGCAATGGTTTTGCATGGAGCAGTCCCGATCATCTTTTTGGGTCCCCTGACCAGAGGTCCTGGCTCCTTCCCACTGCTGAGTGCCCCCAATAGCAAGCCTCGTGCTATGGGGGCACTCGAGTAGGCTCGCTCCTGAGTTATGCTCCTGTGAATATTTGTCAATTCAGATGCAGAGAACGGCTCTGCATACCCCCTACTCTTTCCTCATTGGCTCACTGGCTGTTATTGACAGCAGTGGGAGCCAATGGCTCTCACTGCTGTGTAACCCAATGAGGCGAGAGAGACCCGGGAGAACCACGGCTCTCATGCATATTGCTGGATCAAGATGGGTCTCGGGTAAGTATAAGGGGAGGCTGGGGGAAGCTGCACCCAGAAGGTTATTTACCTTAAAGAATTATTGGCAACATTTTTTTCTCCCATGCAGTGGGGCTGTGCCTACACTGCATGGGTTAACTGCTTGTTTTTGTCTAGGGGATTTCAGAGCGGAGATATACTTACCTGATCTGCTGATCCTCCAAGCACAAGACTGGTCTCTGCCACTCCTGCCTCCCCGCATGCTAGCAGCCTTGTGACTGGACATGGACAGTTCCTGATGTCATCACACCTATAGCCCGGCTCTGGATGTAAGGATGGCAGGAACAGTCCACCGTTGGATGTGGGGAAGTGCAGTTTTCCAGAGAATTGAAGGATCAGGTAAGTGTAGCCTTTCACTGCACCCATAGGCAAAACAGTTAACCCATGCAGAGCAGGCACAGCCTCACTGCATGGGAGAAGAACATTTTCATGGAGTTCTTCTTTAATTCAGAGAATGCTTTAAGGTAAAATACCTTCTGCCTTTAGAACCACTTAAAATACTTGAATTGTTATATTCTCAGGAACTCTAAGTGAGGTTTGTATTCTTGAATTTAAGGGTCTGCAAACTGTGGACCCAACTCCACCTATTAGATGTTTTACTTATTTTATATTATGGATATAACAGAAGGATGTGAAATCTGCAAAGGTTGATGGAAACACCCAGAATTCTCAGGTGGACAGGAGATCTTTCTTTTTGAATGTCCAAGACATATAGGCTGCCAGAGGTTGGCCCACCAGGTGAAATATCATTTTTGAGTGGATTGGCACTTTAATGGTATAAATTCCTTTCTATAGTAACCCCAGTTTTGTGTGAAAAAAATCTTTTACCTCTTCTTGATATGTTTACCATTGTATTTGCTGTAACTTTTCTGTGTAAAATATACTTTTTGATATTAAATGCAGTTTTAATCTAAAGAAGGATAAAAAAAGACTGCTATAGGATCCTACAGCAAGGTTTAGCTGTGTGAAGGAAATTATCTTGCCTCAGGGAGGCAGGAAGAGCATGTACAGCCATACTGTAATGTTATATATACTGTAGCTGGACATTAATTTTATTTATGTGTGAAGTGTTTTGTTCGGTATTTTCTGCCATCTTGGGCCAAGGACAAGGACTTCATTATAGACATAGTAACCCACGGTCTTTTTTGCTCTATTTTTTTTATTGTCCTCCTCCTTTGCTTTTCACTTCTGTAATGCCTTATTTCTTTCTGTTTCTGGACATTCAAAATGTATTATGCATTAGTAAATATGGGCACATGCTTAATTGTGATAGATAAGTTACCATGACACTGATAGATCTTTACATTTAAAACCCATCATGACATCATCATACTGCAGTGTCTTTTGGAGCCTGAGAGACTCCACTGCTCAAGGTTTTTTTTTCAACTGGAACTTGGTGGCACTCAGTTCCACCACCTCTGGCTCAGGCCCCCTGCTCCCTGCTCACCACTATCAATTGTAAACACTGAAGTCTGGCTTCTGTGTTTAGAAGTGACAGCTTGTCTCCCAAGGGTTCCCACAGATCTGATCTCCTAAGCGGCTCCCACGGCGTGAAGGATGGAGACAAGGGAGATGCAGTGCCTGTGGTGCAGTGTGGATGCTGACACCCCCACTGGATGATCTCCCTGCAAGTGAGAGAAGCAGAGCCACCTACAGTGTGTGGGGAGGAATTCGAGAAGTAGTGAGTGAAAGTGAGATGTGGGTGGGGGGTGCAGAGGTAAGCAGCTGTGGAAGAAGGCAGAACTGTGCACTCTGTTTGTAGCGCACCCCTGAACTCTGCACTCTGTACTCTGAGCAGCCCTGAATCTGCACTCTGTATTCTGAGCACCCCTGAACTCTGCACTATGTATGTAATGACTCCCCCCAAACTCTGTATGCAGCGCACCCCTGAATTATGAACTATGTATGTAATGACTCCCCACAAACTCTGTATGCAGCGCACCCCTGAACTCTGCACTCTGTAATCTGAGCACCCCTGAACTCTGTACTATAAACGTATGGACTCCCCCCAAACTCTGTATGCAGCGCACCCCTGAACTCTCTACTATGTATGTAGTACACCCCCAAAACTCTTCACGTAGTGCATCCCTGAACTCTGCATTCTGTGTGCAACCCACTGAACTCTGCACTCTGTGTGTAACCCCACTGAACCCTGCACTCTGTGTAACCCCACCAAACTCTGCATTCTGTAGTATGCACTCCTGTATTTAATGCCCCTTTAAGACCCTCCCACTGTTAGTGAAATTTAACCATACCCACTATTTGATGCGGTTTGGAGGGTATGTGTCTGGGGGGAGGGGTTTTGGGGGGTTGTAGTTGAGTTCCTGCACCTATTTTCTGAGAAAAAAAGCCATGCCACTAATAGTCAACAGGAGTTGACCAGGAAGTGATGTGGACATCCAAAGAAGGACTCTGCAGTCCAGAACATTGAAGACTTGGTACCCAGTAAAAGGGGCAAATTACAAAGGAGAAAGGGTACTGGCTTCTATCAAATTTGAAGCATAAAATATACTATGTACCGCTTTTAGAAAAAAAAGTGGTTATGTTTATGGATAGTATCAAAAATAACAGTTTATATTTCTGTAAAATACTACCACGCAGGGGTGGACTGACAGCTCATAGGGCTCCCGGGCAATAGGGGATCATGGGGCCCCTGTGTCCTTGCCCAAACTCAAAAAAGCCTATGAAAAAGGTACCAGGGTCATCTCATGGGGCCCCCTACTGACCCCGGGCCCTCGGGCAGTGCCCGAGTTTCCAAATGGTCAGTCCACCCCTGCTACCACGACAGGACAAACACTCTGGAAGACACTTGGCCCACAGAACCTCATATTACAATGGCACACACTGACTTCAAAGCTTCAGCTAATCATGTGAAGGATTTTCCTTGCACATGATTGGGTATTGTTTGCAAAGTGTAACTTTTCCTTTAGCTTAGTGAATGAGGTGAAGCTTTGCAAGCAAAAAATGTTTTTAAAATTTTCTTTGCATGTGGTTATTCCTTGAAAAGTGAATGTTCACCTCATTCACAGAGGTAAGGGCGAACACCCATTAATATTGAACAGCGTATTTGCCTTTAATAAATCAGCTCCAAAGTCTTTAGTTATTAGATGTGGCACCACACTCAAAAACTAACAAATTTGAGCTCTATTTATATTCATTCACATGTAAATGTGCAATCTGTGATTTGATAGGTTTTTAAGGAATCATGCACTATGGAGATTTTTCCTTTCATGTGCAAATGTGATTGCAGCTTGCTGTGTGGACACCTCGGCTGATACTGGAGTGATTATTTTGAAGGTCTGAATTTCCATGGCATACTTTATCTTCAACAGAGGCCTGTGTCAGTGAATTGGTGTTGCCAGAGGGATACAAACAAGTGTGGGCCTTGCTGGTGGTGCCAAACCATCTGGTAAGCCACCTGTTTGTTCACTGGTGCAGTGAAGGTCCATCGAAGTAGCTGCTAAGCGTTGACAGTTGATCAGCACTGATAGCTGGATGAACTTTTCGATTTTGACAACTTTGGTTAATTGCACAAGTCACTTTTATGGTGATTGAAGTGGAAGTGGCAGTGAAAGGGTTACATTAAACCTGCTGTCTTTCACATCTATGAACTTTTAGTAATAATTTTGCACTCTATGTTATATATTTTGAACAATAAGTGGAATAAAGTTGTATGTTATATACAGAAGGTTTTTTTTTTTTTTTTTTTGTGACATAGCTGTGTCATGGAAATTTTGTATTTACAGGTTGAACTTTAAATGTGTCATATATTAGTGTTATTCATATGCCTCTCCTGTGGCTTAATTGAAGCTCTGAAGGCTGCAATTGGGCCATGCGCATTTACAATGTATGTATTACAGTACTCAGCTCGGTAATGGATGAGATGGCAGATCTGCGCTTATAGACCCGCGTGTATACCACCACGGCATTCGATGCGAATGCCGCCGGCGGTAGGCCGAAGGCCTGTATCCACATATCAGCAGCATAGTACCACATGGACTTCGTATGGCCAGGCGCCAGGCAGTGTGAACTCCGTGTGTAGGCTCATGTATATCTTACAAACCACTACCGACCTGAACTGTATCTGGATGGATGTGTTTTAATAAAGATCGTATCGGGCCCATTCAGATAGAGACTGACACTGTTTAATCTAGGGGATGCTTGTACAGACAATGTACATACTACTAGGAGCTGATAGCATATGGGAAGTTTGCTCTCCTCAGAGAGCTCATGGGGGGAGGGGAGGACTGGTGTAACTGGCTCCCAGTATAGATAAAAGGAAAGGCTATGCTCCAGTTGGAATGTACATTCTGTGTATAGACACTCCCCATGCATTGTTCTGTGGGAGGGGATTAACCTGACTCATGTGGGGGCGTGTGTGTTCTTGTAATAAAACCGGAGGCTGGGAATGGAGCCAGTCTCTATGTGAATTCCAACAGCAACCTAAGAGTGTCGCCTGATCATTCCTGGGTAACGGGAGCTCCATTTCCCCACATCTCAACAGAGCTAAACCAGTTGGAGGCGCAGGAATAGTGGAGCTAAGCTACAGTCGTGGTAAGCGAAGTTCGCACAGCTTTATGGGGGATTTCCGCGCATCCAACTGCGAGTACTCACGGTAAGGAAAAATTCATTCAAAGCGAATTTCCAAGACAGCTGTGAACAGGTTAGAAGAGTATTGCTTCACAAATGTATATATATAATTTTGTATATGATATAGTGTGTTGGATGTAATCACATATTTGGTAAGACATTGGTGCAGTTAGCATATCTACATTTTTAATTTGTTGTTAGTGTTTTTATTCAGGCACATTGTGGATTGTGGCTTTCTTGTTTATTTTATTCCATTTAATTTGGTCACTTTTCAATTTATTAGTTCAGCACACATTTTTCGCTAAGTGCAGGGGTATATGCAAAGATTTGCAGTATATTTAACAGACCAAAAGACAGCAAACACGAAATGTTCATTTTTAGGGTTTACACACACAGTGGGGGAGATTTATTAACACTGGAGAGTGTAAAATCTGTTACAGCTCTGCATAAAAACCAATCAGCTTCCAGATTTTATTGGCAAAGCTTAATTAAACAAGCCGAAGTTAGAAGCTGATTGGCTGCCTTGCAAAGCTGCACCAGAGTGCTCCAGTTTTAGTAAATCTCCCCCTATAAGTCAGGCATGTCAAACATGGTTTTTGTCCTCATGCAGCCCTCTCTCTCCTTCTTTGTGACTTTCAATGGTTTATGAATTTAAATGAAGCGAGGTCCCAGCAGTTCTCCTGTTCATAATGCTGCACTTCCTAATGTGATTTTGTAGCTTAATATTTCGGAATGTCAAATGGCACCTTTCTCTGGGATAAAATGTTGTAATTGCAATTATTACTATAACATTAATTACCAAAGTGCTATAATCATTTTCTGGAAATATGTAGGTGTGGCCCCCAGTACATTTAATGTGGCCCCTTACAGATTTATTTCACATAACTCGGCCTACTTTTTGACATGCCTGCTCAAAGGAATCAGATAGAGGCACCTAATTACACTCCATCAGAATATGTGAAGTTTGAACACTGAAAGTGTATTTTTTATGTCAAACACAACTAAAACACTAAAGCAGTTATGTGAATGTGTTGCATATTTTAAGCTCATTTAAATTATACCTAACCAAACTTTTTTATTTCTGCAGGAAAACTAAATAATTTATTACAAAGCCATTGTTTGTGTTTAGCAGTGTTAATTTCGTCAACGAAAATATTTTCATCTACTAAATTAACACTATTTTAGTCGACTAAAACTAAAACAATTCAGATGACTAAAATTACAACTAAAGCTAAAATGGAATTTTAGTCAAAAGACTAAAACTAAGTGGAAATTTGATATCAAAATTAACACTCTACTACCCCATAAGAATAAGTAGGGGGCATCTACTAAGCTGCTGAAAGAAAAAAAATTAAGAAAAATGCTTTTCTTAATTTTTTTTTCTTAATATTTAATGTTGGTAATATAATCAGGTAATATGTGTAATGGCATTACAGCCAATAGAGTTTACAGTTTTTTGGAGTTTTTTTATATGATAAAGTTGCACTTCTGTTTGTCAAAAAGCAATATTTTTGTTTGTTTATGAAAATGTAATTATTTACTTTATTTGTAAAAATGTTATACTGTATATCACAGCGGCTAAATCAGTGTTTGTAGTGCATGTTCAAACCTTAACCTCCCTGGTGGTATTCCCGAGTGTAGCTCGGGGTAAAGTTTCAGTACCACAAGCGGTAACCCCGAGCTACACTGGGGAATACCATGCAGCGCTGCTCTGGGATCCCTCGATCACTTACCTTGTCCTGCGCTCCCGCGATGCCCCTCCTGCAGTGTCCCCTGTAATGTCCACTGGAGGATGCCGACATCTGTCATCTGGGTTCCATCCCCTGCGAGCGTCGGGATGTACGGGGGATGGAACGGCGGAAAATTTGAAAATGACAAAAAGTGACATTCACTAAATTCACTAAAATCACATAGTAAAACATTACTGTATCAAACCATTTCACATACATTTTGTCCCTAGTGCTTTGTCCTGCGCCCTGCCTGCATTTTTACTGTTCTTTCTGCCTGGAAACTGAGAAATGTCCATGGCGTCCAAAAAGCGTCCCTTTAGGTCAAAATCAGTTTTAGCCCAGCTAGAGAACAGCGATAGTAAATTGGAACTACTTGCAGAATTGAGTGATAATGATTTGTGGGGAAATTCGTCATCAGGCACTGAAAACAATTTTGCGACTTTGCTCAGTGATGTGCGAACTTGGCGCTATATTTCAAATTTCAGTGTTTTTGGTTTGATTATATTATTGAATTAAATGTATTATTATTATATTATTATTTTTTATGAGTATTTATTAAATTATAATTTATGATTTTGTGTTTCAAATTTTAACATACCTGGGATGTTTACTAGACTCTTGTTCGGACAGATTTCAGTGAGTTATTCCTGAAAATTACAAGCCTACAATAAAAAAAACTACATATTTCCATGCAAAAAAATGTACCGCTTTGAACACAGAAATATGGACATAATCAGACCGCTAGGGAGGTTAATACCATAAATAATAGCATGCTATTATATTTTTACTCCAGTAATAAATACAATTTTATTATAAAAGTATATAATGAGTTTGGCACTTCTAGAGAAATGCTTAATTAATGCATTACAACTGAACTAAACCCATTCGATTTTAGTTGACTAAAATGTAGGAGATTTTATTCGTCTAAACTGTAGATTTTAGTCGACTAAAATACGACTAAAACTAAAACAATTCAGATGACTAAAATATGACTAAAACTAAAATGGCATTTTAGTAAAAAGACTATGACTAAAACTAAATCGAAATGTGACAAATTAACACAGGTGTTTAGCTTTCACTCATATGTAAAGCCATATGCTCTTCTTTAAATCTCACAAAAGAAAAGAAAACCTTTCTTCCTTATTCAGTTATTTTTATTATTATTATTATTATTATTATTATACAGTATTTATAAAGTGCCAATAGTTCGCTCAGCGCTGTACATTACAAAGGGGGACAGAACAATACCAATACAATGCAAAACATGAGGGGATTGAGGGCCCTGCTCTTTCGAGCTTACAATCTAGGAGATAATGGAAATGTCATTTTTATATATTCTTTTTTAGCTGTATTCTTTTTTTAATTTGTTAAAAGGGTTATACTTTTTTAACTTAACATTTTTGTTTTTTTTAATAGACTTTTAGGGCATTTCAGGTTTATAAAAATGATTTTTTTTTTCCATTTTCCATTTCAAAACACAACATTTTGTAACCTTGATGCTTACTCTAGTTTTGTAGAGTGCCCAATTCCTTTTAGGTTGACTAGAGAGTCCAGAGAAAAAACAACAACATCCATTTAAATTCTTACAGTTATATTGTACAATACTTGCATTTAGGTAGAGAAAATAGCTATCCCTTCTGGGTGATCTATGCCAATTGTAAGGATTTTAACAAATTCCTTGTTTTTCTGTTCTGAAGAAATATATATTTTTTTCATTGTGCATATTGTAGACATTCTTTATGGAAGGGTCCGGTTCATTATAATCACCTGGTGAACTCTGTGTTCTATTGAGAAAATCTGCCATGTCTACATCCCTTTAGGATTATTTAACTCTTAAGGAGTGCCTCGCCAAAGCTGAAATTGCTAGTGTATGGGGCGCCTATAATTTGACTTCTGGTAAATCAGCGAGCCAATCACACATCCAAGAAATTACATTTCTGGGGACTTTCCATACACCAATGTTGTGGCTATATTGAATTTTACAGAAAAATACAGAGGCTGCAGACATACAGTAAAACCTACTGTATGGTTTTTTTTATAAATTCTTTTTTATTGTACTATATGTTTAATTATGATACATATGTTTTGTGATGATGATGATAATAATAATAATGGAATTGCAATTTCGTTAATTAAAGTTATCATGATTTGACAAATTAGGCACTATATACGAGGTGGTATCAAAAAGTTTCAAGACTAGTTTTGTAACATGCCAACAGATGACAGCACAAAGCTTACACACAATCACAGGGAGCACTGACTTTCATAAGTCAGTGTGCCAAAAGACATCGTCCTGTGTACATTGGAAGCTGTGCAACTGGTGCTATTCTGACCACGTGCGTTACCATGTCTGCTATTTCATCATGGACAGCAAGTTACAACAAAGAGAAAACGTGAAATTCTGCTTGAAATTCACACACCAAACTGTTTTCACTGTTAATGATCCTCGACATGAAGGATGGGTCATCCACGGCATGCTGCTGGAGTTCTTGGCAGATTTGATGCGGTGTTCCTTCTGCTTCAGGTTCAGCAGCCTGGGGACAAACTTGGCAGCAACATGGCGCATGTTCAAATCACACATGAGGATTGCCTGGACTGTTCTGTATAGCACACCGACAATGGCAGCAATGTTGTGGACTGTTCTCTGATGATCATCATTCACAAGTTGCCAAATGGTTTCAACATTTTCGGTGATTGAGCTCGTTGAAGGTCTTCCTGATCTCTCATTGTCTTCCAGTGATGTTCTTTCATTCTTGAAGTGTGCGCGTGCCACTCAAAACACTGTGAACAACTCATTGCAGCATCCCCATAAACTATAATTATGTCAAACGTCTCTGTGGCAGATTTTCTCAGTTTCACGTAGAATTTCACGTTTGCTCTTTGTTCTAACTTGCTGTCCATGATGAAATAGCAGACGTGGTAACGCACGTGGTCAGAATAGCACCAGATGCACAGCTCCCAATGTACACAGGACGATGTCTTTTAGCACACTGACCTATGAAGCTTGGTGCTCCCTGTGACTGTGTGTGTAGCCTTGTGCTTCCATCTGTTGGCATCTTACAAATTTTTTTTAAACTTTTTGATATGACCTTGTAGGTTAGACAGATTTTAAAAAAAGTATGTAGCAGTGACTACAGCACTGTGTTCCAGGAGCGAGCCAAGACTTCCAGTGTCATACCCGGAACACAGTAGAGTCAATGAATACAAAGCTGCCTTTGATTGGGTGAGTCAGAGGTTGTGTCATCATCAGCCCGCCTCTCTGACTCAGCTGGCCCCCTGCATACACTGTGTACCTCACATTTTTTTAGTATGTGATATTCACATTTTTACATGCTTCCTCGTCCATATTTTTGGCATGAAATTAATATAGTAATTTTCATATTACCACTAGAAGGAGCTCTCAGTGGCTCAGTGTAATCTCTCTGCCTCCCCTTGACAATTGATGATCTAGAACAGCCTTTCTCAACCGAGGTGCCATCTGAGTTTGTCAGGGGTGCCACGGCATCCTGGTTGAGAAAGGCTATGATCAAGCTCCCACTGTGCCGATGTACAGATTGGAGCTCCACTGAACTGTACTTCGGAACAGCAGGAGCTCGATCTGGACACAGTAACAAGGGCTGGGGAGGTGTCTTCCTGAGTCCTGACCTGCTCCACTTCCCTCTACAGTGCAGTACTGTGTAATCCAGTGCCCGGCAGTGCAGATACAAGTAAATTGTTTTAATCCTGACCCCTAACCCTGTATGATCAGAACTGCTATTCTAAGCTAACGGGACTTCTTTTTCAGGGCTTGTTCATCCAGGTCCAAGTGCACCAAGGACTGCTGCACCTTATATCGCTTTTCAGAGACATTTGACAAGTGGTGAGGAGGTGTTATGTTGCTTGTTTTAACCCCCTAAATGCAGTACCACCAATGCATGTGTTTGCAGAGCAGCCCTATTTACCTGAATCGGTCATGTTTGGCTAGTGGTAGTGCCTGCTGAATGTGACAGGGGGAATAATTCCTACTGCTGCCACAGCATGTTTACACCCCCAGTCGCTGCCTTTGCAGCTAAAGGGGAGCAGTTGGCAGGTGGTAAAAGCACAGCTCAATTGCATAGTTCTGCCATCCCCCAACCTCATGTGTGAACAAGTCCTGGGATTGCCGGGGGTGCCTAAAAACTCAAAATGCTTTCAAAGGGTGCCACAAAAAAGGTTGAGAAACACCGGCCTAGGATATCAACCCCATAGGTTTTTTGTTTTCAAGGTGCCTAGACTTGTAAAAAGGAGCAGTAAAGCACAACCACTGTGTAGTACTGCAAAACAAGAAGCAGTGTGTGTATCCATAATTAGTGATGGGCTGAACACCCCCCTTTTTGGTTTGTGGTGGAACATTCGAACCTAATGAAAGTTCGACTGCAAGCTTCGAACCCAGGGAACAATTCACTAAGCATGCGTTATTTTATTAAGTCGTACGGTATTTTAGTAGTGAAAACATATACATTAATGTTTCAGCAGTCAGTGGGATTCCCCACTGACAGCTGAATGTAAAACCAATTGCCGGCAATTAAAATTTTTTAAACAAATGGCATGGGGTCCCCCCATCCATACCAAGTCCTTTGAGTCTGGATTTTGAGATGAACTCCCATGCCAAAATTGAAAAAAAAAATGATGTGGGGTCCCCCCAAAATCCAAACCAGCCCCTTATCTGAGCATGCAGCCCGGCAGGTCATGAAAGGGGGGGGTGAGCAAGTGCCCCCCCCGAACCATTCCAGGCCACATTCCCTCAACATGGGGGGTGCTTTGGGGCAAGAGTGCTCTGACAAAGAACCTTATCCCTTTGTTGATGGGGACAAGGACCTCTTCCCCACAACCCTGGCCCCTGGTTGTGGGGGTCTGCAGGTGGGGGCTTATGGAAATCTGGAAGCCTCCTTTAACAAGGGGGCTCCTAGATCCCGCCCCCCATGTGAATTATACCACGGTACCACTACTCATTCACAAGAAAAAGTGTAGCTTACAAAATGACAGTAGACAGTCTTTGACAAACCCTTTATTAAAACAACAAAAATAACTCCTAGCCATAGTGCTTTGAGACAGCCCCAACGCCATGGGTATTCATTACGCAGGCACACATTACAGGGTGAACCTCTTTGCAGATGATGCTCTCTTAACATTACCCAATCACATTACTACCCTCCCAAATCTGCAATCTATTCTTTCCCGCTTCTCTGAATTACCGGGTCTCTGCATTAACCCTCAAAAAATGACAGCCCTGAATATCTCCCTCTATGGTGACACACATTCAGGCGAGCTACCCCTACCATTGGGTTTTCTCACTGGATTATATGGGTATCAAGTTGACTCCTTCTTACGCCACTCTTTTTGTGACCAACTATTATCCACTACTCAGACATATCACCTCTCTTATGCAACTCTTGCAGTTTCCTTCCTTGTCCTGGATTGTGCACATTCACTATGTCAAAATGACCATACTCCATAAAATATTATTTCAGAACCCTACCAGACTGTGTACCCTCCTTCTATTTACGTCTGCTACAGAACAGACTTCTCTCTTTTATATGGGTCTATAAGAACCCCAGAGTGTTGAGCCTCACCTTGTATACCAACAGATTGTGCGGAGGATTGGGACTCCCTAATGTTGCCAAATATTACATGGTAGCATAAATTTCTCAGCTCTCACTCCTTGATGTTACAACATATGTCCCCTTTTGGGTATTACTGGAGCTCCCCGATTGCGCCCTGGTCCCTATGGCGATGCTCATTTGGCTCCCTCATAGGTTTCTCCTTCTCCACTTAGCCCTTTAATGCTCCATAGCCTGCACATCTGGGACTCTGTTCGTTACTCAGGTAATCTTATGTCCCCTTTTCTGCCTCTCCTCCCTTTTCTCAACAGCCTCCTATTCCCTCCAGGCCTAGAGCAGCCCAGAGAATTTACTTGGTGGTCCTGTCATAGTTTCACACAGGTCTGCAACTTCCTCACCTCCTGTGCTTTTCCTTCGTGGCCCGCTATTCAGGAGACTTATGATGCCCCACCTGTGGAATTTTTTCGCTACATACAGCTTCTACATTGGGTGATCTTCCTGAGACATAACTTTACCTTCACATATCGCACTAGAGCCTTTGAACATATTTGTCAACACTCCCCTGGGGCTTCGGGCACTATTTCCTTGATCAATTCTTCTTTGAACGCAAAAGCTAATCATTATAAGCACCCCTGTCCATGGTAACTAGTTTATCCCATCACTCTGATGCTACATTTGTAGGAGAGTGTGTTTTTTTTTAAAAACATACTTACTAGTCAGATTGCCCTGTGAAAATAGAGAGATGGCCTAAAAAAATAAAGCTAATGCAGCCACCAGATCTAAGGATCAGTAAGCTGCAATATAATAAATGTTTGCTTTTGGGTTTAATACCACTTTATCAAATCAAGCAGATCTCTTATACATACTTACTAAAAAATGGATACGACTAAATATTCCCTTTAAATTGAGAGAGGTTTCAAGTTGTTTTCTGAATAATATATTCATTGGTTCACTACATTATTTTTCAGTTTAGTAAGAAATGTTGGATGGGTTTTCCTAGTGCTATTAACAACCAGGGTTACAGTTTTGCCAATTACAATAACCTGTACCACAGATCAGGTACTAAGTATTTAATACTATAAAATATATATCATATGAATTATGTAATAATCCCTATAATCATGTAGCGCTATTTATGGACTATTTTGGTGTAAGTGCATAATAAAACTAATGCAATCTGTTACTGAGCTTTTCTACGCAGTCTGACATTCTGTTTCATTTGATTTGACGTGTTTTGACATCCCTGACATGTATTTCCTCCCAAGCTGAGACTGGGGGCTGCCTTGGGTTGGGGTCTCTCTAGGAGAGGGATGGGTACTTCATCTTACTGCTGGTAAGCTGAGACTCAGATTGGATGTTAGAATTTATATTCATACCACTCATTGTAATGCAAAAGATGGTGCCACCAGCAGTCCACAGTGGACTTTCCATGATGACAAAATCTTTTTCTCCAAAAATTTGGGAGATAAAGATTTTGTAGCTATGTTTTGCGGATGTGGCACATGCGAGAGTACACCCACCAATATACTATATTGACTTGCCATGGTGGTTCATTATCCAAGTTCTTTAAAAATCAGCTCCTGAATTATTATCACATTTATATCTAAAGGAACCAGTCAAAAGAGAAATATGGAGGCTGCCATTGCCGATCCCCTGCTGAAAATGCTTGTTGCATGGCTCTTTTGCTTTGGTACTGGGTAAATTACCTGAATAGTAGGCTGATTTTTTTTTAAACCGTTCACCAGCTTTTCCAATCTGCATACTTACAGGTCAGTAAGTTAAAAAAAGGAAGACAATTTGATTTACTAAGGCCTCAATCACACTGGTGTACTTACGCATACACCCATGTGAGGGTTGTGTTTGCCCATACGGGGAGGGATAAGTGTTCAGTCCCATTTGGGAACAGTTGCTCTGTCCATGCAACTGCTGTGTCCCAACTGGCATAAATGGGACTACCTGCAAGGGCAAGCATGGAACACGTGCATCCTCATGAGGGCAAGCATGGCGCATTCTCAAGTACATCCATGTGAACGAGATCTACAGCACTAGAAGTTGTACACCTAGCAAAGTAAATGTTTACTTTCCAGAGTCAATAAAGTGATGAAGCTCCATCCAGCCATAGGTGAGCAATAACGCTGTAGTTTTAATTTTGTCTTGCATGCAATTAGATAAGCAATTTGGTATCCAAAGGTAAAACAGCTTTACCTTATTTACTAAACATTCACTTTGTTAATTGAGCATTCTATTTCTACAGTAAATTAACCCCAGCCAGTACAACAGCCTAGCAACTAAAATTTCCAGAAGGAGGTCAATAATGACAGGAACAGCACATATGTTTCATTATCAAATGACAAGTTTACTTTAAAGTACACATCATTATAATGCAGGCTTTCAATACAAACCTCTTCTTTGGAGAATGTTGTTTGCCTGGCTGTCAAGCAAATGTGTTGGCTTCAATGTTTTCTAAATGATTAACTGGGGACAATATAGAAATAATGACAGTCTTGTGACATTCAGTTCAGCATGCTTGTTCCAAGTATGTGATTCAAAAGTAGTGAAGGTAAACACAGCCTAGCACCTAGTATGTTTAATTTGACCAGCAATGATAGCACCCATACCTCTGTAGGGATGAGTGAAATTGAGAGCTTTAATTTCCACATACTGTTTGTAAAATTCAAGATATTTTGGTGAATTGTCATCAATTTTGCAAATTACATTGGAGCCAATATGAAGACAAAGGTAAGGTGGTTTTTAAGGGTGCAATTGGCTTTAAATGGTGCCTTGTGGTTACTAAAGCCCATTTATACTATTCTGAATTTGTTATTTTGCAAAGCAGCCCCTCAATAGCCCCATTTAATGTTTTCTTTACAAAAAGAAAAAAAGTAAAATAAAACATTTTCAGTTGCAGAACACAATTACCAATCAAATACACAAACATCAAGAAAAAAACACAAATTCAACAAGCACTAAATTAAAAGTACCCTAACTACACTACCGCTCCAAAAACACGCTTTAAAACAAAAATAGAATAGTAGATTAATTTTTCAAGTAAATATCCAATAGGCAACTCAAAAATGAACAATTTAACTGAAATAACTCTGCTCATCCCTACTCCTAATAGGTGTAATGTAGGTGTCTATGGTACTTCCTGCAAGTGATATCAGTAAACAACTTGTACCCATGTCCAAATGTGCTGTTTATCCAGTCTGAATAGTATGACAGTGGCTCCTTCAATGCAATGTTGCTCAACTTGTTTTCAGTCAAGGCACCCTTTAAAAATGATGTATAATCTTGAGGCACCCGATTCTAAAATGTAACAAAATGAATAGTTTTACATAATTCAGCAGCGTCGTCACATGTAAGATACCCAATATTGCTTTTACAAACCAATATACCTTTGGACACTGGTACTGACTAGTATTTTCTCCTTCAGTTTCTCCTCCTCATTTAGCCAACGTGACCCCAAGGCTGATGAGGAGGGTGTTCTCAGGTGCCTGATATCTTCATTGGTTGTTAGGACTCCAGCATCTGCTCTGCACAGTGCCCAAGGTAGTAATGTTGCACAATGAAATCCTGTGGCCTTACATAATAAAAAGGCAGACTTGAGCCACCCACTGGCTTGTTGACGATTTTTGGCAATTTGGGGAAATTTTTAGCCATTTTGCCAAGGCATCCCTGAAGAACCCAGAAGGTACCCTAGTTCACAAAGGCTGCTCTACTGGACTGAAGCTCTACTTACTAATTTTGCAAAATGTGGCAACTGCAAAAGTCAAGACCTCACATTATGCAGAGGTTTATCCTAAAATTGATCCAGGTTTATATTTCCTTCTATAGCACCCTCCTAGAGTAGATTGGGATGCTAGGTAAACTTAGCTGGCTTCACTGTTGTCAGAGGTGCAGGGGTTGGTGAATTTAGATACTCAATGTTTCTTAGGTTGATCCTCTGTTACTTCCCCCTGGCTTCTACAGGGTTCTAGAATCATAGTGGGAGGAAAAACAGGCATGCAGCATGAATTTTTAAAGGACTCCAGCCAATCCCTGGGGAGGTGTGCCCAGTTGGTGATGAGAGCCCATAAATAGTCTGAGGCCTAAGCAGCAGGGTTCACAGTTCCTGGGTCGAGTCCTGCTGGATGACACCCCTGTGCAAGGGGGGATGGGGGGCTCTGGCCCTGGGGCAGATTTCTAGAAGAACCTGTTAGGAGGACACCAAGGTCCCAGCTAGCCTTAGCTGGGGGGGCTTATTCAGGAGCTTTAGTCTAGGAATCAAGTTGGGTCTGGAGACACTCATAGCAGAGAATCAGGATGAAGTTGATAGGAAAAAGTCCACCTTTCCTATGGTGGTGTGAACCTACATCTCCCTCACTAGGCAGAGCCTGATGGATATTGGCAGGAGGCAATCAATGATCCTGTGGCTGTATGAGTAAGCGACCTCAGTGCTGAAGAGTTAGTGACTATATGCAGCTTTTAAACCCTGGAAGAAGTACAAGTCACCGTCAGTATAGAGATCCTATGGGACATCCCTTTTTGTACTGTGCAGCCATAAGGTTGAGGAGTCTTCAAGCTATTCAGTTCTACAGTTTATTGGGTTATCCCATATTCCATATCCAAGTTCATTGTTCCCAATAAAAACATAAAAAAAGAAACCCCTAGACTGTTCTTTGGCACCAATGGAAGAATGAAGAAAATTCTGGGTACCTGGCTGTGTGTGATATAAGTGGGGAAATAGGGTTACGTTCCCCAGCGGCTCCTCTGGGGGTGTGCTACACCTTTATCATTATATGCCCCAAATTCATAAAAAATGGAGCAGACAGAAACTAGAGGAGCTGCTTATAGTGACCAATCAACATTTATCTTTCATTTTCAAACATTAACTGAACAAGATGAAATTAGAATCTGCTTGGATGTCACACAGAACTGCTCCAGATTTTGTCTGCTCCAACTTTCATAAATTCCCCCCATTGTGTCAGTCGGTCAACATCCTCCTGCCACCCATAATGTAAGCTAGCTTGTGTGCATCTCTCTTGCAAAATGCCTTTATCCCCTGCACTAATGTAGTCTTACAGGTCCTGAAGAAATCCTATAATTTATAGTAAGGTGCACATTATTCCAAGCATTATTTATTTATATATGCAGGATTGGCCAAATTCTCATCAGAAGGCATAGAAACATTCTATCTAAGCAAAGTATATTATTATTTCTAAGCTGAGAGCATACAATTTAACAATGCTTATATTTTTTTTCCCCTCAGTTTCCAGGCTGATTCCTTCCACCTCCTTTTTCTAATAATCTCGGTGGTGTTGGGTTAGGGGGCAGATTTTATCCTTTGTAACCAAATTTGCATCCCAACCAGACAGGTAAAATGTTGGCTCCCAGCAGGGCAGCTAGCAGTTACAATTAAACGTGTTGCTTCTTACATGGTTAACGCTAAGGGAACGTGCAAAAATAAAAAAATAAAAAGGGCAGCTTCAATCCACGCGGCAAAACAGGGAACAGATAAATGAGCTTGTGCTCATTAGTAATCAAACAAGGGTGGTGAATGTTAACCCCGCACAGCTGACATCTGCTGTGAATTTGTTAGCTGATATTGCTAGAGAGAGCCTTATGTGGTCTCAGCAGGCAGCAAGTGGAAGCAGCTGTAAGCAGCCTTGCACCCTCTATCGTCTCATCAATATGAGAAGAAGAATGTACCCCCTTTGCTCCTCACTAGCACTAACATGTTTCACTCTGTGTTTCGCTTTGTATCTGATATTCTGTTCACGTTCAGTAATTGATCTAAGTCAACATAGGCTGATCGTGATTTTTCAAAAAAAGCCAAAATCAACTGAAAGCCAAACTCCATCCAAAGTTTTATTTTGTTTTGGATAGAGGACAAAAAGTAATGAAAAATCTCTCCAATGGGGTCACAGACAAAAACACATTTTTGGCAGAATAAAATTGGGTTAGAACTTCTGACAGTATTTCTATTATTTCTGATATGGGTGTCACAAGCACGTAGAGATTGTGGTATCCACACTCTATCAAAAAGCTGCCGTCCATGAGAACCTTTTAATTCTTCCAAACAATTACTGTTCCTCTTAAAGTATTACTAAACCCAAGACCCTGTATTCACTATATTGGTCTCTCGCAGTACACAGAACAGAGAAATGGAATTATTTTAGTTAATATAAACTGCTAAATCTATCAGTGTCCAGCAGAGCACTAGTTAAAGCTTGTAGTAGGATTTTTCATTCTCCCTTGATTGTCCTAAGTGTCTGCAGAACCCTTGGCCCTCTGTCTGGACAGTGCTGATTGGCCCTGTGCTGACATGCACTCTCTCAAGAAAATAAAAACAAACTCTCTAGCAATAAACAAAAAACTGAGCATGCACAGCTTGCCCCCAAGGCTCTGTGCTATCAGGAGATGAATCGGGGACAGTAGAAGAAAGGAAGGATCAGAGAAGACAGGATCAAACAGCCTTTTTACACAATGTGGAGAATTAACCCCTTAGGTTCTACAGTGAATATAACAAGCATGCTTTACTGCATATACAGACTGGTTTTACTGCTGTAGGTTTAGTAACATTTTAATCATGAATCCTGCAGCATTAAAGCTTAGACAAAACATTAAAAAAAGATATCAGCACAAGAGACAGTATTTACAGTTCATGCAAAGTGCCTCTTGTGCTGCTGGCTACAGATTTAGTTGAAATGTTAATTCCTCTGATCCCCACCCATCCCCCACAGTGGTAATCTTCCAGTGCTGCAAGAGTTAATAGAGTGGAGGGACCTGTTATATGCACTCATTAAACCTGCCTACTATGACCACCCTTTCACCCTTCCTCCATTCTACCAAGCCATACTATAGGTTCCAAGAATGAAAAGCTCTTGTAGAATGGACAATGGGTGGATGAATGAAAGATAGTGCAGCAACACAAGGGACACTTTACATTGTAAGTGCTGCCCATTGTGCTGGTTTAACTAAACTTAGGCCAAGGTTTCCATCAACAGTCCAATACTGGAGGCTCAGATTGCTGAATGGGGGAATGGCTTTTGGCTCTCACAAGGAATAGGGCTTTAACCCAACTTTGGAAAGCTGAGGATTACTGCATGTGGACAATGCCCATCAGAGGGGTTCAACAGGGATAATAAGAGACCTTTAGTTGCTGAAAGCCATCCAAAACTTAGTTATAACTTAGGGAAGGGTTAGCCTTTAATTACGTTACATTACCTATGGTACATACTATAAAAATCAGAGCTTAAGAAATGTATAATCTATTTTTATTGATATTCTTAAATAATGCAACTTTCATAACAGGTTGAAAATTTAATGAAATTATATAAAGAATGAAAGAATCCTTTATGCTTTCGTATATGAATGCATTATGATGGATAGCATCTATCATCAGCAAGAATTGGTTCCACTTGAACATTAAATATATTTTTTCTTTAGAATAGTGGCTGGTGTTTCCTATATGCAAGTGACAATAGTGATCAAAACAGTGATACAAATTATTGGATATTGGGGCAAGCAATAAGCAGTGTGACTTTGACAAACGAACTCATACTGTATCACTTCCAGAGCTCGCTCAGGTTAATCAATCCTAGGTATTGGTTCTGGAAAAGGCTGCACACTGTAGAGCATTTAGGTAAGAAACAAATTTAAAAAATATATACAATGTAACACTACAGATGAAAGTGCAAAATATAAATTTTTAATAGTCCCATATTTTTCTAAAGCCATGTAAGTGAAATGTTGCTGCTTATTACAACTAGGGATGAATGAATGTGTCGCATTCTGAAAATTATGAAAATTGAGAACCTAAATTTGAACTGCACTGAAATCTATAGGGGCAAATCTTGAAAATCAATCCTGGACATTTTCAACAAGCAAGGGAATGTCAAAAAGGGCACAGGGAGCTGAACTGCCACGGGGGACATGTATCAATGCAAAAAAAATGATAGAAGAAATAAATAAAACTACTACATGTTTGCTCTATCTATATAATAATGGGGCAAGGGAGCAATACTGTATGTTTTATGTGCAATCTGTTTTATGTTTTGCTTCTGGATTTATTGTATAAACTCTAAAAAAATATATATATTCTCACAATAAACCAAGACACTATTTTCACACCTCAATCAATGTGCACATACTCATGGAATGTGCAGGTTTGAGCTGTTTTCCCCTGCTGGAACAAGATACCACATCCTTTAACCACTTGCCCTCCTGAGGATTTACCCCCCTTCCTGACCAGGCCATTTTTTGCATTATGGCGCTGCGTTACTTTAACTGACAATTGTGTGGTCAGGTAACGCTGCACCCAAATTAAAGCTTTCTTGCGGTGGTATTTGATCGCCTGTGTGTTGTATAATCTTTGCGCTATAAAAAAAAGACAATTTTGAGAAAAAACAATATTTTTGACTTTTTGCTATTAAACATGTTCAGTAAAAAAAATTTAATAAACCAAATTTCCTCATAAATTTAGGCCAAAATGTATTCTGCTCCATGTCTTTGCTAAAAAAAATCCCAATACGTGTAAATTAATTGGTTTACATGAAAGTTATAGCGTTTACAAATGGAGGTATAGATAATGGAATTTTTTTTAATTTTTTACTAGTAATGGCGGCGATCAGTGACTTATAGCGGGACTTCAGGACTGCGGCGGGCATTCTGACACTGGAGGGAACTGACTTGGTGTCATTGACATCCCCAGTGACACCAATACAGTGATCAGTGCTAAAAAAAAAAGCAGATACTGTACTAAGGGCACTGGGCATGAAGGGGTTAACATGAGGGGTGATCAAAGGGTTAGCTGTGTTCTGTTTCACTGTAAGCTCTGTGTGTGTGTGTGCTTCACTGTAATCACATTGCTTTGGATGGCTGTGCACAATACACAATTTAGGGGGGGGGAAGGAGCTTGCCAAGGTATGGATCCAAATGGCAGCTCCTGGCCGTTGCCTCTTTCCTTAAATGGGGAAGCCTGGAGAATATTCCAGAAGGATCTTGAATCTTTGGGATTTTTCCACCTGAACCACATGTAAACTAAGGAGTTTTCTTGAAGGGGCCATTACCTAAATTATGAGGAAGATACAAATAACAACAGGGAGAGAGGAGAGAGGCAAGCTATAGTCTCCACAGTCCCATGAAGATGGCACCAATAATTTGAGTGCCACCCTTTTCATTCCTACTAGTTCCACAGACAGACATTGCAGTTCTATTTCTTCACAGTAAGTCAGTCATGAGGGAAGCAGTGCTATCACTACTGGCCTCTATTAGAAAATGTTAGTTGCCTGGCTGCCCCTTGCTTCAGTAGTTTATAAGTTGCTGACCAGGAACAAGTATGCAGCACTTAGCATGAATTAAGAGTGAAGCTTAAACTGTATAATTGATATGAGCTGATGAAGTTGAAGCTTGGGATTTAAAAAAAACATATATACTGTACATACATAGTCACCTCCAGGCCCACTATCAGCTGATTTAAGGGTCAAAGAACTATATTAGTAAATCTACATAGATTGTAGGGGGTGGAATGTGGTACATCATAGTATTAATATGGTCTATCAGGGTATCATCCATATATATATATATATATATATACAAATAACCCAGTAAAATTGGAGGGACTTTGAATATACTCCTGGTGACGATATTAAAAATTATATATATATATACAGTATCTCACAGAAGTGAGTCCACCCCTCACATTTTTGTAAATATTTGATTCTATCTTTTCATGTCACAACACTGAAGAAGTGACACTTTGCTACAATGTAAAGTAGTGAGTGTACATCTTGTATAACATGTAAATTTGCTGTTCCCTCAAAATAACTCAACACACTGCCATTAATGCCTAAACCGCTGGCAACAAAAGTGAGTACACCCCTAAGTGAAAATGTCTAAATTGGGCCCATTTAGCCATTTTCCCTCCCCGTTGTCATGTGACTCGTTAGTGTTACAAGGTCTCAGGTGTGAATGGGGAGCAGGTGTGTTAAATTTGGTGTTATTGCTCTCACTCTCTCATACTGGTCACTGGAAGTTCAACATGGCACCTCATGGCAAAGAACTCTCTGAGGATCTGAAAAAAAGAATTGTTGCTCTACATTATGGCCTAGGCTATAAGAAGATTGCCAAGACCCTGAAACTGAGCTGCAGCATGGTGGCCAAGACCATACAGCAGTTTAACAAAAATGTGAGGGGTGGACTCACTTCTGTGAGATTATATATATATATATATATATATATATATATATATATATATGTGTAAATGTTATTCAAAATGAGTTAAAAAAAACTATAGTGTAACACAATGGACCATGATAAAAGTACTGTTACATAAATATTCATCACGATCTTGATGTATAACCTTTGGAAAAAAGTTCAATGCATTTCATGGATCCCCCCACTTCCTCAGGACCAACAAGGATTTTTTTGTACAGAACCACATATATAAGTGGTAATAAAAGCCTCTGCAAATAATGAAAACAATTACATTTAATGGTGTTCCATTTGACATGGAGCCCAGGTGGGAAGGGGAGGAGAGGCCCATCAATACGTTGCAGGCACACTTGTGGGCTTAATTTAGCCCACCTGTGGAGTGAATGGTGGCCCTTTGGAGTTACCCTACAGTATTTAGGCACTGACTTGGGAGGCAAGGTCTATGAGGGCGCTTGGCAAACAGGTGTATGGCAGGTGGTTTACAAGATCAGTGAAATTCTCTCACAAGGACTATAACAACATGATGTTCATGGGGATGCAATATATGGCAATGTATGGCTTGTGTGTTTGTTTTGTTAGGTTGGATCAGTTGTGTAGTTGTGTATACATGCTTTAATCTTTTAATACTGTTGATGAGTCCATTCAATCACAGAGGCTGCCATTAGGTGAGCAGTGTCTTTTTTTCTATTTTGGAGATATTTGTGTGCCTTTAATGATAACTGGCCAGTAAAGACACTAATATATATACACATATATTTACCCACATAGAGTCCACTACCGGATACGCATCTACCTAAACCTTCCAATAGGATCCATATTGTTTACCAGCTCCCATGCTATGTGGGGCTGTTGATACAGGAGGGCATTTGAATCTACTATCTTTATATGACAAGTATATTATATTATCAGGCGCTATGAGTGATTTCTATAGGGTGGAGCTTTCATATTGTATAACTAGTGTCCTCTGTATTCTCCTCCACTTTTTAGACAATCTATTTGTGCTTGAATCCCTGGGTTTTTTTCCCATGGACCAACAGGCGCATTCCATTTATAACAGTCATCCTCATCACTTTGCTTTGTGTCCCAGAGACATCTGAGAGTAAGATTTGTCATATGGTGCATATGGGATACATGTGTGGGGTAAATTATATGATGATATGTATTTTGGGTATTGTATGTTCATATAATTATTTATTGTTCTTTTCTTTATTTGTAGAAGCTTTTATTATCACTTATATATGTGGTTCTGTAAAAAAAATCCTTGTTGGTCCTGAGGAAGTGGAGAATCCGCAAAATGTGTAGACCTTTTTCCAAGGATATACATCAAGATTGTGATGAATCTTTATGTAACAGTACTTTTATCATTGTGTTACACTATAGTTTTTTTTTAACTCATTATGAATAAAATGTATATTTTTATATACAGTAAGTCCATATATATTTGGACACAGGCACAATTTTCATACATTTGGTTCTGTATGCCACCAGAATAAATTAAAACAAAACAATCCAAATGAATCTGAAGTGTAGACTTTCAGCTTTAATTCAAGAGGTTGAACATAAATATTAACTACAAATTTTAGAAACTGCAACCATTTTTATACACCGTCGCTCCATTTCCAGGGGCTCAAAAGTAATTGGAGAAATGAATATAATCATAAATAAAATGTTCATTTTTAATATTTGTTGAGACCTTTACTGGCAATGACTGCTTGAACTCTGGAACCCATGGACATTACCAAAGACTGATGCTCCTTTCTGAGGCTCTAACTGCAGCTGTCTTGAGTTGTTCTTTGTTTGTGGGTCTTTCTGCATTTAGTTTTGCCTTCAGCAAGTGAAATGCATGCTCAATTGGGTTGAGATCAGGTGATTGACTCGGCCATTGCAGAATATTCCACTTCTTTTCCTTCAAAAGCTCCTGGGTTGCTTTTGCAGTGTGTTTTGGTTCATTGACCATCTGTACTGTGAAGCGCCGTCCAATCAACTTTGCTGCATTTGGCTGAATCTGGGCTGACAGTAAATCTCTAAACACTGCAGAATTCATCCAGCTTCTTCTGTCTTCTGTCACATCATCAATAAATCACCAAAGACCCAGTGCCACTGGAAGCCATGCATGCCCATGCCATCACACTGCCTCCACCATATTTTACAGATGATGTTGTGTGCTTTGGATCATGAGCTGTTCCAAGCCTTCTCCACACTTTTTTCTTCCGTCTTTCTGGTACAGATTAATCTTAGTTTCACCCGTCCAAAGAATGCTTTTCCAGAACTTGTCTGGCTTTTTTAGATGTTTTTTGGCAAAGTCTAATATGGCTTTTCTATTCTTCAGGCTTATGAATGGTTTGAACCTTGTGGTGAACCCTCTGTATTTACTTTCATGAAGTCTTCTCTTGATTGTAGACTTTGACAATGATACCCCTACCTCCTGGATAGTGTCTTTCACTCGTTTGGATGTTGTGAATGGGTTTTTCTTTACCATAGAGAGGATCCTGCGATCATCCACCACTGTTGTCTTCTGCGGACGTCCATGCCTTTTTATGTTGCTGAGCTCACCAGTGCGTTCATCTTTCCTCTGAATGTACCAAACTGTTTATTTGACTGCTCCTAATGTTGCTGCTATCTCTCTGATGGATTTGTTTAATTTTTGAAGCCTTACAATGGCATGTTTCACTTGCATGGACAGCTCCTTTGAACACATCAATAGATTGGTTGTAGGTTCACAGCAATAGATTCCAAATGCAAATACCACACTTAGAATCAACTCCATACCTTTTACCTGCTTAATTGATGAAGAAATAATGAAGAAGTAGCCAACACCTGGCCATGAAAGCTGGCCTTTTGATTCAATTGTCCAGTTACTTTTGGTCCCTTGCTTGAATATGGTTTGGTAAATACCTGAAAAAAACTAAAAATGTGCCTGTGTCCAAATGTATATGGACCTAACTGTATATGTTGAATTTTATTGTGGTCATCAGGAGTATATTCAAAGTCCCACCAATTTGACTAGGTTGTTTGTATATATTAGTTAATATTCTCCTGTGACCCATAAAAGAAGTATAGCAAAAAAAAAAAGCCTCCCCATACTTCCCTGTTAAAAATAAATAAAGCCAGAGAGTCAATCTAACAGTCAGGGAAAAAGTACTTATGGAAGACTATCAACAGCAGCGTGTGATTCTAGCAGGACGGGTTTGCTTTAATGTTACCTCTGACCAGAACAAACGTCTGAACTGCAATCATTCTATAGGTTGTTATTTTCGTGCTCGGTCCTCTTAGTTCTGAGGCGCTGCCTCCTCAGCGTGTTCCTGGCATCTTTGTCCCTGATTACACTCAGTTATTATTGCTTTGTTTTGTTCCTACGTTGGTTCTGCTGAATACTTGTGGAGGAAATCCTGCACAGCTCCAGGTTTCCTTCTCTCAGCTTTTTCTGCTGTTCATTTCAGCTGCCAGAAATGTACAATATTCTTCTGGATAATACATTAACACACTTTTTACTGCTCTCATTCTTAGCTTATAGTAGGACTGTCCAAAACCTGGGCAATTCAAACTGAACATATGATGAAAAATACATAATAGAGGTTACCTTTAGTAAAACCAATATCAAAAGAATCTGTAGATTGTCACATATAGCCAGCTGAACGTACATGCAAATCTCAACCTAATCTTTACAAGACATGCTTGGCCTGCCTTTTCCTACCTTTAGGCTTCCATATTGCTTCTTTAGCGTGATGGATAGTCATACTGCCCAATAAGTGGTCTCAGAATGCAGAAGCGGCTTGACCACACTCATAGAACAATTGTACATTTAGCACAAGTGGTCCTTTAAGACATACCCCATCCTCCTTAGTGCAGTCCGCCTGGAGAAATAGTTCCTCCTCAACCCAGTGATCTTCATTGTGTTCCCCTGCTCAGAACATGCATGTGTTCAAAGCACTATTTATCCCATTGTGTAAAGCTGAAACTCTGTGGAGGCCTACCATGAGTATGGCTCCCCATATTAACCGCATGCCGCCCAGCCACTGTACATATACGGCGGCAGGGCGGCACTCACAGGCAAAACCACGTTTTAAGACATGTGTTTTGTAAACAAATAGGGGGCGCGCGCGAGGCGCGCCGCCGCCCTATTTGTCCCGCGGATCACCGCCGCAGATGTCAGTCGCCGGGTCACAAACAGTGACAGAGAGCACAGCTGCAGTAGCTGTGCTGTCTGTCACTTCCTTCTCAGCACGAGGATGAGCTGATCGAGAAAGAACAGTTTCTCTTTCTCGATCAGCCTTGTCCCTCCCAGTACACACCCCCGCCCCCTAGTAAAACACTCCCCTCACTCCTATAACCCTTCCCTGAAAAATAAAGTTAACCCCTTCCTCCCCATTGCCATTAGTACAGTGTCAGTTTTTTTTTTTTTTTGCACTGATCACTGTATTAGTGTTTTTGGGGATGTCAGTGACCCCAAGTCAGTACCCCCCAATGTCAAAATGTCCGCCGCAGTCCCGTCATAAGTCGCTGGTTGCTGCCATAAGTCCCTGATCGCCGCCATAATTTGCTGATCGCCGCCATTATTAGTATAAAAAAAACCCTAAAAATCCCAGTATCTTTCCCGCCATTTGTAAACGTATTGGGTTAGCAAAGACATGTCGCAGAATGCATTTTGGCAGAAATTTATGACTAAATTTGATTTTTGCATTTTTTTTTTACTGGACATGTTTTATAGCAAAAAAGTCCAAAATATTGTTTTTTTTTCCTCAAAATTGTCAGCCTTTTTTTTTTATAGCGCAAAAAATAAAAACCGCACAGGCGATCAAATACCACCGAAAGAAAGCTTAATTTGTAGGGGAAAAAAGGATGTAAATTTCATTTATGTACCATATTGCATGACCGCGCAATTGTCCATTAAACTAGCGCAGCGCTGTATAGCAAAAACATGGCGTAAATTGCAGTATTTATACCATAGTTTGTAGACGCTATAACTTCCACAAAAAGCAATCAATATACACTTATTGGGATTTTTTTACCAAAAACATGTAGCAGAATACATTTTGGCCTAAATTTATAACCAACTTTGAGTTTACTATATATTTTTTATAGCTGAAAATAAAAAATATTGTTTTTCTTCAAAATTTTTGGGCTTTTTTTGTTTATAGCGTAAAAAATAAAAAGCGCACAGGTGATCAAATTACACCGAAAGAAAGCTCTATTTGTGTGAAAAAAAAGGACATAAATTTTGTTTGGGTGCAGTATTGCATGACCGCGCAATTATCAGTTGAATTAGTGCAGCGCCGAGTAGCAAAAAGAGGCCTGGTCATTAAGGGGGGTAAATCCTCAGGAGCTCAAGTGGTTAATGAATAGGTCAATGGCATGCATGCACAGCACCTGACATGGGCAATTTCTGAAGCAAGACTGTGCAGCTGTATGAAGATTACTGAAACAGGGAAATAGGGACATAGATAAGTATCTCTCTATGTGGGCTTCCCTCTCCGGGACAACTTGTAGAGAATTTACAATTGTAGTTGTAGCTGAGATTTGCACATAACTACAGATGCCTATGTTTAACTTTTGCATATTTTTAATTTTATGCTCAGTTTGAATTTCCCAGGTTTGTGGCAAGGACATTTTGATGTGACGTTATCACTTATGAGGCAAGACCACAATGTGCTTAGCTAGTTTTTACTTTTTATGTATGTTGTAATTGTGGAGAAATAAATACCTCCCTTTCCTCTTATTTACCTTCACTTTTTTACAGCTTCACAAAAGTTGCATGGAGTCAGGTGTTCTTAATAGGTATTACGAATAGAAATTTACATTTCGAATCAAAATTCAGACAAAAGTTTTGCTATTCAGAGATTTGGATGTATCCGAATCTCTGAATCACGATAATAACAATTTTCAACAAATCAAAAATAATGTATAACAAAAACAACTGATTAATTCTTATTCATTAATATCATTAATTTGTGACTTCATAGGGTTTTGTAAGTACAATAATATGTGTCACACTGTGTATTATTATGACTGGTCAAAGCTAAAGTCACAAAACAAGTCTAAAGCAAGTCGCAAGCAAGTCGCATAGAATCACAAGTTGCAAACAAGTCTCCAAAATAACATACTAATATAAGGAATGCATCCAAATCTTCCAAAATAACTTCTGAAAATACGATTTGGAACAACAAATACACAAAACGAATCTGAATCTGAAACTAATTCTGAAAAGAAATCATTCTAACATAACGAATATGACGAAATGAAATGATTGACTTAACAAATAAATCCAAAACAAATATTTTTGTCATGCAAATCTCTAGTTCCTAACCCTTGACATTTCAGACCCCTTGGGCGTATGGGAACCAAACAACAGAAGTATGGGACTGGATCTCTGCAATATTAAAAAGCAATTCTCTGCACCATTAAACCTGAAATCAAAGTGGAGAAAGCTACTTCATGTGTCAAATGACAAAGAAGAAACAGTCTTAATAACTGCACAAAAAGCAGCAGCAAAAATATGATATTATATGAAGAAATATGGTAAGATACTTATGATTTTCTTTCAGCTGTTCTATTCCCAGTCAGGGGCAGACTGACCATTCAAGCACTCAGGCACTGCCCGAGGGCCCGGGGTCAGTAGGGGGCCCCATGAAATGCCCCTGATACCTTTTTTATAGGCTTTTTTGAGTGTGGGCAAGAACACAGGGGCCCCATGATCCCCTATTGCCTGGGGGCCCCATGAGTTGTCAGTCTGCCCCTGTTCCCAGTTATTCATGTGTATAGTAAAACTGATCGTTTGCACTTATACTGGTCCCTAACATCACTGATGATGATGATTTCCAAAGTCTTGTTTATTAAGTGGGTTTGGGGACAATCAATTGGAAGTCTGCAATTGTACAAAGAACCCTGGTTTGGTACCCCATTTTGTGACCGAATGCTGTAGAAACTTTAGTTAACATGGCTGAGTTTAGGAGGGGCACCAAAGCCACTCCACCTGACTGAACCATGCATCTGGGGCCCTATCATTAAACAGTGCTATCCAGGCCATATTTTGTACTCTGTAACCACCCAAACCATTGCAGATCTGCCAGTTTGTCAACATGTGCATGGATGGCAGTCCGAGACCTTCATACCATATACTTCTGATCCAAGGCTATAACATCCCTTGTACACCTGCAGCACACCTCACACAGGGCTCTGTGATTTTTTTGTGGTTCAGATTATGGCTGCAAAGTCCTCTGAAGCTACAAGAACACACAGACATGGGGGTCTTAATCACCTAATGCATGTTCAGTAAAAGGAATTCTCTCTTACTACCAGGAGAGCAGCTTTCCCTTTTCCTAACCACCACCAGTTCCTAGGCAGATCAGTCTTGCACTAGTATTCAAAATGCTTTATTTCCCTGGTATTGGCTGTACATACTGGTTATTATTATTATCATACAGGATTTATATAGCGCCAACAGTTTGCACAACATTTTACAATATAAAGGGAGACAATACAGCAACAATACAAACTGAAAACAAGAGGGTTAGCAGCTTACATTCTAATAGGGAGGGGCTGGTGGAACAAAAGGTAATAACTGTGGGGGATGAACTGATGGGAGAAATAAAAGATTCGGTTTTTAGCTGAAGGCAGGATATGATTCCCTGCAGAGATGAATTTTCAGGGATCATCTAAAAGTAGACAGTAGGAGATCGGCGGACAGATTGGGGTAGGGAGTTCCAGAGGACGGGAGAGGCTTTGGAGAAGTCCTATAGAGGAGCATGGGAGGAGGAGACAAGGGAACTATAGAGCAGAAGTTCTTGGGAGGAGCGGAAAGAATGGTTTGGGTAATATTTGGAGGCAAGATTGGTAATGTAGCTCTGGGCAGAGCTGTAAATGGCTTTGTATGGTATTGTTAATGTTTTGAATTTTATTCGTTGGGCAATGGGAAGTCAGTAAAGCACTTGGCAGAGAGTGGTGGCGGAACAGTTGGTAAGGTGGATGAATCTGGTGACAGAATTCATGAGAGACTGAAGAGGCGATAGCGTGTGAAGAGGTAGGCCTATGAGGAGGAACTACACTAGTCAGGTCGAAAGATAACAAGGAGTGAATAAATGGCTTAGTGGTATTAGGGACATATTTTGGAGATGTTATGGAGGTGAAGTCTACAAAATTTGATTGGATTCGGGGCTGAAAGGCCAGGTTAGAATCTAGGATTACACCAAGTACCTTGGAATGAGAGCAGGGATTGATAGATGTATTATTGATGGAGAAGTCAGGGGAGGGGGCACGGGCAGAAGGTAATATTATGAGCTAATTTTTAGAAAGATGGCGTTTTAGGAAGTGGTGTGACAGCCATGCTGATATATCAGTTAATTAATTAGTAATGCGAGAGGAGACTGAAGGAGTGAGGTGAGAAGTATAGAGATAGATTTGGGTGTCATCAGAATAGAGATGGTACTGGAAGCCATGGGAATTTATCAAGTTACCAGGGGAGGATGTATAAATGGAGAAGACGAAGGGTCCAAGGACAGAACCTTGGGGGACCTCCAGAGAAAGAGGAAGCGGAGAGGTGGAGACAGAGTTATAGGTAATGCTGAAGGAGCACTGCGATAGCTAGGAGAAGAACCAGGAGAGAGCAGAATCTTGAATGCCAAGATAGTGTAGTTTTTTGAGGAGGAGGGGGTGGTCAACATTATCAAAGAGCGCAGAGAGGTCTAGTAATATGGAGTAGTGGCCATTGGTTTTAGCAGTTAGTAGATCGTAAATGAGCTTTAGTAGGTTAGTTTCAGTAGAGTGGAGTAAGCAAAAGCCAGACTGTAAGGGGTCAAGAAGGTTGTTGTCAGTGAGGTAGGAGCTAAGACAGTTGTAGACGAAGCATTCTAAAAGTTTAGAGGTTAATGAAAGCAATGAGATGGGTCTCTTTCATCACTTCACACAGGGGCTGATGGTTACAATTATCTTCTTTACTTAAAGTAAGTGCAAACAGTTCATGACAGTGGGATCAGTGCAGTTCCACAAGTAAGGTAGTTAGTAACTGACAGTCCAAAGAGATTATGGTAGTTTCATAATGCGTTAGTGCTTTAAAAAGCATCCAGCAGGGTAGAAGGAATGAGAATTGCAGCACTCATGATTACTGTGTAATGTCTTCTTTTAATTCCTAGATTTCCATTTGAGGATCACAGCCCTCAGTTTCTGACTAGGCCTCTTTCCAAAAGCTACACTCTCATCACTCTGCAGGCCCCTCCAGCTCAGCCCATTCCATCCCTTAAATATGGGGAAATCCCGACCCCCTTGCTTACAGGGTGAGTTGTACAGTTAAAGGGGAAGTACCAACAGCTGTGGCCAATCAACTCAGCTCCTGGCAGCAGTCGATGCTGTAGGTGGTGCTGTGTGCTGTGCTGTTGTGCAGGGGGAAGTGGACACTAAGAGGAATATTCTTCCTGTGCAGCCTCCATAGCTGTCATCAGGGGAGCTGTGCTTCGATTGGACACAGCAGTCCTGAATGACCTTGGCGGCTACCTATAGTATAGGCAGTGCTGATAAATAGGGCTTGGCATGCATTTTGTGAGTGCTACAGTAGGGAAAGGAACCACACTGGTGTAGGACAAAGAGTTAGCTCTAGAAAAGGTTCCTGTTCGAAGGTGGATAGATTAGGGACCGCTGCCTGCTTCCCTATCCTCCGATCTTCAATGTTGTGTAATAGCACTTGCACCACCACCCTGCCTTTTAGGCACTCCTTTGCAGATGTCACCCTGGTAACATAACCTATAGCTAAGTGTGATGGAGATCAGAAATATTATTTTATTTTTGAGTTGTTTTGTTGAAATCAACAAGTGTGTCAAACAGTCAGCTTATCTGCTTAATTAAATCTATGAGTTCCTGTGCCCCGCACGGGGTGGGAGATGAGGTTGATCTCAGTGGGAGGCACAGACAGCATGGTGTCCTGCAGCTGGGAAAAGCCAGGCGTGTTGGCAGCGGGTGCTTGGTTTGATAGACTTGAAAGGACAATATAATGTTCCTATGCTGGCCAAAAGGGTCCAAAAACATGCAAAGCTTAAGTCAGTGATGAACAGAGGAGCTCATGGCTGCAGGCCTTGCTAGGAGATGCATTGAAATGCTGAGACAGATATGTATGGGCTGTGCTTTGCTTTTTGCATGGCTGGGACTTCTACATTGTCTGTGTGGCTTACCAGACTCTGGGACTTTATTCTACCCTATGCTCTTCTCTCAACTGCCGTCTGTGTGGTCTTGAAGCTGCGGCCAGGACACACAACCCTCCGAAGACCCGTGAGGAGTTGGTGAACAACCTCTGCCCGCTGGACCTCACTCTCCATTTTTAGACTTCCTCTGCTGAGGCCACTGCTGGCTAGTGAGTTCCTGAATTGCTGCCGTTACCCAGACTTTTCTGTATCAGTGTGCGGTCTTCTACTCCCTGGGCCCATATTTGTGCTTTTGACTCCGGACTAAGCCCTGCTGTACTAGAGTGCCACACTGTGCCATGGACGTTGCCATGTGTACTGGACTTAACCCTATTCTGCCCGGAACCTTTTGTCCTGTGTGCTGGTCTTAATCCTGCTCAGCCCTAAACCCTTTGCCCTGTGTGCTGGACTTAACCTTGTTCTACCTGGAATCCTTTGCCCTGTGTGCTGGACTTAACCCCGTCCAGCCTGGAACCCTTTGCCCTGTGTGTCAGACTTAACCATATTCTGCCCGGATCCCTTTGCCCTGTGTTGTGGGCTTAACCTTGATCTGCCCAGAACCCTTTGCCCTGTGTGCTGGACTTAACCCTGTTCTGCCCGAAACCTTTGTCCAAGGACTTAAACCTCTGTGCCCTGCTTGTGCCCTGAAGTGCCCTTGCTTCTCTGACCTGTTTGCCCTGTGAACTACCTGGTCTCTGCTGCCCCATGTTGCCATCCTGAGAATAATTCTTCATTGTGATGTCTTGTGTTGTTCTGTGAACAATTTTTTCTATTGTCTGTATCCTGAGCCTCCCCAATAAACGCCCGCACGTCGGGTTTCCTGTGATCTGCCTCCCTGTGCTCTCGTTCTGTGCTCCAGTTCATCACACTAACTAATTCCGTGCTGCTGGACTCTGTCACATTGTCACCAGCATCTCTGAGAAAAATAATAGCTTCTAAATTGTGTTGCTGGTGTTGTTTGCTGGTGTGCTTGTGGATACCATATTATTTTGCTTTCCTCCTTCTGCTTGCAGATATCCATAGTCTTCTTATCTGCACCATTCTGACACCATTTGGTGTGTTCATGATCTATGTGGTCCGCGGTGCCCAGAGATGGGTGAATGCAGGAGTCGTGACCTGGGTCAGCAGGCAGCTAAGCACAAATCTTATGAGGGTGTTTCCTAGTGAATACCAGCTGGCTTTTAAACTCTTCTCCAAGGGGCATCCCATGTCACCTGCTCTCCCTTAGGACCATGCTCAAGTACCTTGGTGATGTGCAAATCCAGAGAGGGCCACATTGCACATTTTCAGCTATCAACTCCTTCCAAGTCCAGTGTGTTCCATTCTCCTGGGAACCAGCTATTAGCCTACACATCTGGGGTCAACCTGCTGGCTCCTGTTGGTCATCCAGTATAGAGGAGTTCAGGGGTCCAAATCGACATGGCACCTCTCTGACAGTCAATGGCATAGTGCCTCTTGGCATAACCTTAAGAAGACATTGTAACCTTAATCTACTAAATCAGCACGGATAGACTATGCAAACATATTACTTTGCCTGATAAGTTAATTGCTATGCAGATTGTGAGACTGTAGTCGAAAAAATATTAGCATGTAAACACATAAAGGGTTCAGAGCTTTTAAGATTTGGTGATGTTTGATTTCATTAGGCTACCCCATGGTGTAATGTCCTTTTGTGCCTGATACCTTGGTATTCTGAGAGCACCTAATTCTAAGCCTGATTCCAATGGTTTGGAATTTTTAACTTGGCTCATCAAAGTCTCGCTACAGTTTAATTATGCACAGCGCTGATCAGTCAGAAATTATTCACACCTCTGCTTCACTTTTCACTGCAGTATGCAGGAGGCTTTCCAGCAGAGAAATGTGGGACCTGACTTACTTAAGGGTGAAATGATGTGACATAAAGCAAAGTGAATTTTGTAAACAAGTAGAAGTTTTGAGAGATCTTTTTATAAAAAAGGGGTATATTAAAGACAATATTGATAAAGATATCATGCAAGTAGCCTGTAAGCATAGGGCAGAGTTAGCCAAATACACAAATAATATTGCATCCATATTTTAATAATTTTTTTCTCATTTTAATTCACAATATCGTTTGATAGAGGGAATTATAAAAACAAAACAAACAACAATGGTGTATCCTATTAAAGTACTGGTATAATGTTCATGGTAATGTCTTACTGGTAGAGCCAAAATACATCTTTAGGAAAGCTAATTATTACCGAAGCCATTTAGAAGTTAATATTGTGTTGTGGTAGATTTTAAATTTATAAAATAAATTATTTCAAGATAGGAGGCAATATGTACTCAGATCAAACAGTAATGGATGAGATTTTTCAAACTGAGCATTTTATCTCGTGTGACTCAACCCAGGTCATTTATTTGCTGGAATGCTCTTACAGCTAGTAGTATGTGGATAATGCTACTAGGCAACTAATGGTCAGATTAGAGGAAAATATTATTATTATTATTAATAATAATAATAATAATAATAATAATAATAACCACCATCATCATCATCATAATAAAGGTCTCACAACTCATATGTTTTAAAATCTTGACAATGCGACAGAAGGGACCATAGTGGCCTGTTGTTCTGTAGCACAGATTTGGTGTTTCGCTTTTAGAGGGGTTCAAATCTCACTAGAAAGTTACCAAAGAATTAAACTTTTTGTATTTACCAATTGGATATACTTAGCCTTAAGAGTGTTAATATTGGGGTTGATATAAATTCATTTTTTTTTTTAATTTTTAAAGAGTTTTTATTGTTATTTGGTATTTTATATTTACCAGGTATAATTTTATTGCTGCCGCTTTTATACAGAGGGTATATTGTTATTGTGCTTTATATGATTAATATTTATTTATTTATTACAGGTATTTATATAGCACCAACAATTTATGCACAGCTTTACATATATATTGTACATTCATGTCAGTGAACTGTCATAAGTGATTATTGTACTGTTAATTATTTATGCACTGTTTATATGACTCTGCAGTACATACAGTGGGGCAAAAAAGTATTTAGTCAGCCACCAGGTGTGCAAGTTCTCCCACTTAAAAAGATGAGAGAGGCCTGTAATTGGCATCATAGGAAGACCTCAACTATGAGAGACAAAATGAGAAAACAAATCCAGACAATCACATTGGCTGATTTGGAAAGAATTTATTTGCAAATTATGGTGGAAAATAAGTATTTGGTCAATATCAAAAGTTCATCTCAATACTTTGTTATATATCCTTTGTTGGCAATGACAGAGGTCAAACGTTTCCTGTAAGTCTTCACAAGGTTGGCACACACTGTTGCTGGTATGTTGGCCCATTCCTCCATGCAGATCTCCTCTAGAGCAGTGATGTTTTGGGGCTGTCGCTGGGCAACACGGACTTTCAACTCCCTCCAAAGGTTTTCTATGGGATTGAGATCTGGAGACTGGCTAGGCCACTCCAGGACCTTGAAATGCTTCTTACAAAGCCACTCCTTTGTTGCCCGGGCGGTATGTTTGGGATCATTGTCATGTTGGAAGACCCAGCCACGTTTCATCTTCAATGCCCTTGCTGATGGAAGGAGGTTTGCACTCAAAATCTCACGATACATGGCCCCATTCATTCTGTCCTGTACATGGATCAGTCGTCCTGGTCCCTTTGTGGAGAAACAGCCCCAAAGCATGATGTTGCCACCCCCATGCTTCACAGTAGGTATGGTGTTCTTTGTATGCAACTCAGAATTCTCTCTCCCCTCCAAACACGACGAGTTGTGTTTCTACCAAACAGTTCTATTTTGGTTTCATCTGACCATATGACATTCTCCCAATCCTCTTCTGGATCATCCAAATGCTCTCTAGCAAACTTCAGACGGGCCCAGACATGTACTGGCTTAAGCAGGGGGACACGTCTGGCACTGCAGGATCTGAGTCCCTGGCGGCGTAGTGTGTTACTTATGGTAGCCTTTGTTACGTTGGTCCCAGCTCTCTGCAGGTCATTCACTAGGTCCCCCCGTGTGGTCCTGGGATTTTTGCTCACCGTTCTTGTGATCATTTTGACCCCACGGGGTGAGATCTTGCGTGGAGCCCCAGATTGATTATCAGTAGTCTTGTATGTCTTCCATTTTCTAATTATTGCTCCCACAGTTGATTTGTTCACACCAAGCTGCTTGCCTATTGCAGATTCAGTCTTCCCAGCCTGGTGCAGGTCTACAATTTTGTTTCTGGTGTCCTTCGACAGCTCTTTGGTCTTCACCATGGTGGAGTTTGGAGTGTGACTGTTTGAGGTTGTGGACAGGTGTCTTTTATACTGATAACAAGTTCAAACAGGTGCCATTGATACAGGTAATGAGTGCAGGACAAAGGAGCCTCTTAAAGAAGAAGGTACAGGTCTGTGAGAGCCAGAAATCTTGCTTGTTTGTAGGTGACCAAATACTTATTTTCCACCATAATTTGCAAATAAATTCTTTCCAAATCAGCCAATGTGATTGTCTGGATTTTTTTTCTCATTTTGTCTCTCATAGTTGAGGTCTACCTATGATGCCAATTACAGGCCTCTCTCATCTATTTAAGTGGGAGAACTTGCACAATTGGTGGCTGACTAAATACTTTTTTGCCCCACTGTATATGGTGAGTGTACAATGCATTGGTATAATTGTATTATAATTATATTATAATTTTTAAATTTTATTACAGGTGTACCTGCAATTGCCAAGTTCATCAGTAAAAGGAAGTTTTAAGCAAAGAAGTTGTTAGTGTCCTTTACTAGTAGAAGTATCTATAATCAGAATCAGTGTAATCTTTGTGTATCAGAAGAATCTCTGTTGGGAATAAAGCCATTCAACCTACAGGGTTGAGCAGTCTTGTGCTGTTGCAGGACATTTGTACCAGCCTAACCCTTGTGGTTATATACTTCTGGCACACACATTTTAACCTTCAGGGTTGGGACACACTTTCACAAATAGTGACCAATGTGAGTGGAAGCAGGTGACTGTAGCGAGTGACACAGGGGCGGACTGACAATTCATGGGGCCCCCCGGGCAATAGGGGATCATGTGGGGCCCCTGTGTCCTTGCCCAAACTCAAAAAACCCTATGAAAAATGTACCAGAGGAATCTAATGGGGCCCCCTACTGACCCCAGGCCCTCGGGTAGTGCCCGAGTTTCCAAATGGTCAGTCCGCCCCTGGGGTGACAGTGTCCATGTTTGGTGGGAAGACAGGAGCGCTTTATGTCCCTCGCCTTGCAGCATGATATCCACATTTGAGCGTGCTGTGGCACAGTATCAGCCTATGGACCTGGCCTAGCGAGTCAAAAGAGCAAGGCCTCACAGTAACCATAAAGCAGTAGCTTCCTGTGATGTGAGCCTATACAGTATGTCAATGTGAATTCAGAATACAGAATACAGTACCGATCAAGTGTTTGGTGTCAGAGTCTCAGAGTGTCTGTTAGTTCCAGGCATGAGGAGGTTAAATGCTTAGGAACTGAAATGTGAAGAATTACTTAAATGGCTTGTGGTTTCTAATGAGCCCTCTACAGGACGAACTTCCACCCCCTGCTCACGTTTGGCTAGAAAGAATTGTGGGCACCGTACTTTGTGGAGAGCAGCAGTTATTTCATGCTTGTCGATGTTTACTGCAACATAAAAACTCCAAAAATGTGAGTCTGTGTTATATAGATCAAAACCTTTTCTATTAACTACTTGCCCTCCAGAAGATTAACCCCCTATCCTGACCAGGCCATTTTTTGCGTTACTTTAACTGACAATTGTGCGGTCATGCAATGCTGCACCCAAATGATATTTACGGCCTTTTTCCCATGAATAGAGCTTTCTTTCAGTGGTATTTGATAGCCTGTGCGTTTTTATGTTTTGCACTATAAAAAAAAGACCAACAATTTTGAGAAAAAAAACAATGTTTTTGACTTTTTGCTATTAAACATGCCCAGTAAAAAAAATTAAAAAATCTAATTTTGTCATAAATTTAGGCCAAAATGTATTCTGCTCCATGTCTTTGCTAAAAAAAATATCCCAATACGTGTAATTTAATTGGTTTACGTGAAAGTAATATTGTTTACAAATGGTAAACAGTATATATACTGGGCTTTTTTTTTTTACATTTTTACTAGTAGTAACTAGTGATCAGTGACTTATAGCAGGACTGCTGCGGGCATTCTGACACTGGGGGGCACTGGCTTGGTTGTCACTGACATTTCTAGTGACACCAATACAGTAAACAGTGCTAATAAAAAGCACTGACACTGTACTAATGGCACTGGCCATGAAGGGGTGGGGCGATCAAAGGGCTAACTGTGTGCTGTGTACCGTTTTACACAATGTTCTTTGTTTCTGCTTCACTGTAAGCACACTGGTTTGCATGGCTGTGCTGTGCACAGTCATGCAAAGCAGTGTGCAGGAGCTTATAGGGGAGAGAACTGTTTTGTTTACTAACAGTTCTCGCCCTTTGGAGATCCTCAGCAATCACCGGGCTGGCGAGTAATCACCGGCAGCCGTGGTCGCAAACGGCAGTGCGGGTAGGGTGCGTGAGCTCCCTACCCGGAAATGCAGAATCACGTATATATATATATGTGATTTTGCGCCCCACTGCCGCCCTGTAGCAGTACTTATGCTATGGTGGGGCGCTAAAGTGGTTAAAGTGGAACTATACTATGCAAGTTTCTGCCTTGTTTAAGCTTTGATGTTTGGTGGGGGGCAGAAGGTTATAAAGGAGGGCCATTCATGTGCTAACATACAGCATGTAAAGTTTATTTTCAGCTTCATTATTGGTAGTATACAGTTTTGCTCAAAAGTTTGCATTCCCTGGCAGAAATCGTGAAATTGTGTTATTGATATTGAAAATGTGACTGATCACGTCAAAAAACATGTCTTTTATTTATGGATAGTGATCATATGCAGCCATTTATTATCACATAGTTGTTTGGCTCCTTTTTAAATCATAATGATGACAGAAATCACACAAATAGCCATGATCAAAAGTTTCCATAGAATGGAATGTTTGGCCTTGGTACAGAGACACAAGGTGACACAGGTTAAAATGGCAATTAAAGGTTAATTACCCACAACTGTGATTTTTTTAAAATTGCAATTGGTGTCTGTGCATTAATAGTCATTGAGTTTGTTAGCTCTCATGTGGGTCCACTGAGCAAGCTAGATACAGAGCAGAAAAGGACTTTCAAAAGACATGCATAAAAAGTAATGGAACTTTATAAAGATGGAAGAGGATATAAAAAAGATATCCAAAGACCTTATTATGCCAGTCAGTACTGTTCAATTGCTTATTAAGAAGTGGAAAATTCAGGGATCTCTTGATACCAAGTCAAGGTCAGGTAGACCAAGAAGGATTGCAGCCACAAATGCCAGAAGAATTGTTCGGGATACAAAGAAAAACCCACAGGTAACCTCAGGAGCAGTACAGGCTGCTCTGGAAAAAGAAGGTGTGGTTGTTTGAAGGAGCGCAATTCGAAGATACTTGAAAAAAAAATGAGCTGCATGGTCGAGTTGCCAGAAAGAAGTCTTTACTGCGCCAATGCCACAAAAAAACCCAGTTACAATATAACCAACAACACCTTGACACACCTCACTGGGTCTTTGTGTGATCATTGATCACTATTCTTAACTAAAAGACAGGTTTTCTTTGGCATGATCAGCCATATTTTCAATATTGATGCCAAAATTTCACGCCTGGGTATGCCAACTTTTGACAACAACTGTATAAAAGCAGCGTGTTACTACCTACCTATAATTTAGAGGTTATCCTTTCTGGGGAGTTTTATTCTCACAGTGGAGGGTCATACAGGTGCCAAATGAACACTGTTTTAATTTGGTTTCTTCGTCACTTTACATGAATATTTCATAAAATCTGGACTATTATTTACTTCTGTTTTCTGTCTTGTCACTAAGTGGGGGATTACACAGTTTTACATTTTCATTTGGTTCATTTCTCTAATTTTCAGTTTGCATTAAAGCAAAGTTTCCACTTCAGACATTTATTTGCATGAAGAAGCTCTGCTTTTCTAAATTTCCCATAAAGCTGTTTACAATCATTCCAAGATAAATAAACTAAACCTTAAGTTCTGCTTTAATGACTGACAAGAGTCTTCAATGACTAGCAAGAGGCTGTAGTCTCATTGTCTCATAGTCTCACTGCTCATGGAAAAAAATGGCAACTGAAATAAATTATGTGTATTTTCTATCTTTTGCTTAGTCGCAGTATTTTCCAACTGAATTCAGTTCAACTTTATAATTACTATAGGCACCTATTTAGTAATATCTGTTCTCTGATCTTGTCCATAATACTGCCTGTCGATATATGTAAAATATGCCAAAGACTGGACATCATTGCCATATATGTTCTAGATATAAATTCATTTTCTAAGAGATACCCCTTGATTCACTGGCAAGCCACAATGGTGACACAATCTTTCCCACTTCAACACTGATGGCTGTGTACCCCTAGGGGACCACAATTATTTTCACAACACGACTTACATGATGCGCCTATTGATTGGACATTTATATCTAATATATATATATATAATCAATAGAGAAGATTTGACTTTCAGGGTGCATAGACATGAATACCACACATTAAAAGTTAAATAATTTTTATTTTGTATTTTGGTAAAAAAACACAAGAATGGAAAAAATACAAAAATATAAAAAAAAATTTCAATTCTAAGAATACCAACTGAGATTCAAACTTGGTTAGGTAAATGTAGTATACTCCCTACATGTTTTGCCCTCACGGTCTTCTTCAGGGGGGAATGTTTGAGGAAATTTCTACCGCCAAGGCAGTTTTGGATGTGAAAGCTCTTTCGGCTAATCACCAGTGCACGCTGAGTTTCTTGGAGGCTGTTTTGGATCTGAATGGAGCTCATTTCGTCTGGACTTTTGAGGGTGAAACATGTAGGGAGTATACTACATTTACCTAACCAAGTTTGAATCTCAGTTGGTATTCTTAGAATTGAAATTGTTTTTATGTTTTTGTATTTTTAAAAAATTATTTATCTTTTAATGTGTGGTATTCATGTCTATGCACCCTGAAAGTCCCATCTTCTCTATTGATTATTTGCAATTTTAAGGGATGTGGTGCAATATTCATAGCTGGTCACTCGCGCGCCAATTCACTGTTCCATATATATATATATAAACTGTATACTGTATATATAACAAAACATCCTTTTGTGGTAGTGCTTTTAACAATGATATTATTTTTTATGTATTCTAAGAGCAAAAAACCAAAAAACCAAAAAGATACTTCAGCACAACATTATTTATTTATTACAGGTATATCTATAGTGCTGTCAATTTACGCAGCGCTTTACATATATATCGTACATTCACATCAGTCACTAACCCTCAAGGGATGTACAATCTAAGGTCCCTAACTTACATTCATACATATACATACTAGGGCCAATTTAGACAGGATGCAATTAACCTACAGGCATGTCTTTGGAGTGTGGGAAAAAACTGGAGTAACTGGAGGAAACCCACACATTCACAGGGAGAACATGTAAACTCCAGGCAGGTGCTGTGGTTGGGATTTGAACTGATGACCCTAGTACTGCCAGGTGGAAGTGCTAACCATTTAGCCACTGTGCTGCCCCATTACCAATGTCCTCTGTCTATTAATGGAATCATTTATGTTAATGAAGATGATTAATGAACAAAAAAAAATACAAATAAAAAGACACATTTTTCATGTTCTGCCAGTGTTATTATATATCCAACATACATGTTTTATTCTGTAAATGTGTTCTATTTATCAGGATACTAAAACCTGAGGGTACATATCATGATGAAGTTATTTAATGTACCGTAATTTAATGTAATGTAATTTGTACATTTTAAATAAATTATATGTTATTTTTAACTCAGTGCTTCAATAAAGTCTAACAAGTAAAATCAGAAATAATAAAAGAAAACACTATATAAGATCAGAGCTATTTATGTCTAATTAGAATGAACGAGGCAAAAATAATAGTTATTAAAAGAAAGCAAATCTATACAGGTTTGCTGCAGTTCCTGTCATGATGAACTCACAAAACAGACCTTGTAATCTTCAGCGACAATTGCTACGACAGTGGTGTAAAAATTAAACTGAATGATCACTTTAACTAGCTGTAGCAGCAATCATAATGCAGGAGCCGCTCTGACTGCCTCCTGCCTGCAGACTCGGACTTCTTCCTGGAGAACTTCCTGGACTGCTGTCAGCTAGAGAACACATTACAGGAGGGAACCATATACAGTATATGCATCTAAAGGACCTGAAAGCTCCTCCAGCAGATTTATGTGACCACAGGTCCATAAAAGACTAAGACTGACATTACTGATGTGATACAAGACAGGTTTTCTCATCTTTTGTAGTTCTCTGACTTAAGGACTTGTGATATGTGTAGATTAGTGGTGGTCAACTTTTATGATATTGGGAACCTTAAATGCAGCCCCCACCATCACTAAATGGTTGCACATAAAATTCAGTAAATTTGTGTTATCAGAGATAGCAGACACACAATGAGATATAGTCAAATACATTGGGCATGATGGTCAGAGACTACAGACATGCTGCAGGAGACTGTCAGAGACTGTGAACATGCCATGGGGTTATGGGAGACTGGGCACATGCCATGGGGTTGTGGGAGACTGGGAACATGCCATGGGGTTGAGGATGAATGGGAACATGCTTCAGAAACAGTTATAAACTGGAGAAATACTGTAGTGAGTTTGCTGCTAGAAATCACTGCTATAACATGACAATATAGAATAGGGAATAGTGTCTGCAGGGGCACCAAAGGCTTGACATAAAAAATGCCAAAGGACTGCATGTAGCACTATGGGTGTAGAAACTTCCTAAAAACAAATCTGTCAACAAAAATTCCAACACCAACACTGACTGTAAGAATTTAATATGTACTTTGTAAGTCATCAATACATTTTGACTGTGTGAAATTCAAGGCTTCCCACTTGCTGGTAATCTAGGAGAAGCTGGGGTTTTGTGCTTTGAAAGGCGTGAAGTTCTTTTGTTACTGTGATAAAAAGTTTGATTTTAGTTTTATTCCATGGCTAACATGGACCACATAACAAACAGATGTTTTCTGGTGTTAAAAAGATATATGTCTATAAATGAGTTTTGTGTATTTTTTTTAAACTGATAAACGGTTTAATTTAATACGCCTTTATCCCAAATACTGTGAAGCTGAAAATGCCTAACTGCTTCTCTACTAGAAACTGTTGGCAATGTACTGTCCTTACCCTGCACTACCCTCCCTTGCCATGTGTTTACCTAATCTACAAGTGTCCTCCATTCCTAGTTTCCCCCATGCCATGTTTCCCTTTCCCCATACTCATTTCCTTACCCTATTCTGTACACCCCTTTCAGGCATTGTCACATTGCCTCCCTTCATTATTCTATATGCCTTCTCTCCTTTCTCATGCAAACATACTCATCCCTGTCTGAAGCATTCTCCACCTATTCATACACCTTGCTTCCCCTTTTCCTAAATAAAATGCCCATCTCTTCCACGCACTCTGCCGTAACCCCTTCCCACTGCCGCCTCCTGGCCCTTTAACTGGATTGGAATGCCGAGAGACGGAGGCGGGCATTCTGATCAAGTGACCGCTGTGACAGCTAATCACAGCGGTCACTTGATCAGAAAGACCACCTCCAGAAAGCATGATTGGAAAGCTCCCGACCACAAGTATGCATTGGGAGTTTTCCATTTCTGTGGTAGTAGCTGCGATAGGAGTGTACAGTGTGCAGTCTCAGCACAGTAAATTGTTTACAAATGGATGCATATTAGCGGCCATTAGAAGCCCATCTGTCAAGAGGCTGCACATAGGTGCCATGTCAGCAGGAACAGGTTAACCGCTTGCCCTATAGTAGAACTACTGCTACAGGGTGGCAGGGCTGTGCAAAATCCCGTATATACATGATTTGCATCCCTGGGTAGGGGGCGCACGTGTGCCATTGGCGGCTAGGCATATCAATGAGGTTCCCGTGTAGAACTGACAGGGGAGAGACCTGTGTGCAAACATTATTATGTGTATTTCTCTGGCTCATTTTTTTTTCTTTGTTAAACCTGCTGGTTGAAAAAAAAATGACTAATACTACCTTACTGAACCTACCTTAAAGTGTTACTAAATCAGGACCGAGCATTCACTATATCTGGTCTCCCATAGTACATACAACATAGAAATGCAAATATATTAGTAAATATAAACTGCTAAATAGCTTTTCTCATCAACAGTATATAACAGTCTTGTGAATTCTATCAGTGTCCAGCTGACAATTGGTTAAAACTTGTAGGAGGAGTTTTCATTCTGCTCTGATTGTCCTATGAGGCTGTATAACCCCTGACCCTCTGTCTGCACAGTGCTGATTGGGCCTATGCTGATCACGTGCACCGTCCCAAAGAAAAAACAGTCTCTAGCAATACACACTAAACTGAGCATGTGCATAGTGACTCCTAGAGCTCTGTGCTATCATCAGATGGATTGGGGACAGTAGAAGAAGGGGAGGATTAGAGAAGACAGGATCAAACAGACTTTTTACACAATGTGTAGGATTAACCCCTTAGGTTCCACAGTGAGTATAACAAGCATGCTTTACTGCACATACAGACTGATTTTACTGTTGTGGGTTTAGTAACACTTTAACTCCTTCCAGCTGATGCCTCCTAGCTCTTTAATACATTCGAAAAGCCGGGAGGTGGAGATGGGTCTTCTAATCATGTGACCAACGTGATTTTCTGAAACAGCAGTCACATGATCAAAAAGCTCACAATCACAAGTATAGATCGGGAGCTTTCCATTACCCACTGGTAACTGTGCTAGGAGGGCGCAGGGTACATGATCTCAGCACAGCATTGTTTACATTTAGGAATCATTTATCAGAATCCAACTGAGTGCCCCCTTACATCGGAATCCAGCCTTGGGTCTCGTTACATCAGAATCCAACGTAGTGCCCCAACCTCAGACTCCAGCGGAGTGCCCCCTTACATCAGAACCCAGCAGAGTTCCCCCTCGCAATATAATCCAATAAAGTGCCCTCTTACATCAGACTCCAATGTTGTGTCCCCTTACATAAGAATCCAGCGAAGTGCCCCCTTATATCAGAATCCAGCAGAGTGCCCCTTTACATCAGAGTTCAGTTGTCCCTAAGTGCTAACTGGACATGATATGACATGAGATGGGTGAGTGTTTGTGGCTTCTGGAAGAACAGAGGGGAGAGAGAAAAATGGAGGACAGAAATAAGGGATAAGAGGAGTATTCAGTGAACTGCTCACTCACCCCAGGCTGCGATCTGCATGCTCAGGCAGAAGCATCAGTCATGCAGCCACAATGGATCTGCCAGCTGCTGGCTTCAAAATCTCCTGCCCACACATCCCCTTTGTCAGACACAGCACTGGCTGCACATAGTGGATTGCAGTGTTGGAAAGAACCGGGATGGGGCGTGACCAGCCTTCCCCTACTTATGGGCAACTTCTGATGGAAACCCTGCCGGGCCACATCAACCATGGTGGGGTGGGGTGGAGTTGCTGGGGGGGGCGCAACTGAAATCTGGGGAGGGCACAGCCCACCCCAGCACTCCCCTGGAACTGGCCATGCTTCACAAGATGGGGACGACGGACAGTAGAAGGGAAAGGACCTAGAGATAAGGAACCACACAGATACAATTCAACGATAAGAGCCAAACAAGCATCCAGGAGTCCAAGTAATTTAATGATAAAACTGATTCATAGCACACTAGAGTCATTGTCTTTTGGGGGCCAAACACACTCCCCCTTCATCGGCCCTGAGTGTGTTTGGCCTCTGAAATGCTTTGGATCCATGCTGCTATGAATCAATTTTATCATTAAATTTTGTTGTACTCCTGGATGCTTGTTTTGTGCTCTCATTAGGTTGTATGAGTTTTGTATGTGTGAGTTTTTTGTTGCTGGCTGTGTCCCTAGTGGCTCAACGATTAGGTCCATCTGGGGCCAAAATGCACCTGAATGAACTCTCCTTGGGGTGGAGAGCAGAGCTGAAGCCACCCTACACTACCTGGATCAGTTTTGGTTGCATCGAGTCAGTGTTCTGAATGCGATGAGCTGCCATTTTTCTGTAGCATATTGATGCCTGACAAGCTACAATGATCTGCACCAGCCTATTACATATCATCTTGGCTGATATCAAAGGGACTTACAAGTGGTACTTTTTTATATGTGTTCTTGCTGTTGGGACAGTTATGTCACAGAACATTCATATTCATACTGTGCATGGTTTCTGCCTTACAATAGAATTCACTATTCAGCTTTGATTTCATATAAGTGGTTTTTAGAAGCAATATGATGAGCCCTGACGCATTGGTTCTTGGGGAGGTCATTAACAAGAGCTTTCAAATGACAACTAGAGGCTAATACACAATTATTATGATCTGTCTCATTGTAATATATATATATATATATATATATAGGTGTTATTTTTTGGTACTTATGTGTAGTGGCTTGTTTATATTTCTTTTATCAATATTAGTACTACAAAAAAAATGTACAAACATATTTTCTTTTTTTTTTGCATGAAATATTGCTTGCATATTGCCCTTGGCTCCTTTTCATGTTTCATGTGCTGAGGAAAAAAAATCTTGCTGTTTACAAAGCTCAATAACTTGATCTGAAATTTACAAACAAGTCGGAGCAGTGACTCCCCTTTTCCCATCTCCATTTAAGGTTTTAGTCAGGACAGACAGGATGTTGCTGTGTTTTTTATTTAAAAAACCTATAGTGCTCTGGGAATCCCTTCTCATTGTTGTATTCGATATTACATGCATTTATGTTAACCACTTCAATACAGGACACTTTAACCCCCTTCCTGACCAGGCCAGTTTTCAGCTTTCAGGATTGTCGAACTTTGAATGACACTTGCGCAGTCATGCAACACTGCACCCAAACTAAATTTTTTACATTTTGTTCACACAAATAGAGTTTTATTTTGGTAGTATTTGATCACCACTGGGCTTATTATTTCTTGCTACATAAATGAAAAAAGACCGAAAAGTTTGAAAAGAAATACGTTTTTCTTTATTTCTGCTATAAAATTTAGCAAATAAATATTTGTTCTTCATAAATTTAGGCCAAAATGTATTCTGCTACATTTCTTAGGTGAAAAAAATCCAAATCGTATATTGTTGAGTCCGTAGGAAAGTTGTAGAGTTCACAAACTATTGTATATATCTGAAAATCAATCAATCCTGCTGTACTTATGACACTGATCTCATTTCTTGATCCCCAAAAATGTCAGGACAGTACAGATATCCCTCAAATTACCCCTTTTTGGAAAGTAGATAGTCTGAGGTATTTAGTAGGAGGCATGGTGGTATTTTTCACAATATATATCATATAATTGGTGTGGTAGTGATCAGGGACATTGACTGGTGACAGTCCAAACAAAAAAAATATTTTCAGGTTTGTTTTCTTTTTTATTACGTTTTTCTCTTTTTTATGATTTTTTTTAAATAACACACTGTTACCAGGGTAACATAATGTTACCATAATAGCATTGCACTACTCTAGGGAAGTGATCAGATTTTTTTTACACATTATGATTGCTTATAGCAATGAATTTTACTGAATGATGTCGATTCATTCAGTTTGTTTTGTTGTGAATAGCTGTGATTTGCTACAGCTAATCATATGACACAGATGGGCTGTGATTGGCCCCAGCCTGTACTATGTGACCAATCACAGCTAGCAACACAATTGTATACAATGGATGTCATGAAAGGAAGCCAACCTTTGTTTACAATTGTCATGTGACTTGCTGTGATTGGTCATAGTGGTCACATGGTACCTGCAATAGGCCGGTACACAGATCAGTGACAGATCTTGCCACAGCATAGCCCCACGGTCACATGCGAGGCAGCGATCCGGGAAGACATCATATGGCATCCACCCGGATTGACGAAAGTCCTGCCCGGCCTATAGTTAAATGACGGGATAAACAAAAATTGTAAGAATTGTAAAAATATAGCATTGTAAAACTATAACACATCAGCTGAAAAATCTATCCCCAAACCATTATATTTTCTCTTTCATTCTACCAGACGATCGAAGAAAGTAATTTGCTGGGTGTGACAATTCACTTAAAGTCTTACTAAACCCAGGACCCTGCATTCACTATATCTGCCTTTCCACAGCACACACTACATGGAAATGCAATTATTTTAGTAAATATCAACTGCTAAATACCTTTTCTCATTAGCAGTACAGTATATAGCAATCTTGTGACTTCTATCAGTATCCTGCTGAACACTGGTTAAAGCTTGTAGGAGTTTTCATTTTGCTCTGAGTGTCCTATGAGTCTACTGCAGGAATTTGTATGTAGCCTTCTGCCTCTCAGGACTTGCTACAGGACAGGGGTAGTCATAAGACTATTTGAAAAATGGAGGGACTGTCCTGGAGAAACAAGGACACTTGGCTAGGGATGAACAGTGTGATTTTGGCAAAACTGAATTTGCCAATGGGAGAACTCTCAGTTTTGCTTATTGAGTTGTTTAGGTGAACTTTCTTTTAAAAAAAGATTTTTTAATTTATTAGGAAGGTGTGTGTTTAACCTCCCTGGTAGTATTCCCAAGTGTAGCTCGGGGTAAAATGTCTGTACCAAAAGTGGTAACCCCGAGCTACACTCGGGCTTACCATGCAGCGCTGCATAGGGAGTCCCTGCAGCACTTACCTTGTCCTTCGCTCGAGCGATGTGTCCCCTGCAGCGTCCCCGGCCATCTCCTCCGACCGATGCCAGCATCCGGCTTCTGTGTTCCGGTCCCTGTGACGTCGGGACGTACGGGCGCCGCCAGCGGTGGGAAATTTGAAAATTTTAAAAAATGTCATTTTTTTCTAAACGAATTTTACATAATAAAACATTGCTGTTTCAACCCATTTCACATACATTTTGTCCCTAGTGCTTTGTCCTGTGCCCTGCCTGCATTTTGACTGTTCTTTCTGCCTGGAAACTTAGAAAAGTCCATGGCGTCCAAAAAGCGTCCCTTTAGGTCAAAAGCGAGTTTAGATCAGCTAGAGAACAGCGATAGTAAATTAGAACCACTTGCAGAATTGAGTGATAATGATTTGTGGGGAAATTCGTCATCAGACACTGAAAACAATTTTGTGACTTTGCTCAGTGATGTGCAAACTTGGCGCTATATTTCAAATTTCAGTGTTTTTGGTTTGATTATATTATTCAATTAAATGTATTATTATATTATTATTTTTTATGATTATTTATTAAATTATAATTTATGATTTCGTGTTTCAAATTTTATCATACCCAGGATGTTCAATAGACTCTTTTTTTTATAGATTTCAGTGAGTTATTCCTAAATATTACAGCCTACAATAAAAAAACTACATATTTCCATGCAAAATAATGGTACCGCTTTCAGCACCAAAAATCTGAAATAATCAGACCGCTAGGGAGGTTAAGGTAGTTTAAATATTTCATTTAGTGTTCTTTGTATTTGCTTTATATCAGCAGATGGATTGTGGACAGTAAAAGAAGGGGAGGATCAGAGAAGACAGGACCAAGCAGCCTTTTAACACAATGCAGAGGATTAACTCCTTAGGTTCCATGGTGAATATAACAAGCATTCTTTACTGCATATACAGACTGCTTGTACAATTTTTTTTATATTACAAATTAACACTAAAGTGGTTCAAAAGGCATAAGGTTTTTTTTTAATCTTAATGCATTTGTGTATAGATATAAAAAAAAAAGTTTATAATTTTTTTTCTCTTTTTGTGAGTGATCACATACCCTCTGTTCTCAGCTGCATAAGGATCTTAGAGAGCTGCGGGAGGAGAAGCAGCAGCACACTGGTCTTCCCAATGAATGGCTGTGAAGGGGGGGGGGCATGTCAGCCCAAATCTGATCATTGAAGGAGGGCAGCCTGAGAGACTGGCAGGAACAGCATGTATTTCATACAGAGGAAACAATACACAGAGAATAGGATACTTTTTCATGCAAGTACATACTACAGCAGGCACACACCAGGTATATGAAAATGTTGCGTTAATATATCCTTTAAAGTTACAAATTTGTACAGAAAGGGTTGATTATCCTTTCAGCTAAAGTAAATATCACTGGGCAAGTTGCAATAATCAATGATTTTGGTAAATTTAATATATACAAATGTTTCAAATATAAGCATAAACAAATTGTATATCACAATCCCTTAGCCATTAAAACAGAAGATGGTTAATAAAAAGAAACAACTTATATCTTTCATGAATATTCAGACACATCACTTGTTTTATTAGCTTTCAGTACCCGTGTATTGGTTTACAAAACAAATTGTCCAAACTTACCATACGTTTCTTAGCAGTTTTTTAATCACTTCCAGTCTGGGCCAACTCTGTCACTCCTCTCCTACATCTAAAAAACATACGTTTTTGCTAGAAAATGACCTAGAACCCCCAAACATATATTTTTTTAGCAGAGGCCCTAGAGAGTAAAATGGTAGGCATTTCATATTTTTCTATCACACGATATTTGCGCAGCGATTTTTCAAACACAATTGTTTTGGGAAAAAATACACTTTAATAGATTTTAATGCACAAAAACACAATATAATACCAAATTCTTTGGTAGAATACAAAAGATGATGTTACGCCGTATAAATAGATACCAAACATGTCATGCTTTAAAATTGCATCCGCCTGTGGAATGGCACCAAATTACGGGACAGAAAAATCCCCATAGGCAATGTTTTAAAAGCCTTTACAAGTTACCAGTTTAGAGTTACACATGAGGTCTGGTACTAAAATTATTTCTCTCGCTCTGATATTTGAGGCATTACCTCCTATTTGTGATGCAATCATTCTTTTCATATGTCCTACTTACACGTTCGCATTTGTGTGAGAGCATGGGAAAATGGGGGTAGTTACATTTTTTTATTTATTTAATTTTTTTTAATTTACATTTTTTTTTAACATTATAGCTATAACTGTTTTTCATCAACTTTATTGCTACACAGCGGGAAGAATGACATCAGTTCCACTCACAGTGTGCCTAAAGCTGGATGCTGCTGGTCGCATCCTTGGGCTCTCGGATTGCACAAGAGAGCCTGGTAAAGGCAGTGGTGGGAAGTGGGTGGGACCCCCTTCCGCCCCCTGTAAAAGTAATCCAGCGGCTTGTTAGTCACTCAGAATAATTTTACTATGTAGGAAACTGCTGGGGCCACACAATGATACCTGGATTATTGCTGCAGCTGCAATGCCTGAGATATTACCCTTCCCATTTGAGGACCTTCATAAACGTGGGACCTCCTTCTGCCCCCTGTAAAAGTAATCCAGCGGCTTGTTAGTCACTCAGATTAATTTTACTATGTAGGAAACTGCTGGGACCACACAATGATACCTGGATTATTGCTGCAGATGCCTGAGATATTACCCTTCCCATTTGAGGACCTTTATAAACATATATTGGACCCCCCCCCCCCAAAGGGGGAATATTGTTTAATTATTTAATTGAGCTTTACAAAAGCCTAGAGCACCTTGTCTATACCTATGGCCCAAGATTCCAACAATGAATTCATACCAAAAGAAAACAAAGTATGGCATGGGACTCCAGTTTCATTCTGCTGATTTGTAATCTATAGTTGCTATTACCATACCTAATTTACTCAAGTTTTTATTTATTGCCCATTAGGCATGTTTGAAATGAATCTTCTATTTATCCCAGTTATATGTACATTGCAAATCACTGAGGATCCATTCACATCAGAAACTGTGCATTTAGTGCACATTTTTTCATGCTCAACGACGTGCCTTTGACAAGCATTTTACAGTGCGTTTGCCTATACTCGTGGAGCATAGATCCTAAGATTGCATTTCCTTTGAAGTTACTTCCATCTTCTTTCTTCTTGGGCTTTTATGTGCACTGCACTGTGTTACATTTTTTTTGTATTTACATGCATTTGCTTGTGTTTCTGTGCATTTGCAGTGTGGAAAAATGCAGTTTGCTGTGCTTTTTTCAATGCACTGTGTTGCAATGGTGTGAACCATGCCCATAAGATTTTGGACTGTCTATTCAGTTGGAGTGCAGTCAACAATGCATCCCACCACATGTGGTGTGAATGACCCCTGTATGTATTTTACATATACTGTAGCTTGCATTTATACCTGGATTTATTCTGATATCAGCCTCCTGTAATACCTGTAAGGTGGAAAGCTAGGAGGTGCACTAGTCATGGTTCTACTGATTTGCACAACACATGCTTGCAAAAGGGGAAAACAAAGGGATACCCTTATTAACTTTCTGCAGCTCTTCATTGTCAGATCATAGGCTGGGGGGGTGTTTGGACATCATTTTCTATATTCAGTGATCAGATGGATGATTTGGGGGAGGGGGGGTTTTACCTCTGCACACAGAGGCTGCTTGCAGCTATAAGAGTAAGGTAGCAAATACTGTATATATGGACTATTTACTTCAGATTTTGAGGTTATGATTTATTATTTAAATTTTATATATATATATATATATATATATATATATATATATATATATTTGCAACTGTGATAAAATCTATTGGTAACTGGTAACAGTCTGTACATTTTTCTGCAGCAACCAGCACTGTTTCTGCAGCCGTGGTACTTTGGTGCATGAGTGCCCGACCACTCCTGGATGGAAGGATCTCTGTATTTTTTCCATGTATTTTAGCTTTTAGCTATAAGCAAGAGTTTCCACACCTTTGACCCTACTGCTTGCCCTTCATAAATTTATTTTTATTATTATTATTATTATTATTATTATTGTTTATATTTTAATATCATTCTTTAGGATTCATAATACTAGTGTGCGTTTGGTGTTTGTAGTATAATACATTGAAATTTAAAGAGTTGATTTCACCTTTACCATAAACTGTCAATGCAAGTAAGGGGTGTCTGTAGATAAAAAAACAAACTGTGCAGCTTTGACTAAAGTTGGATAATGCCCTTGCTATAGGCGTAGGCCATTTACATACCTCTCAAAGCCTGGCTAAGAAACTCCCAGAGATGACATCATTCCATTCTGCCTTGTTTCTAGGACATTGCTAAGACACATCCATTACTGGTCACTCCCATCATCAAATGTGTGGTCCACTATGGGACTGTAGGCAGTATTCTTTATTATTTACAATAAAAGACCACAACTCTTATTGTTTGGTGCTAACTTGGCTGCGGCTGTTTTCTTATTGGTTTAAATATCATTCTTTAAAATAACACTTTATTTTTACATATTAGCTTACTAATATTTGTAAAAAATTTTTACTTAACCTCCCTAGCGGTATGATTATTTCAGATTTTTGGTGCTGAAAGCGGTACCATTATTTTGCATGGAAATATGTAGTTTTTTTATTGTAGGCTGTAATATTTAGGAATAACTCACTGAAATCTGTCCGAACAAGAGTCTATTAAACGTCCCGGGTATGATAAAATTTGAAACTCAAAATCATAAATTATAATTTAATAATCATAAAAAATAATAATATAATAATACATTTAATTCAATAATATAATCAAACCAAAAACACTGAAATTTGAAAGATAGTGCCAAGTTCGCACATCACTGAGCAAAGTCACAAAATTGTTTTCAGTGTCTGATGACGAATTTCTCCACGAATCATTATCACTCAATTCTGCAAGTGGTTCTGATTTACTATCGCTGTTCTCTAGCTGATCTAAACCCGCTTTTGACCTAAAGGGATGCTTTTTGGATGCCATGGACTTTTCTAAGTTTCCAGGCAGAAAGAACGGTAAAAATGCAGACAGGGCACAGGACAAAGCACTAGGGACAAAATGTATGTGAAATGGTTTGAAACAGCAATACTTTACTATGTAAAATTCGTTTTGAAAAAAATGACTTTTTTTAAAATTTTCAAATTTCCCGCCACCGGCGGCGGCGCCCGTACATCCCGATGTCACAGGGACCGGAACACAGAAGCCGGATGCCGGTATCAGCCGGAGGAGATGGCCGGGGACGCTGCAGGGGACACATCGCGGGAGCGAAGGACAAGGTAAGCTCTGCAGGGACTCCCTATGCAGCGCCGCATGGTAAGCCCGAGTGTAGCTCGGGGTTACCGCTTTTGGTACAGAAACTTTACCCCGAGCTACACTCGGGAATACCGCCAGGGAGGTTAAATGAATCTTACTCAAAACCCCGGCTTAGTCACTACAATTCAAGCTGTACTTATAAACGCAACACTTTTCAACCATACTCATTAACCATCCAGCTTTTTGCAATTTACATACTTACTTATTCTACCATCATTTAATATGATACTCACCAATAATATTGGCTGCGACAAAAATGGACGGGTGGGAGGAGAGCACCACAGAGATGCCTCCCAGGTTTCTGTTTTTTCCGTTAACAGACCCCCTTTTATAGCCCTCTTCTCTCTCCAATTCTTCTCCCGATTGGTCACTTTTTCTTCCAGAAATGTCCAGGTGTAGTGGGGGGGCTAAAAACTCCCAATTTCTAGAATCTTCCCCATTATATAATATACCCTGGGGGGGGGGGCTTAAAACTGTCCAGGTGTAGTGGGGGACTAAAAACTCCTATTTTCTAGAAGCTTCTGCATTATATTAGTATACCATGGGGGGAATTGAAACTTTAACGATGTTTTCTCCTCCTAACACCACTGGGGGGGACTAAAAATCCTACTGACCTTCTAGAATGTTCCCCCACTGTATTTATAGGGTGGGGGGACTTGAAACCTTATTTTCCCTGCCACAGTCGTCCCATCCTAGATAGTAAGCTCCAAGGAGCAGGGTTCTCCTAACCCTCTTGTATTGAATTGTATTGTTGCTGTATTGTCTCCCTTTATATTGTAAAGCGCTGAGCAAACTGTTGGCGCTATATAAATCCTGTATTATAATAATACAAAAAGGGGGGGCTATTAATCCCCCTTTTCATTTCCTATTCCCTCACAACTGCTGTGGCAAGGGATAGAGTGAATGCAAGGGGGTTTGATTTGACTGGGAGTGTCTTAGTAACATCCTAGCAACAAGGCAGAATGGGATCATGGTATATCTGGGAGTTTTTCTACCAGGCTTCTGGAGGTACATGAACAGCCTACACCTCTAGCAAGAGTATTATTTAACTGTGATCAAAGCTGAACAGTTTGTTTTTAAAGGCAGGCACCCCTTATCTGCATTGGGAGTGTTTTCTGCAAAAGAGAACTAACTTTTTATATGCTTTTCAAAAGCTGCAAGGCATCAGTCCCTATGTGTACAATACATTATTCTTTTCAGTGTGGACTTTGAAAAGGGTAAGAGAAAGAGAGAGAATACCTTATGTAGAATTGGCTGGCCAGAGAAAATTACATTGGTTAGCTCTGGTTCAGCTCAAATAGTCATAAACTTGGATCTCACAATAATCAAACATAGGTCACTTTACTAAGATTTGGGAGTTATTTCAGCTGAATCTGTTATTTTGCTCCAAAGTAACTTTCTAATCAAAATGTTTTGATCATATTCATAAATATTGCATGGATTACAATTAGCTCCAGCCTAAATCTAGCCGTAGTTTAGGGAGCGAGGACCTGGGTGGTCACTGCTGTGAACTGCTGTGAACTTACTTTTACTTATGAAAAAAAATATTATAAAATGAAGAATGAGTCTTTTAAAATGTATGTGGTTAGTTCACCTGATCGGTGTGACAAAAACCTTTTATACATAAAAAAATAATGCTCCTTTGTAATACACAAAACATGGTAATAAAACTACTGCGTGCGTTAAGCTTAATGAATAGGCTCTAAGGCTCTAATTTATATGGAGAGGATTATTTGAAAAAAAAAAAAAAGAAAAAATGTGTTATTGCCAATAACAAATCAAATTAAAATATGTTTTTATAAATCACTAAAACACTGCAAAAAGAGAATACCGGGCGCTGGGGAATATTACACATATATACATATATATATATATATATATATATATATATATACAGTATATATATATATATATATATATATATACATATATACAGTATATATATATATTTATATTATATTATTATATATTATATATAATATTTATTATATATAATAAATAAATATATATATATATTTACATTTGTTTGTTTATCGTACTTTGCTTCATTTCCTTTTAGTCAACAACACCCTAAAATAACTGTATCTGCAATAAATTAAAAGTTACATTCTAATAGACAAGCTGGGCTTTTTATTAATAATAAATCATGACCCTACGCAGGATGAATAAAAATGAGGACAGATATAAAGAAATATGTAAATTCATGAGGTATAACATTCAGTTTCCTATGGGACCCTGCCTGATACAATTAAAAAGGCAGCCTTGAACGATGTATGCGAGGCAGCCCATGGTGTGGACAGGAAGTCACCCTCTCCATATACTGCTTCTTTAAAAACAGGCAGTGTAGCCTGAAGCTATTCAGCCTCTTTCGCTCTGGTGCTCTGCTTCTCTCCTCGCTCTCTCTGGCTCCCTCTCCCTCTCTCTCTTTTTCTGTGTCTTGCTATAGAGAAGCTCTAGCAGCAGTTCTCAGGCAAGCAGTGTGATCTGTGTTTGCATACTGCTAGTTTATGCTGTGAAGAACGCGCAGTCCATGTGCTCTTTATGGATGCTGATGCTGCCCTGATTCTCTGGAAGGAAGAAAGAACATGTCCAGCTCTCAGCATGACCCTTTTTATTCCTCTCCCTTTGGTCCTTTTTACAGAAGACACACTCCGTACATGGTACAGCCAGAGTATCGTATATATGAGCTGAACAAGAGGCTGCAGGCGCGTACAGAGGTAAGTCCTTTTAGCCTTTCCCCTAATCGCAACCTACATATTCAAGTCATCCCAATCCTAATCCATCTATGTTCTTGCACCTACTGCCTGGTAATATCCCAAAATTCTATATGTACTCGTGTACCACAAATGATAATGGTACTCTGGGTTGCTTTTCTACAGCCAAGGTACTTCTGATGTAAAGTTGAGTTAAGGAGTTCATCGCTCTTTGAAGTGTTTCTGAACAGTTTTTATTTTTCACTTGGTGGCCACACTGGGCTTTACATGGGACACAAATAAAATGTGCAATAAAGGACACGTCAATCTAAAGCCAAAAAGTTAGTTTATGTATGTTGACAACATTCACAAATATGTATGTAAAAGTTCTCACACGGAAAAATTGATATCTGATATCTAGGTAACTTTGCCTGTTGTTCTGCATTAGCTACCATTTCTAGACTAAAAGTGACAGTTGGCAGTACTGTGCTTTGGGATTACCGGACAGGAACTGAGCCTTGTGTTGTAAAATGCTATCTTCAACTCTACAGACTTCATAATACATTTACAGTTCTAGTAAGTTTGTGAGAATTTTACATGTGTATGTTAATAAAAAAATAACTTTTTTTGTAAAGCACAGTATTAGTTAAAAGTAGAATTTATTTGATGAACAAAAAAGAAGAGAAATGAACATTTGGAAGTATCTGCTTTGAGATGGGCAAACTCATTTCTGTTATGTACTAGAAGATACTGTGATCTCTGAGGTCTGGTGGTGTTGTGTGGACCATTTATGAATGAATAAGAACTGGGGTGAAGGTAGGATGATGAATACAGAGTAGATTGGAAGAGGAATTCAGACTCCCTAAACAATTCACTTTGTAAAGTGTTAAAAAGTGTGTGAACTGGAATAATGGTAGCAGCCCCCTTCCCCATAGCACCTGTATGACCAAAGGTGTGCTGTCGCCACCTTTGTGTCTTTAGGGTCACACAGCTGAATGACCTCAACAGCTTGGAGGTGTGGAAGTATTTTATATGTATTTTGTCATTAATCCTGAGGTTAATTTCACTAATGCATCTAATTCCCTACACCTACTGCTGATGGACGTTGGCTTTGTGCATTGGTGCATATAGGTGAAATAGTGTATATGTATTTGACTTATTCCACTTAGGAATTTTTAATGCCTTTAAATTAACTTTGTCTTACAATTGTTTCAAAAATGTTTACAGACTGTTGAAACTCAAACGGTGATGCGGACCACTTTCTCAGCAATAGTTGCCTTCTTCTTTTCCCATATCCTTCTGGTTGTGGTCATCTGGTCAGAAGTAAGGGTGACGTCAAACAAGAGCTTTCTTAAAGGAATCATGTACATAAGAATATAGAGGTTGCCAATATTGACACTTCATTCTAAAAAATGCCTACTTTCCTGGCTGTCTACTTAATTCAATGGCTTTAATATTAGAGGAAGCATAGATCTAGTGCAAGTATGCAGATTAAGAGTCCTCTGACTTTCTACTACGCATGCTTGTTCCAGATCATTGACTTTAGAGGCAGCCAAGCAACTTGTGTATTTAAAGCAATGGCAGTCCATGTGTTTCTTTCAAAACCAATAATCATCGATTCCTTCCTTTTAGTGACCCTCTAATCCCATCAGAATGCAGTGCACTGCTTGGGTGAGATGGTCCTAGTCTGACAGAATGGTGGACGTGAAAAGGTCTGTAGGGTTCTAACCTTAGAGAAGGTTCATACTTCCATGCTGGCAATTTTTTCAGTAAAAAGCACAGTTGTGAAAATTCCTTACTGAGCTGATGGTCATTGCTTTATCATTGTTTGTACAATATTGAGAAAAGGTCTGCTACTAAGAGGCAAGTCATTTTTTAGAAGATGCTTTCACCTGATGGGGCTGAAATTGAAGGTATGATAAGCTCTTGTGTGACCCTAGCATTAGTAAATACATTAAAGAGAATCCGTCATGGAGAAATCTCCTGAGCTACAGCCTCATCCCATTAAATACTAAACATATCAATTACACAAATTAAGTAACTGATTAAATCTAGATTTCTGCAGATATATAAAACAAAATGATACATGTATATTATACATACATACGAGAATACATATTAGAATACCTATATGTCTTCATTTTGGCTCCTGGTAATTTTATTTGCAGTTTGATTGGGAGAAAGAGGGGCAGCAATGTGAGCCAAAAAGTTTCTGATGCAATGCACAGTGCTGTTGATCTAGCACTGGCACTTTACTGACAGGAGGAAAGGGTAGGTTAAGCAAAGTGATTTCATGTGTATTTGTGCTATACATGTGCTGTGCTTATTATCCAGGCACCAAGTTGAGTTAGTAAGCATGCTGTACTCCTGAAATGAACTGGAGCATGGATCACAAGAATGGCTGAATAGCATCGCAAATCATTCATCAGATAAGACAGTGCACATGTATATATTTCAGCTTTATATTTAATGGTTAAGTTCACTTATATTTATATTCTGGGTGTAACATGTAACATGTTACTAAAGCAGCAGCCCTGCACCCCCCCGATCCCTCCTTGTAACAGTGCAATATACTCCCCGCACCCGCTGTCACAGTTTATGCGGGACTCTGCCCATACAGCTGTGTCATTGATTCACAGCGATCTGTAAATGAATGAACTACAAGTCCTGTGTGCCACCGCAATAGACAGCTTGTAGTTCCCAATGAACTGCGATGGCGCTGGTGAGCGCCTTCATAGTTTATTGATTCTTCCCGCTCTTCAGGAACTGTCTGCCCATGAAAAAGATACAGGCAAACAGTTGTACTGAAAGTCTGTAGGAACCTGAAATTACATCCGCTTAAAGGTCTGCAGACTCCTAAAAATAATATATATATATATTTATAATAATATAATAGATAAATAACTAAGTGTACATTTTTTTACCTGCAAAAAAATGTGCATTTATTATTATTATATTTTTTTTTACAAAAGTGAAATTATCTTTTAACCGTTTGCCTGGAGTTCAGATCTAAATCCAGGTAAGATACAAACTTATTCTAAATAGTTACAGTACCAGTATAACTTAGATTTATTAGTTTTAAAGCATACACTGTCAGTCCTGAAGAAGCCTCACATGGAGATTGCCCTTCTCTGGCCAGCGGACTGCATTCCTAAATGCACAAAATATAACTGGATATAACATTTATAGGTAATAACAGATTGTTGATCCAGGGAATATCTGATTGCCTTTAGGGGACTCTGGATTTTTTTCCTCTGCTGGTGCATATTGGATCATGCTTTATTGGGTTTTTTTTACCTTTCTCTGGAACTACTGTGGGTATAGGATTGTGTGTATGAAGTTATTTAGTTTTTTTTTTTCTGTTAGTTGAACTAGATGGACTTGTGTCTTTTCAACCTGACTAATTATGTAACTATGGGGTAGATTTACTAAAACTTGAGCACTCAGAATCTGGTGCAGCTGTGCATGGTAGCCAATCAGCTTCTAACTTTAGCTTGTTCACTTAAGTTTTGGCAATAAAACCTGGAAGCTGATTGGTTCCTATGCATATTTGCACTGATTTTGCACTCTCCAGTTTTAGTAAATAACTCCCTAGGCATATTAGTTTCAGGAGCAAGCTCTGAGAGTGACATCACTGCCTCAGAACAAGTAAGTACCCATAGGTTAATGCATGGCAGTTTCCATCTGCAGCTTCTTACAAGAGTGTTTGATACTTGACTGAAAATATCTTTTTAAAGGAGTACAATGGGAAAAAAAGAATATATTCTGACAAAAGTCGAGGTTAGTACATGTATTTATAGCATCCAGTATAGGAAAGTCTTTTTATGTCATATTTTATATTTTTCTCCACATTTTTATATGCAGACCAAGCTATCCAGCAAAAGTGACAGTGAAAGTTTGGGACAACTATAACAATGCCAAGGTGCTTGTGCAGTTGCAGCTACAGTTCTTTTTTTTTAAAGGAGATTTATTCCATGGAAAAAGAACTGACTATGAAAAGTCACTTTTGCTGTACAGTTTGATCAGCATGGAAATGTGAAGAAAATTATAAACAAAACATAAAAAAAACAGGAATCCTATTGTTACATGTAATAACTGCCGACAATAAGCAAACTTCAATTTTGTTGCAGTAGTGGTTCTTTAGGGACCAAAATAATTATTGTGTTTTTTAAGATCTCATTTAGAATACTGTTTGTTCGATGAAACGACGTGCTTTTTTTTAGGTTGGAAAAATTTTTAGTGGTAGATGCGATTAAATTCATTTTTATTATGCAGGTTTTGCTTAGAAATACGATTACTTTTACATCATTAGCAATGTACATGGCATCAATTATTTGGCTGGGTGTCATAAGGAAACCACAGAAGGGGACTTCTTTCATGACAAAACAGCACTATACTTGGCAAAGTTCAAGGTTCCTCTTTTTGATTAATAGCACTTTTCTGAACCTTGAATTGTACCACAAATGAACATGTCAAAGCATCCGGGTGCACAGATTACAGCGTCAACATGATGCCATTTTTGTATTGACAGAGGTCAAAATTGCGGTGAATTTCTGAGTTTATTATTGCTTGAAAAGTAGGGAATTTTCACACATTCTTGCATGAGTGTAGCATACAAGCTGTAAACATCAGTGTCACAAACAATGAGAAATACAATAGCAAATATCAAATAAATATTTAAAAATTGTTATATTTAAAGCCCAACTCCAGCCAAAAGCAATCTGTAATACAAACCAATGCTAGATTCTAACCCATATGCACACTGCAAGTTTTTCTTTATCCAGCAATCTGTATTCTGAAGACTTCCTGTATTTTCCTGTTCTGATATCCATCAAATAGACCGGAAAGGAAGAAAAATCTTCCAGGTGGGGACACAAAGAACAGTAAAGAGTTGATGGAGGGCCCTTACTTTTCCACACTTTGGAAACGGGCTTTTTTTTAGTCTAATCTTTCTCTCTTACTATATATACAGAATATTTTATATGTATTATATATACAGTATGTATGTATATTCTATATCTCCTAGATTGTAAGCTCCAAAGAGCAGGGCCCTCCTATCCCTCTTGTATTGAACTGTATTGTTGCTGTATTATCTCCCTTTATATTGTAAAGCGCTGAGCAAACTGTTGGCGCTGTATAAAAACGTTATTATAATAATAATAATAATAATAATAATAAATACAGTACATATATAAACTGTACAATATATAAATAATATAATAATAATATTATATAAATAATAATAATAATATTATAAATAATATAATATGCAGTGTATATATATATATATATATATATATATATATATATATATATATATAATATGTATATATATATATATATATATATATATATATATATATATAGTATATACCTTGTCCAAAGAAACCAAACAGCCACCTGATGAGTTACTACTGGATGCCAGCAGCAAGACTGTCTAACAGTCCACAATGTAGTTTCAACAGTCCACGATATAGTAAATGATCCAAGGCTGCCACACACCGTTTCTTAAAAAAGTTGCATCTTCTTTATTTATAAAAATATTCCATCTTCAGTAAACAATTGTGTACTAAAAATTGAAATTAATATTTTTAAAAATAATGAAGATGTAACTTTTGGTAGAAACAGTGTGCGGCAGCCTTGAATCATTTCATATGTATGTATGTATATATATATATATATATATAGATAGATATATATATTGTATATAGGCACATAACTAAGTAAAGAATAATAGATACTCTATATGCTATTCTTTTTTCATGGAAGGGATTAAATATGGTCCTGGAAAATGAAATCCAGCCCCCCCTAAACATCTGGGCTCCAATACATTACTTCTCATTGTACTCTGCTGCAAGCTCATAACAGCATAGGGGCCAGTATTAGTGATGTGTTGTTGCACACATCAGGGAGACCTAATCAGGTAGACCTGGATCAACTTTACCCTGCATTAACTGACTCTCTCTGAGCAGCGGAGTAAATGCCATCAGCATTGCCATGGCAACTTGTTTGCAGAAAAAGCATTGCCGCATCAGATCTTTGGCTACCCGGTTGAATTGTGTGTTGGCACTGTGATTGGTTTCCTGGCATGTCCTTTGATCAGTGGCTGTTTTAAACAGGCAACAGGTCCAATCTATTATTATGGAGGACTTTCTTTTTATCTTCTTTTTAATTACATGATCATTTTCTTCTAAAAAAAGCTCAATTCACACATATATATCATTCAGGTCTTTGTTGTTTTATAGCCTGAAATGTCTATTTAACAGTTGAATCTTTCAAAAATCAATATTTTATTATATCATTATTTTATTTTAAAGCTGAACTCTAGGCAGATATAATATATATGGATTAATGTGGCTCAATAATCATTAATATCTCATTAAAAGAGAAGTGGGGGATACTAAAAAAATTAACTTTCATACTTACCTATGTAGATGCAGCATTGGTCCAATGCTGCAGCTGTTGCCCGCTGTTTCTACACCAAGAACTGAGCAATCAAAAACCACCGATCTCTCAATTTTCGGGTCTGCTCTTAGCACAGAAGAGTGACTGTCAGATGCCAGGCAGATCCCAGCATTATTTTTGGGATCCCTGCAGACCCTGGATTGGTTCTGTGACATCAGCCGACAGTGGACTTCAGCCTGCTGTTGGCTGAATCTGGGTCACAGGAGTGCAGAACTAAGCTTTGGCAAACCTCTCCTTCAAATATTTTTTAATGCAAGTTGTTTAAAGTGTTACTAAACCCAGGACCCTGCATCCACTATATCTGGTCTCCCACAGTACACAGGAAATGGAAATACAATTATTTTAGTAAATATAAACTGCTAAATACCTTTTCCCATCAGCATTTAGAGCAGTCTTGTGACTTTTACCAGTGTCCAGACCGCCTCTAGCTAAAGCTTGTAGGAGATTTCTTTCTGCTCTAGGAGGATGCAAACCCCCTGACCTCTGTCTGAACAGCACTGATTGGCGCTGTTCAGATCACATGCACTCTCTCTAGATAAGAAAAAAAAAAAACCTCTCTAGCAATACACACCAAACTGAGCATGTGCATGCCTACGGTTCAGTCTGGAGATAAGAGGTGGTCGCTTGAAAAAGGGGAGGAACAGAGAAGAAAGGATCAAACTGCCTTTTTACACAATGCAGAGGATTAACCCCTTAGGTTCCACAGTGAGTATAACAAGCATGATTTACTGCATATACAGACTGATTTTACTGTTGGGGATTTAGTAACACTTTAAGTTCCTGAATGTGACCTTGTATCATCCTCCTGTACATCAGGGCTGGAGTGTGAGAGGAAGGAGCTGTACAAGGAGTCAAACAGTTGATGTACCAACAAGAAGCATGCTGATAGAAGGATTAAGCAGTGATAAAGAAATGAGTTCAACACTGTGCTGCTTCTTCTTTCACTGTCCAGTCAGAGGCTGGGGGCGGGTCCAAGACAACTTGGGTTTAGAAGAAGTGGTTTGATGCTGGCCATCAGACTGAGGACGTCTACTTGCAGAAAAATAAGTACTGTAGGGTATTATGGATTGAAGGTGAATATTGCAAAAAAAAAAAAAGTTATTTTATCTTTAATGGACTGTTATTTTTTTATCTTTTCCTGGCTTTTTAAGCCACTGGGAGATTGGAATGATGGTTCTGTGTTAGCTCTTGGTAATCCCCAGTCAGAGCTTACACAAGTATAACTGGGGTTGATTTACTAAAGGCAAATAGACTGTTTACTTTGCATTTGAAGTTTCACTTTGCAAGGGAATTATCCACAAAGCTTAGTGAATGAGGTGAAGTTCTACTGACTTCCATCATCCAATCATGTGCAAGCAAAAATGCTGTTTTTTATTTGATATTCCCTGCACGCCATTGGGTATTCTTTGAAATTTCTGAGTGTAATTTTGTTGTCTTCCTATGAAATTTCACCACATTCACCAAGCTCAGGAGAAAATTCTCTAACAAAGTGCTACTTCTCTTGCATAGTGGAAAGCTTAGTTGTCTTTAGTAAATCAACTCCACTGTGTCTTCGCCTACATGTGTTGGGCCGATCACCAGAGCTATCAAATGGAGTGAATGACATGTCCATTCCTACCTGAAAGTACGGAGTATTTTCTATGTTTCCAGAGAGCATGGGGAACAAAGGGAATGCAAGTATGTACCCTGCGTGGGTAGTGCTTTAAAAGTGGGACCTGACTCTTGATCCACACTAGCCGCAGGTTTCTTTGCTCCGATTTCCATAAGTAATTTCCTCAATGTCTGCTTGATATAAATCACAGTTATCTAACTGAGGTCTTCAGGAACTGTGTTTTCCAGATTTGTAGGTTGAAGCATATATGTGTTAAATAGTAATAGCTTAAACTAAACATGCCAATTATTTTATCGGTTTTGAGCTGGGCATATTTTCTCAGGTTTATTTTTAACTGCGATTTCAGTGTAGATTTGCGCCCCATTTTCAGTACCAGCACAAATATATTTGAAAATATAGTTAGCAAAAAAGTTTCTCGAACAAAACTATCAGATTTAATTGGGTCACCAGAGAGCGATATGTCATATCTTAAAATGGTAAGTTCAACTTGGAAAAGTTTTTCTGGCATGAATAAAGACACAAACCACATTTAAAAAGGAAACCTAAAGAAATGCAAACACACTTACCTGACTGTTAAAAAAACAAAGTTTGAGAATGAGTCAGAATCTACGATTATTGAAAAATATATAGAAACTACACATTAAAGATTGGTGGGTTGCCTTTTCAGAGACAGTTCCGAGCTGGTTTATAGGCATTTAAGAGGCGATAATGCCACCTCCGGAATGCCTGTTCTTTTTTTTTTATCCCAAGGGGAATCTTTACATTAGCCATGTGGCAGCCGCATATCAAGCATTTGGCACACAGTTGCACAAAAGTCCCTTTGATTTCAAGAGTCGAGTTTGGCAAACAACAATGCTAAGTTAAAGCGGAACTACACTGTGTCTAAGCACCACAAACCAAAATGGCTTTTTAATAATCAAAACAAATGTCCCCGTCCATGCTTTATTTTGCTGAGAAATCACTTTGAAAAGAACCCCCTAGCATTTCCGGCTGTGGCCATCTTGAGTATGGGCATTTATTCATGTAGCACTTACTTCCTATAATCTATCAGCCCGGCTTGCTGACACGTTTCGGGGACAAATCCCTTACTAAACCCCGGACCCTGCATTCCCTATATCTGGTCTCCCACAGTGCACAGAACATGTAATTATTTTAGTAAATATATACTGCTAAATACCTTTTCTCATCAGCAGTTAGCGCAGTCTTGTGACTTCTATCAGTGTCCAGCTGAGCACTGGTTAATCTTGTAGGATTACCTCTTTACAGCCCATCTCTAGGGACAGCAAAAATGCTCCCTTGCAGTATAGCTGTCTAGGGGGCTGCAAAAAGCATTTTTACTTACATGGCCCACCACTCACCCAGCACCCAGAGCACTCCTCTTCTCCCCTATGCTTTATCAGTGGACTGTGCGCCCTCATGTGAAATGCAGGGCTATGGGCTCTGCATCGGACTTAATTACATCATAGGACCTGTGATTGCTGAAGCATGGGGGGAAAAAGCTGTAGCTACAGCCAGAGAGAGCCTGTGGGAGCAGGGAAAGTAAAACTGCTTTTCATGCCCTCCTAGACCTAAACAGGCATTTAACCCTTTCAGGGTGGAGGTAGCCCCACTGCACCAAAGTATTTTTCCTTTCCTTGGAGTTCAGCTTTACGGGAGAGAGAGGGAGCAGAGCAAAGTGCAATTGTGCTACACAGGATGAAGACCAAGCACATGAATGTCAATAAACATAAACAACCACCTACATTTACAGTGATCAGGAGCGGCAATGACCATCTGCATCTGGCATCTGCAGTGCCACCTACTGTTAAGGATAGTTACTGCGTAATGACCTCTCTGAATCTTCAGTGAACAGTCGTTCCAATGGCAGTAAATAACAGAAGGACACGGATTCTGTTAATAACAGTGCAGTGACTGATTCATCCTACTCTGTATTACTGCATTGTGTGGTCCTAAGAAAAAATTGATTTCCATATTGTGTACTACTATTTTCTGTGTTGCTATGAAAAAGGAACTTTCTCTTAGGTATTCTCTTCTATATACAATCATGCATGGCCAATGACAACTGCACAATGACATTTTACAGTAATAGCCAGGATTGTGACTTAAATGCGATGTGACCCTAATCCACTCTTGGGGATCGATGGGCCATACACTGCCCTGTTTGGTTCGTGGTCGAACATTCGAACCTGATGAATGTTCCACCGCGAACTTCAATCTTAATCAAGGGTGGACTGACAACTGATGGGGCCCCCGGGCAATAGGGGATCATGGGGCCCCTGTGTCCTCGCCCACACCCAAAAAAGCCTATGAAATAGCCAGTGAAAGGTACCAGGGTCATCTCATGGGGCCCCCTACTGACCCTGGGCCCTCGGGCAGTGCCCGAGTGCTCAAATGGTCAATCCACCCCTGATCTTAATGCAAGTCTATGGGACTCGAACTCGTAAATTCAAAAGTACCCATTTTGAAAGCTTATAAGCAAGTTATTGGCCATAAAAGGGGTGTGGGGGCTCGGGTACTGCCCTGAGGAACATGAATCAGTGGGGAAAAAAATTCAAAAAGTACAATTTTTTTCATTGCTTAAAGTAAAAAAAAATAATGAAAAATTCCTTTAAATATCATGCTTTGGGGGTTCTCTTTAACTACCTGCAAAGTTGCACATCTATAGAATGTATAGAACCTGCTGCAGCAGGACTGACATTATTTTTTAATTACATATATATGTATACTTATTTCCCTCATGAACATGCAAATCAGTGCATAATTCTGTCTCTCAGTGTTACAATACACCTACCATTCGATTTTTAGACTGATCATTTCTTTGTGAGTGGGCAAACATTCAAAATCAGCAGGGGGTCAAATACTTATTTCCTTCACTGTATATATATATATATATATATATATATATATATATATATATATAAAGCAATGTGTCCCACCCACCCCCACCAAAAACAATACCAGACCCTTTAGGTCTGGTAGGAAGGTTAGGAGGGACCCCTCCTAAAAATTTTTTAAAAGTGTGTGGCCTTCCCCATAAAAGCCATACCAGGCCCTTTAGGCATGGTAGAACTTTTAAGGGGAACCCCCCCCCCCCCAAAAAAAAAAATGGGGGGAAAGTGTGGGGTCCCCCTAAATTTCTACTAGGCCCTTGATCCAGCACAGGCCTGGCAGGCCAGGAAAAGGGGCGTGAGCTAGTGCCCCACCCCTTCCTGAACCATATAGGGCCACATGCCCTCAACATGGGAGGGTGCTTTGGGGTAGGGTGGGGGGGGCTCCCTTACCCAAAGCACCTTGTCCCCATGCTGATGGGGACAAGCGCCTCTTCCCCACAACCCTGGGCTGTGGTTGTGCCGGTCTGTAGGGGGTGACTTATCGGAATATGGAAGCCCCCTTTTACAAGAACTTACGTTTCACTTGAACATCAAGGGCATCACTATTCATGGGTATGGAGGCATTCTCATTTAAATTAGATGTAGTCTCTAATTAAATGACATTTAGTTTGTTAAAACATGGTGGATCGTAAACAACTGCCTTGTTTTCATCCTTACATCTCCTGCAGCCCCTTTGCAGGCACTTCCAGCCCACATGCTATCCAGAGATAGCTGAATTTCTCAGGATGGGTTTCATGAAGGTTGCAGCAGTGGACTATACCTTAGTAAGGTGTGAATGGCCACTTGTAGTCACCATTGCAAGCCCATGTAACATTGTGACAACAGAGACCCACTGCTGGGAGTGTTGTGCATGAACAAGGACCTTCAGGGCATGTATTGTTTTAATTAAAGCAGTAGGATTAAAAACAATGAAAATGAGTTTTAAAATTGCAATAACACATTAAAGGCCTGTGTTGATGGGCAAATGCAGCGTGCTTTTGACATCAATTTGAGACACTTTTAAATTAATTCAGAATTCATTGCAGGTGCAGATGATCTGCTTCAGTTGCATTCCCATATACTTGTACTGGGAGAGAAGCAGTTCTAAATGGAACAAAAGCCCTTTTCATTGTATATGGAAAAGCCCAGGTACAGATTTAAAGCGATTGTAAACCCTCACCTTGTAAAACCCCCTTTCAGTTTAAAACAGAAATGAAAGACAAAACATTTGTGTATAGATATTAAAAAAAAAAATCTAAATTCCTTTTTCCTATTATTTTTTTTATAAGTGATCACATTCCTGCTGGTCTCAGCTGCATAATAGCTGGGGGGGGGGCAAAAACAACAGTACACTAAACTTTCCAGTGAATGGCTGTGCAGGAGAGCATGTCAGGACAAGTCTGATCATTGGAGGAGAGCACACTGAGTTCCCAGCACTGCTAGAGAACTGACCACAGTGTGTTCTCATGCCTAATGTGGTCAGTTTTTAATAGGAAAGCAGAGGGACTGGCATGAACACTGGAGGATTTCACCCAAAAGAAGCAATACAAAGAGACCAGGATACGTTTTCATACAAGTGTAGCACTACCCCCTTATGGGTCGCTGAAGTTTTGGATTACCCTATAGTCCTGCACAGCCATGCAACATGCATTTTCAGTTTTTTGAAGTTTTAATAGGGGAATTGAACTTGAATAGGGTAAGGGTGTATGGGATGCCAATGGAGCTGTTAAACCAAGGACAACGTCCTAGAACAATATACAGGTATTTTTTTAAAGCAGTCTCGTTTGGAAAGCTAGCTAGCATTTCTGGTTGCACCACCCCACACCCCAGATGAATCCTCCTTTCATACAGCTATCTGAGGGAAATATCTGAGCAGGGGATCCAGTGCTTGCCACGTTGAAGCAAGATAGTCCTGGGTAGTTGCTAATCTGGTTTCCCTCCAGAGTGCTCCTTCCCCTATCTGGCCAAGGGGGTGTCTACTCACTCAGTCCTTGCCCTGTGTTGCTGGTGGGTCGGTGGCTGCTACCAGGCCTTCTAGCTGGGCTGCTCCTTCCCTGCCTCACAGGTGGTCCTCTCTCAGGGGGCAGATAAAGTTCCAAGCTTTCCTCCTTCCAAGGACCTCCTGCCTGGAGGTGCGCTCCTCTCCCATTCGGGCCCCCTCCCAGACCCCTGCCCTCCAGCCTCACATCCTCATCTTCCACTTGAACTCTCCCCCAACTCTCCTCCTGCTGAGCAGGCTCAGTCACTCTTAAAGGCTGTAAATAGGCAGGTGCTTGCTCAATAAAATTACAATGTATACATATGTGTCATGTAACATGAAAGTTGAAATACAAATATATATAAAGTGCTCTCCCAACACCACATGTAATATTGATTCTAATACAGGGTATAGTAAAGTCCAAAAAATGTAAATGAATGAAAGTCCCATAGGAGGGTGTCACACTGATCCAATAGGTTCTTTTCCAACACTTGTGAGTAATAAATGAATTTCCCACTCACCAAAAGGTGTTGATCCCCACTCTGGGTGGTCAAATAACGCATAATCAAATGACATATAGATTCTCAGCTGTAGGCTCTCATATGGTTTGTCTCCAGGCTCCCCTTCTTGTAAAAGTAGCTCTCAAAGAAGCTCAAAATAAAAACGAATATCCATAAAATTTGCTCTAAATGTAGTATTTATTGGGAACCATGGTTCATAAATTAAGTAAAAATGCACTCACATTGTATGGTACCTGTATCCCGGCACCAGTCTGTACAGCCAATGTGGGGACAACATGTCTCTCTGTATTTCGCCGGTGTGCGTTCCAAGCCTCGTGTTAGCGAGCCAGACGTGATGTGATGTAGGACCCGGAAGTGACGGGATCACACTTCTACATAAGAATTTATACTTGCTGCTAAATGGTGTACAATTGGGTTATCAATCATATCTATCTAAGCCAGACAGATATCAAAGCACAACTATTTCCCAGGAAGTCATTTATTTTCACCTGTGGGAATCTTTAGTTACCCTTACCTTACCTTCCTTGATCAGTGTGTCTCAATTTTTACTTTATAACTCTAATGACACTACGCAATATATTTCAGGCAGTAAAATTTTATGTAAGTACACATTCCTGTGGGCTATAGTGGTGGGGCCACAATAAATTGGTTTTATAAAATTCAGTGTGTTGGTGATAGAACCTTCCAAAAACTTCACTACTTCTCCTCCTCACCTTCTGTCCATAGAGCCTTACCAACAGCATACTACTCAGGTTTTCCTAGTGGTCAGTGAAGCCACCATAATGGTATAGGGAGGCATAGCCTCCCTATAAGAGAAAAAGATGAGGCCTAGCATGACTTTATTGGAATTACTACTAAATACTTTTTTGTGCAACTTTAACTCAAGATAACCTCTGCTTATGTATTTTTTGTCCTTTGCGTGTGTTGAATTGTTCTAGTTCAGTGTTTCTGAACCTTTATTCAGTCAAGGCACCCTGTAAAATTATGGACAGTCCCAAGGCATCCTTTAAAATTATGGACAGTCCCGAGGCACCCTTTGAAATTATGGACAGTCTTGAGGCACCCTTTAAAATTATGAACAGGCTGAAGGTACCCCATTATGAAAAATGGGGTGTCTCAAGACTGTCCATAATTTTAAAAGGGCACCCCATTCTCCCTCAACTTTTCTCCATCATTGAGCTAAAGTGACTTCAACACTGATGGAAAGGGGCAGGGGAGGGGCATACTAGGATGCTGTGCAGGCGACTGACATCCTCCTTATCAACTGATGATGTCATTGCTTGTCAAGTCGCCAGCAGCTAGAAGGTTGTAGTGGTGCACAATGAAAATCTGTGGCTTTGTGTAACTAAAATACAGGCTTGTTCCACCCGCTGGCTTCTATACAAATTTGAGGCAATTTGTAGACATTTTGCCGAGGCACCCCTAAAAAAACCCTAAGGTGCCCCAGGGTGCCTGGGCACCTCGATTGAGAAAGACTGTTCTAGTTTATGTTAAAATGGAACTAAACTGCATCTGAGCACCACAAACCAAAAATGTTATTTAATTCACTTTTAATATTGAAAACAAACTCTCCCATCTCTGCATGTCTCCGTGCTTTATTTTGCTGAGAAATCACTTTGAAACCTTCCCAGCATTTCTAGTTGCAGCCAACTTGAGTAAGGGCAGGTGATTCCTGTAGCATTTACTTCTTGGAATCTATCTACCCATGAAGACTCCTGGAATGTATGACATCATTTTGGCCTACGCCAGAAACCAGGAAGAAACTAATAAAATATAAAAAAGAAAAGTTTACAACAAGTACATGAAATATACCTTCCTATCTATTTACTGATGCTAGCAGCATAAGGATTAGAAATAGTTCATGTTGACTGAAAGAGTTTAGTTCTGCTTCAAAAGTGCATAAGGAGATATACATGCTGCTGTATTTCTGTTTAGTAGTAGCAGATCTCCTGTTTTATGCTTGTCCTGTTTACTCCTACGTATCTAGGGTGACGCGTTCAAGGAAAAATAGAAAAAATAGATTTCACTATTGTCTGATAATGTTGCTGACTCACCATGATGGTTGTGTAGTCTTCAGAATGTAAATTAATTTATAGATTATATTTATTATGTATGTTCCCTTGGCTAGAAGTCTCTGCTATTGCCATATCATCTCCTCTTTTCTTTCATCATCATTCTCTCTTTAATAATATACATTTATTGTTTATTGCTTAATATGGTATTATGTCATTAATCTGCATTATTCCATACCTACCTTTTTGTCAGAACAATGACACATGTTCTATTAAAGTGCTTTGCAAAGTATTTAGATGCTTGACCAATTTTCTAATTTTACTGAAAAATAAATCCTATACTAATTTATACCAATTATTCTCAACAAAAGTTAACTGGGTATTATTTGATTCATTGTTTAGTAGGCATAGTTACCAACATTCTTCTGTAGAAAAATAGTGATGAGCTTTGTGTAAAGTCTACTGCAGGAATTGTATGTAGCCTTCTGCCTCTCAGGACTTGCTGCAGGACAGGGGTGGTCATAAGAATATTTGTAAAGTGGAGGGACTGTCCAGGAGAAACAAGGACACTTGGCTAGGGATGAGCAGTGTGATTTTGGAAAAATTTAATTTGCCAAAGTGAAAACTCTCAGTTTTGCTTATTGAGTTATTAGGTGAAATTTATTTTTAGAAAAGGTTTTATTAATTAATTAGGAAGTTGTGGGTTGTTTTTAGGTGTATTTAAGGTAGTTTAATTATTTCATTTGTATTCATATGTTCTTTGTATTTGTGATTTTTTTTTTTTTTGGTGCATTTGATAATTATTTGTGCACTGTCACTTCATTTTACTTTTTTTTCACTGCCTGTTTTTATGAAAAATGTAAAATAATGAGGCTAATGTGGGGTCCTTCTTAGCACAAGAACAGATCCACAATAGTTGATGGAGCTTCCCTAACTCTTATGAGCCATTAAACGCCTTTCATACTCTTAACAATAAAAACCTTATAGTGGTTCTACAGCCTAAACATTTTTTTTACCTTAAAGTGCTTCTAAAGGTCAGAGGCTTTTTACCTTTGCGCATTCTATGCATGATGGTAAAAAACCTTTGCCAAGCATTCCCCCCCCCAACCCCTCTTATAGTTACCTGAGCCCGATATCGATCAAGGGATGTGCATGAGAGCAGCAGCTCTCCCAGGTTTCTCTCCTCATTAGACAGGTAGGCGGCAGCAGGAGACAGTGAGGATGGAGCCAGGGGGTGGGGCCAAGCTGTTTCTGTGTGTCAGTGGACACACAGAGCTGGCTTGGAGGTACTCGGCAGGGGGGAGAAGCCAGGAGTTCTGGCAGGAGAGCCAAGAAGAGGAGGATCGGGGCCACTCTGTGCAATTCCATTGCACAGAGTAGGTAAGTATACCATCTTTGTTATTTAAGAAGAAAACTTTACAATCACTTTAATTGTATCTCCCTAATTGAATCCAGTGACTATGACTATAACACCAATGACCCTCCAAAAGAATTACATATGGAAATTGTGGAGAGAAATGAACATTCAAATTCACTCATCCAACACTTGGCAACTGTGAGGTGAACACCAAACGTTTCCATTCTTTATTTGTGCTATTCATCTTATTCTTCTTTTCAGTTTGATGTGCTGATCTGTGACTGACTCTATCAATAGAATCCTATTGTTCTCCCTCTTCCAAAGGAAATCTGTCCATTAGCTGCCTATGTGGTCCTTATGTGTCCTCAGACCCCCTCACCATTTACAGTGACCTATGGTTTTATGGCCAGAGGTTGCATGCAAGTGTTTGAACAGGCCAATGTGCAGATTCCTTATTCTATCCCATTATACCCAGGGTATATAATGAGCTTTCTTCTTTGTGAGCCTTTAGTTTACCTCAGTACTACTACTATTCCTAGTCTAAAAGACAACTGCTCCTATGATTTTAAAATCAATTTTATAATAGAGTCTAGAACAGTTATTAAATCAGCAATATACAAGCTGTGCTTTTTTTCCATATAGACTAATAATTTTGCCATGATCTTCCTGACTTTGTTGCCAAAATTAACCAAAAATGATGGCCACTTACATCATCACTAACTAACCATCCAGGATCCTGTGGAGGACAAGTAAATATGAAGTAGTCTTCTGTGCTCTCAGGCCATCTTCCCTCTGTTCATTCTCTCCACCTGGTAGTTGATTGGTGGACATGCTCACCATTCTACCTAAAAAGAAGAGCGATACATCCGTCTCTGGCATTAAACACACGTGTGAAGCTGACAATACCCAGGAATAAAGCTAGATTTTACTCGTATTTGAGATCCAATTGAAACTTGGAGTCGCCAACCTAGATCAACAATGTAGAGAGTGAGGTCAGAGTAAAGTAAGAACTTTTGATTTGCATACTTCATCTCAGACATTATTGAGGTCTTTGGATATCCATAATAGTCAGGAAACTAGCAATTTCAAAAGGGGAATTCAATATCGATGACCTACATATTGGGGTCGATCTAATAAAGAATATGTAAACCCAACATTTCATATTCTTAATATGTGCCTGCTGTACCATGTACTTGTATGAAAAAGTATCCTGTTCTCTTTGTATTGCTTCCTTTGTGTGAACTCCCTGGTGTTCCTGCCAGTCCCTCTGATTTCCTATTTAAAAATTGACCACACTTGGCATGACAGCACAATGTGGTCAGTTTTCTAGTTGTACTGGGAACTGAGTGGGGTTGATTTACTAAAATTGGAGAGTGCAAAATCTGCTGTAGCTGTGCATGGTAGCCAATCAGCTTCTAGCTTCAGCTGGAAGCTGGAAAGCTGATTGGTTTCTATGGTGAGCTGCTCCAGATTTTGCACTCTTCAGTTTTAGTAAATCAACCCCTGTGTGCTCTCCTCCAATGACCACACATGTTCTGACATCCCCCCCCCCCTGCACAGCCGTTCACTGGGAAGTTCAGTGTATTGCTGTTTCTCCTCTCCCAGCATTTATACAGCTGAGAACAAAGGGAATGTGATCACTTATAAAAAAGGGAAAATGTGTTTATCATTTTTTTTTATATCTATACACAAATGTTTTGTCTTTCATTTCTATTTTAAACTGAATGGGTTGTTTTACAAGGTGAGGGTTCACATATACTTTAAAGGAGTAGATTTTTCACTTTACACACTGAATGTTTAGCATAGTAAATAGTGTAAGTTTGTGGTCAGGTTGTATATCTGTTCATTTCTTTTGTGCATTGACATACAATAGGTTATTGATGCCCATTGATGTGCCTAACAATGCTATTATAATTTTAGGATTTGGATTGGAAACAATTAACAGCTTATCACCAAAGCTAATGCCAATGCATCAAAGCATATTACTTGTAATATGCAATTGTCTTCTATGGGCCTCCCAATAGACTAAAACACAGAAAAAATGGACATTATATTATATTGTATATTATTATAGGGAAGTTGGACGTGTGCTTTTTACTGGGTGTTAGAACCTTCAAGCTTGAGATTCGTTTTGACCAGGAGGAGTGAAGGAATGGGATGCTTTGAGTCAATTTGTTTTTTTATGTCAGGGATCATCTTTAAATCATAAAATATGGTTGAATATAGATTTTTTTTTATTATTGCTATAATTTGGAACATTTTATTCCTGCGGAAAAATGTCTATGTCATGGCATAGATTTGTTTCATGACATTATTTAAAGTGTGATGGTGACATCAGCACTAATATTTCTGTGATAGTATTTATTGTAATGATCATACAATATTTATTATGACAGCATAAACTTTGTCTGGAGTTAGGTATAGTATATTAATGATTATACTGTATACTTAATATATAACTTAGCATTATGTCGATCAGTGAGAATTTTAAGGAAAACTCTAGTTTTGTTTTGGGGAAAAACTCCCTAAATGTGAATTTCATACAGTACATTGGAAGAATTTTAGAATTCTGTTCTTAAGATATAAAAGTAGACTTTACTATGTCTTTTCTCAAACTGTCTGTAAAGGGGGATAATGTGCTTTTGCTATCACCGCTTGAGTAGTCTCAGTGTTGTAATTAGATCCTTTAGTCTGCAGGATGCTTTGAAAGTAATTCATGAAAAGTAAAACTTTTATTATAAGGGATGCCTGTAACTTGATCTCAAGCTCCATGCCCTAGGAATGCAATGTAATCATAGCGGATACAGAATAAAAAAAATAGCATTTTTAATAACATTCCAGTGCTTGCTTGCATGGTATGTTTTTTTGTTGAAAGTAGCATGTTCCTTTTAATTTTAAAGTGTGATAAATTAATTTTTTGGATATGATAAATGAGTTTACTTGATAACTTCTCTTATCTAACACAAATGTATGTTCAGTTCAGCGTGAATGCTGATTGTCTGCCACACAGATATGGGAGGGAAAACCTAACAAAGCTACATATGAAACATACTGTTCCATTTCAAGTGCCTTAATGCATTGACATACCTCCTTAGACCCAGTTTGTCCTGACAGTATAGTCACCTGCTGACTTGGCACCATCCACAGTCAGCTTAACTCAATAATAAGACAGATGTTGAATCAAACACAATTTTATTTGTTAATCGCAGTTCAGAGTATGTTTTTCTAGTCATTTGTTATATAAGAAGACAATGACTTTCCTGAGCCCTGTCCCTGTAAATAACTAACACAGACTGAAGCAACATGGAAGAAGTGGAGAGGGTCTAGTTAGGACTAAACCAATTAGCACTAAACAGGAGGGCAAAGGAAGATACCAAATCACATGGCCAAAAACCCACCATTAGATGTCAGCACACTACAAAACAATAACAACCTAATGCAGTTCAATAAAACACATGAAAGTGTAAAAATGTTTTGCTATTCATGTCAAAGCACAGGCTATTCACTACAAATTAGTTAAAAAAATGTTGATTCAACACCAAGAGAAAATCTAAACATTCAAAAATTCATAGGCCTAAACATAATAGTAAAAAAACTAATTATTTTAAAGGGAATCCGGCACCTGCAAAAGAACTCTTGGAAATACTTCAGTTCATTAGTTTGATCAGATAACATCTTTTTCCCAAGTCTGTCTGTGTCCAGATTGACATAAGGGCGTAATAAGAATTCACTGTCAATGAAGCTAAACTACATCATTTACTGTAGGTTCCTAGTGGTGACAAGAGGCACAATTCCATGTCTCTTCTATGCAGTGGGTAGACTGCCCTCTGCAAAAATATCTGAAATTTTAATAAAAGGTGGTAAATGCAGATTTTGAATTTATTCGATAATGACAGCATTAATTTAAATACTAAAAGAAGTTTCTGCATTGTTTTCAATGACCTGATCTTGCTTTGCCCATCACAGGTTCATTTTATTATTAGTTCACTTGGGTTCAGGGCTTTTTTCCATCGGAATGTCATCTTATGTTTTCTGATGTAGAATGTCCATGTGCAGATTCAAATTTTCACAACCTCGTGCTGCTCCCCCGTTTTTCTAAAAACAGCCACCATTAAATTATGATGGACTGCTTGTGTTATTATGGCTCCTGTGCCTGTTTAATATACATAAAATATAACAAGTGACCGTCAGCCAGCATCAGTTCATTGCAAAATAATGAGACGGTATCAGCGCATACTGTCACTTAACACAGACGACGGCAGTCTAGCTCTCAGTCAGCGGGGCCTACTTATTCTCTCTTAAAATGATCTTCAGAGCCTTCACCGGGCTTAGACTTTCTGCTGCTGGGAGAAAAATAAACGTCAAGAAAGAATTACCACCAGTCAGCGTATAATTTTAACTTTTTTTTTTTTTCTACTATTTTGATCTTTTGGAACATTGCCATCTAGCCAGAATTGCATAAAATGTAACAATGAGAAACTGGCACACTAGCAATAGGAGCCTGTTTCAATTAAATTTCTACCCTGACATTTCCTGCTAAAAGCCTTAACACATTATTCTGCTGGGTTTTACCACCCCATCATATCCAGGGGCATATTTACTTTGCATTACTGCACTGACTTCTGTAGAACAAAGTGGTTAAGCCATTTAAGGTGGACCTGAACTCCAAAAACTACCTCGGCATTATTCAAAAACCCAGACATTAGGTAAATAGGAAAGGGTCAGCTAATAAAGGGCATGTCCCACAGTGCTTTTAGATCCCCTCTTGTGGCCTGAAGCTGCTGTGGCAGTTGATGCCTTCTGCTTGCAGGTTACGAGGCCTCTTATGACCAGGATCCCTAATCTGCAACCCCTGGGCTATGTATTGTGCAGCTCTGGTGTTCCTGCAGACAGTAGTCTGTGCTTACCTTACTTTCTGTGCTTACTAGGAACACTGAAAGAAAATATTCTTTAGTCTTGGTTCTACGAGGACTGTATGGAAAGTAATGCAAAGTGGGCGTAACTTTTTTCATTATCTTACATAGGTTGTTGAAATTTCACGTTGGTAGAGTAACTCTTCCTCAGTAGTTATGCTGGCCATACACAGATCAAACGTTGGTTGGTTTAGCAGGGACTGGCCAAATTTCAATCCATGTATGGGCAGGCTGGTTGTACACAAGTTGATTCATTGATTGTGTACAACCAGCCTGTTGCAAAATGTTCCCTTGATCAGTGTCGCCATTGCTGATTGGTGTATCCTGATGGTGGGAAGTTGTCAGAATAGAATAGCTCAGTGAATGTATGGATGGGGGGATCAAGTAATTTTCTTTTGTTCAACTAACATGTATGGCCAGCCTAACTTTTCTTCTTCTTTTTCTTTGCAGAAAAAGAATGGATTCCAAGCAGAAATAATATGCCGTTTGTTGAGTTCTTGATGAAGGAGTGGTGCAGGCCAAAGGCGTCCCTAGGGTTGGTATCACCCAGTGCGGTAACACTTGGTGACACCCCCTCCGACTATCCTCGCAGAAAGGATCGGATCTGCGAATTGAGCATAATCTGCTCAATCCGCAGATCCGATCCATCCTGCGGGGATCATCAGCTTTCTTTACAACTTACCTTTTCTTGGAGTGGGTCCAGGACAACTGTGCATGTCCCGGTTTCAGGCACGATCAATCGATGATAGCAGTAGTTCTATCATCGATTGATAGTGCCTGAAACCGGGACATGTGCAGTTGCTTCGGGGGGACATCTACATGGGAGACACATCTTGCCGATACACCGGTGTCACCCCGCAGGATTGTCTGCATGCAACCTATACAGGGTGACACCGGATCCGCTCCAAGAAAAGGTAAGCTGACGATTGTCAGCTTGCTTTACAACTTACCTTTTTGTGGAGCAGGTCCGGTTTCACCCCGTGCGGTTGGTGTCACCAGGTGCGGACCGCACCGCCCGCATCTGCCTCGGGATGCCACTGGTGCAGGCTGTCCAACACTGATGGCCTCCCACTGTTGGTTTCTCCTTCTTTAAATGTCTTCATCCAGTTGAAAACATTGCTCTTTCAATGTGTCATCTCTGTAAACATTCTGTAGCCTTCTGTGGATGTCAGACAATCTACATTCCCTCCTTCATCAAGAACTCAATGGCATGCTGCTTGGGCTTGGAATCCATTATTTACCTGCAACATGTGAAATTTTAACAATTTATAGAAGTTAAAGTGTTACTAAACCCACAACAATAAAATCAGTCTGTAAAAGCAGTAAAGCATGCTTGTTATACTCACTGTGGAACCTTTTCGATGTTCTGTGTACTGTGGGAGACCAGATATAGTGAAAACAGGGTCCTGGGTTTAGTAACACCTTAATGAAAAAGTTATGCCCACATTTGCATTACGTTCAGTACAGCCCTCATAGTAGCTCTTTTGTTTGTTTTGTACCTTTCGCATTATCTGTGCTCTCCATCACTTTTTTCTTTTTACGTTTTTTTTACTCTAAATTTTTATACAGGTTTTTACCTTTTTAAATGTAAAATGTGGTACAAAACATTTTGAATATGGACACATTCATAGCACCCCCCCCCCCCACCCTCAACAACTTGGCATACTAGCTTTTTACCCCAGAGTCCATATTGAAAGGAGGGGCATAGATGAAAGACATTAAGTGCCAGACACTTTGACAAACTTGTTTTTATTGGCAGCAGTTACCCAAGAAGAGGGCTTAGGGCATTATACACCCAGAGCACAGTTCTGAACAGACTGCATTCTCTTATTTCTGTAATTTAGTAATACATTTAGCACTACATTATCTGGAGCCCTTGAGAGACTCCAGATGCTCACAGCTATCCAGGTCATCTCCTCTGGCAGATATTCTTTCCCCTAGTACTCCAGCCTTTGTATAGCTTCCTCCATTCCATTCCATGCAGACAGCTCCAGACCTCGGACCTTCAAAAATGTGTGGTTCTTCCATAGGCAGCAGACCTAGGAGGTTAGCAGCAGTGAAAACATTCTTCCCTAAGCCTAAACTTGGGGTAAAGATCCTCTCCTCAAGAGTAACCTAAATATTTGTGCAGCGCCTCTCTAGATAGCCAGGGGGAGCTAGATGCTAATTTTTAGTTAGAAAGGCTGAGCAGCAGCCTGGGGAAATAGTCAGCAGGGTCAAATTTGGATAAGAGGCTCTAAATGTCAGTTCCCTGATATCTCACCTTGCTCTAGAATCTTGGAGAAGATTCTAGAAGCAGTGGGCGGGGGTGAGGAGGGGCTGGCCTGCACACTTAGAGGACTCTGGACAATCATCAAGCAGGAGGCTTGGCATGGGGCCAGGGCAGCCTTTAAGTGTGACTGAGCCTGCTTAAAGGCAGGAGAGTTCAGGTGGAAGATTAAAGATGGCTGAGATGTAGGAACCTGGGAGGGGGCCCAGTGGGGAGGGGCCTACCTACAGGCCAGGACCTGGAAGGGAGGATCACTCAGCTTCACCAGTCCCCGGAGGGAGGACTACCTGAGAAGCCAGGAAAGGAATCAGCCCAGCAGAAGGCCTGAAGGCAGCCACCTACTTAAACCAGCTCACCAGAGTAATCCAACACCCTCTGCGCCAGCTACAGGGAAAAGAGTATTCTGGTGGGAATGCTGACTAGCTCCTTACTCAGGACTGTTCACCTTAACCACTTCCTTACCGCTCTATAGCTGAATGATGACTACAGCGCAGTCATTCAGTTCTGGGACGGCGTCATATGACGTCCTCCCAGAACACGCCCCCCCGAGCACCCCCGTCTACGCGCACCTGGCACTGTCTGTGATTGCTGTGTCCTTTGGATCATAGCATGAGGAAAGTATGGCCGATAACTGGCAACTGTCAAAGGAGACATCTACACTTATAATAAGGGGACTGATTATCAGTGACCTGATTATCAGTGAAGCCCCAAAAGTTTCCATAAATGCCCAACAAATTTTATAATAGAAACAAAGAAAACCTTTTTTTTTTTCAAAATGTTCGCTCTTTTTTCGTTTATAGTGCAAAAAATAAAAAAAAACTGGTGATTAAATATCAAAAAAAGAAAGTTCTATTTGTGTAAAAAAATGATAAATATTTCATGTGTACAGTGTTGCATGACCGCACAGCGGTCATTCAAAGTGCAAGTGTAGTAATAACTCCTCTAGCTTATCTGCATTTTCTGACTATTTTCTATAGTAATAACTCATTTAGCGTATCTGCACTCTCTGACTACCTTTTGTAGTAATAACTCCTCTAGCATATCTGCACTCTCTGACTATCTTCTGTAGTAATAACTCCTCTAGCATACCTGCACTCTCTGACTATCTTCTGTAGTAATAACCCCTCTAGCATACCTGCACTCTCTGACTATCTTCTGTAGTAATAACTCCTCTAGCATATCTGCACTCTCTGACTATCTTCTGTAGTAATAACTCCTCTAGCATACATGCACTCTCTGACTATCTTCTGTAGTAATAACTCCTCTAGCATACATGCACTCTCTGACTATCTTCTGTAGTAATAACCCCTCTAGCATACCTGCACTCTCTGACTATTTTCTGTAGTAATAACTCCTCTAGCATATCTGCACTCTCTGACTATCTTCTGTAGTAATAACTCCTCTAGCATACCTGCACTCTCTGACTATCTTCTGTAATAATAACTCCTCTAGCATACATGCACTCTCTGACTATCTTCTGTAGTAATAACTCTTCTAGCATATCTGCACTTTCTGCCTTTTTTTTGTAGTAATACCTCATCTAGCATATCTGCACTCTCTGACTATCTTCTGTAGTAATAACCCCTCTAGCATATCTGCACTCTCTGACTATCTTCTGTAGAGTACTCATAGTCTCTGACCATCTCTGGCAGCATGCCCTCTCTCTATGACTATTTCATTTAGCATGCCCATAATCTCTGACCATCTCCTGATGCATATCTGCAGTCTCTGACTGTTTTTCTAGCATTGCATTCATTGAATATTATGTGTGACCCTTTGATGATTTCAGGGGTCCCACCTAAGGCCCCCTATATCAAATACGTTGACCAGCATTGATGTATATGCAGGGCTCCATGCCATCTGCTTTCTATAGCAAACAGGTATGTTTATTTCTGATCACTTTATGGCTCCTGATTGTCCCGTAGTGTTTGATTCCACACTTGAATAGTTTAGGTTTGCTTTAAATAGTATTTTATCAAACATTATTTAACTTTCTTTTACAATTGTATCAGCTGTGCCTTTCTATGTTCACATTATTTATATGAAACTTTATTTTGCAAATACATTTAATACAGGGTATATGTATGGCACTGTTAGCAATACATCATGAGCTTTCTATTCAGACTGTGTAAGTCTATTAGTTACAGTATGCCATTCAAGTCTCTGTTTAGCACATCTGATTTCATAGGCTTGCTTAGAGCACCACCTGTGGTCTGCAAGTAGTAAATATGAAATATTCACATGGAATATTTCATATTTACCATATTTATAAACTATTTTTTTAGTATTGTTTATAAAATGTATTGGAAAAAAAAACATACCTTAGCTCATGGTCTGATATGGTCAAATGTAGAACCTTACGGAGCTGACTGGCTCATGTACTGTATTGAACTCGGCTGAGACAGGAGGGGATTAAACAGAGAACAATGCCTCAGGTCTGCCAGCTGGTGGAATGCAGAATGTGGTGTGAAGTCTGCTTTTTTATTAACCCCATGTGTTGAGGAAAGCAGGGAGGGCCTTCAATAAAGTATATTTTATATATATATAGATATATATATAGATATCTATATATATGGTATATATTACACACGCGTAAATGTGCACACACACATACTATATATATACAGTATTAAAAAAATATTCTACGTTATATACAGGTATACTACATAATTACAGATCTACTCTAAAGTTTTAAAACATTTAAAAAAGTGATGGCAATGTCTGTGAAGGGAAATTAATGTATGTTTGCTTGCTATGTGGAGGAATATAAAAAAAAGAACTTCTGTTTTAAATGATTAGTCATTTAAAGTAGTTGTAAATCCTTACATATACCCAATAAAGTGACTGGCCTCAGATGATACACAGAGATTAACCACTTTGCGCCAGCGCCTCCCGACCCTTTAAGAGTTTCAGAAGCAGAGAGGCGGGCGGAGGTTTTAGGATCATGTGACCACCGTGATTCGCCGTCACGGCAGTCACATGAACGGAAAAGGTCCCAATCGAAATGGGAGATCGGGACCTTTCTGTGAGTCAAGGACATGTGTGCTGAGAGCGCGCAGGGCGTGAGATCTCAGTACATATGTATTTTCTAATTGCACGCAAATATGCAGCCCAGACACCGAGAGACCGCATCTTTGCATGCGCTCAGCGTCAAGGGGTTAAACAAATCCTCGTACATTTTTATCTGCAGTCTTCCCTTCTTTACATCTGTTGAAAGTGCTGAATTTATAAAGCTTGTCTGAGAGTTCTGAAGAAAGCTGAAAATACACACTGCAAATCTCAGTGAGGAGAGCTCTGACAGCTGATTGGAAGGACACCCCCTCCTCTGCACAGCTTACAGGAACAGAGCTGAAGCTGTCAATCTCCTGGACCTCCCTCCCTTGTCACCATTTTTCTCCTGGTGTCAGAGAAACCTTTCAGCAATGCAGAGGAATGAGGCAGCAGAAATGTAGTGCTCTGGATTGAGACAAGTACACAACATAGAGAGATATGCTTTGTTCATATTTCATGTCTGTATGGTTTACATCCACTTTAGAGTGTAACAGGTGCTCTTCACACTTTAGTAAATCAGATCTACAGTCAACACTGTGCCAATGTGCCCTGATAACAGTCAAAGCAAAAATGAAAATGAAAAAAAAAAGACTTTGTGGGGTTGATTTACAAAAGTCAAGTAGGTTTTTAAATTTGCAAGGAAATGTTCACTTAGGTTAGCGAATTAGTTCAGTGTCTGCTACCCTCTCTGCCAATCCCTCCACTGGCTTCCACTCGCCCAACTAATAAAATTCAAAATACTAACAACAACAATGCCATCCACAACTCTGCCCCCACCTACATCACCAACCTGGTCTCAAAATATCAACCAAACCGCTCTCTTCGATCCTCCCAAGGCCTGCTGCTCTCTAGTTCCCGTGTCACCTCCTCCCATGCTCGCCTCCAGGACTTCTCCCGAGCTTCTCCCATCCTATGGAACTCCCTACCCCAATCTTTCTCCTAAACTATCCACCTTTAGACGATCCTTGAAAAATGTTCTCTTTAAAGAAGTCTATCCTGCTTCTAACTAGTAAACTGCCTTTTATTTCCTTCATCAGCACATCCCCCACAGCTATTACCTTTGTATCACTCAACCCTTTCTCTTAGATTGTAATCTCTAATGAGGGCCGGGCCTCTATATCCTCTTGTACCAAACTGTAACTGTAATGTCTGTCTTCATTTTGTAAAGCGCTGCGCAAACTGTTGGTGCTATATAAATCCTGTATAATAATAATCATTAGAGGAAGCCCTGTTGACTTTCATCATCCAATCATGTGCAAGCAAAGTACTGTTTTTTTTACTATTATTTTTCTTGCATGTGATCAACGATTTTGTGAAAAAAATTAAAATTCCTTTGCATAGTGAACAGCCTATTTGCCATTTTGCTAAAATGAAAATCCTTTCCCTTAGCAAATGTATTTTTACAGACACTACCTGTGGCACATGCCTAGTGCAATGTATACTCTCAGTCCAGCCTCAATCATCATACATGTGTGGAGATTTCATCATCACTGACCACCCGATGGCCAAAGAAAGCACATGTTGGAATTGGAAGAAGCGGCAGATGGCATTGGTGGTAGAAGACAAATGAAGAGGTACATTTTCCATCATTTGTAATGAGTATTGAGGTGCATATTTCAACTTTCAGAAAGTCAAAACTGGTGTCGGAGAAGCATGGGCAAGGCAAACACAGCCTTACTATGGTGGTCTGTATGAGGCAAACCTGTTTTTCCCTAGGGTTGGGAAAGGATCACATTTAAAGCAATTTTATAAGATGTAAAGATAGATCACAGGATTGTGGAGCAGATGGAGACACTGTACAAATCACTTTACGTTTTAAACTCCAGATGGAAGTCTATACACCACATTGTGTCTGGACCCTGCAGATAATTGCAGTAAATGAAAAAATACGCTGTAACATTAATCTGTAGGCTGAAAGATATAAAACACGGACTTTTGCATTTCTTAGCACAACCTTAGCACAATAAACAGGGGGCTTTGAATGTATCAGTATAGTCCCAAGTTCCAGGTGTAAAAGAAGTAGAGGTATTTCTCAATGAACTACCATGGTGCTGTGGGGCACTGTGGTAGTTCATTGATTCTTCCCGTACTGGCAAGCAGATATACTGACAGATCTGCAGGAGACCTGCATGGCACTAGCGATCTACTGATAAATAAATGCACATTTTTTACCTCCAAATAAATGTGCATTTATTATTTTCTTGTCAAAAGGTAAACTTAATCTTTAAGTAATTTATTATGCGCAGTGGATTATTGCAGCTTGTCCACAGTTAATGCTTCTAAACTGCCTATCTGAAAAATGAAGTAAGAAAATAAAAAAATAAAGTTTAACCATCTCTACCTGCAATCTGCAAATTAAGTTGCCCTGCTGTGAGAATGTTAATCTACACTGTTCAAAAAAATTAAAGGAACACTTTGAAAACACATCAGATCTCAATGGGGAAAAATATCATGCTGGATATCTATACTGATATGGACTGGGTAATGTGTTAGGAACATAAGGATGCCCCATCGTTTGATGGAAATTAAAAACATCAACCTACAGAGGACTGAATTCAAACCCCCCGTGAAAATCAAAGAGAAAAAATCAAGCAGCAGGCTAGTCCATTTTGCTGAAATTTCATCGCAGCAACTCAAAATGGTACTAGGTAATAGTTTATATGGCCCCAACGTGCTTGTATGCATGCCTGACAATGTCGGGACATGTTCCTAATGAGACAACGGATGGTGTTTTGGGGTATTTCCTCCCAGATCCTCTCAGATCTGGACCAGGGCATCACTGAGCTCCTGGACAGTCTAAGGTGCAACCTGGTGGCGTCAGATGGACCGAAACATGATATCCCAGAGGTGTTCTTTGTTTTTAGGTCAGGTGAGCATGGGGGACATTTAATGGTATAAATTCCTTCTTCCTCCAGGAACTGCCTGCATACTCTCGCCACATGACGCTGGGCATTGTCATGCACCAGGAGGAACCCAGGACCCACTGCACCAGGATAGGATCTGACAATGGGTCCAAGGATTTCATCCTGATACCTAATGGCAGTTAGCGTGCCATTGTCTAGCCTGTAGAAGTCTGTACATCCCTCCATGGATATGCCTCCCCAGACCATCACTAACCCACCACCAAAACGATGTTACAGGCTGCATAATGTTTTCCACAGCTTCTCCAGACTCTTTCACATCTGTCACATGTGCTCAGGGTGAACCTGCTCTCATCTGTGAAAAGCACCGGGTGCCAGTAGTGGGCCTGCCAATTCTGGTGTTCAATGGCAAATGCTAATAAATCTCTATGTTGCCAAGTAGTGAGCACAGCGCCCACTTTCATGAAGTCTCTTTCTGATTGGTCAGAGACATTCACACCAGTGGACTGCAGAAGGTCATTTTGTAGGGCTTTGGCAGTGATCATCCTGTTCCTCCTTGCACAAAGGAGCAGATACCGGTCCTTCTGATGGATTAAGGACCTTCTACGGCCCTGTCAAGCTCTCCTAGAGTAACTGCCTCTCTCCTGGAATCTCCTTCATGCTCTTGAGACTGTGCTGGGAGACACAATAAACCTTCTGGCAAAACCCATGCAACCTCCTACCTCTCAGAATGACCATTCGCATGTCTCCCACACAATCATTCAGTATAGTTCCCAATCAAACAAATTGTATAATGGGTGCATAGAACTTTCCCAGCACCAAAGACATTACAAAAACAAAAAATATGTATAACAACAATTACTTCCCTATGCGTTTCTGAGTATTTAGAGTACTATGTTGTATTTTGTAATATGTTTTTATTGTTTAGTTGTACATTTATAATTATTAATTTTTGTAAAATTAGGAATATTTATTTCCCTGATGAAACTCAAAAGCACATTAAGCAACTTCTACAAAAAGGCTGTTATGCATCAACTTATGAGTTGTATACAGGGTTCTGTTTCTCTATGGCAGGGGTCTCCATACTTCCTAAGGAAAGGGCCTAGTTTACTGTTCTTCAGGCTTTGGGAGGGGCCAGGACTGTGGCCAGTGGGAGTTGAAAATGCCCTGGCATCAGTGGGCATAAGCAATGCCCCATTATTTGGTTTTAAAGGGCTGAGGAAGGCCCCATTGTTGGTATCAATGGGAAGAACTGATATTGTCAGTGGGAGGAATGGTCTCCCATCATTGGTGGAATAGTGCCTCAAGGGCCAGATAAAGGTAAACAAAGGGCCGCATCTGGCCCCCGGGCCACAGTTTGGAGGCCACTGCTCTATGGTCTAAGCCAACAATGTGTATGTTAAGAATTGGTTTTATGTTCTGTAACAAAGATGCAATAAACATTTTGTATATATTTTCTGTTATTGTATTGTCTTTGGTACGGGGAAAGTCTCATACACCCTGAATACAATTTGTTCAATAGACTATTTCTGGGATGTTGGCACCCAAGTAGTCTCCAGTCACACCAGATATCTTTTGCTATAGTTTTCAATCATGTGATTAACATTACAGTCAATTATGGTAATCACATGGGGTTTGTTTGCTGACTGCTGCTGCCACTGTGGCTTTCTTTTGTGTTCTTGCCATATACAAAGACAGACACAGGAGTGGCTGCTACTGTGTATTACATTGTCTAAAAAGAAAAAAAATAATTAAAAAGTTTGAAAAATTTAATTAAAAACTGTCAACTGTAAAATGCATTTTTTAAACATTATTACCCATTTGTTATCTATTATGAGAGCCATGATCAGGGACTGTAATAAAATAGTGTACCAGAAAACATAAAATTTTCTATTTTCTTAAAAAAAAAAAAGAAAATTGTATTTTGGTAGACAAATTAGCCATATCGTTGTTGACAAACTAACCAGTGCGAAATGACACTTAAAAATTTGGTTTGGACATCTGAGTTTCAATGACTTCTGATCATGATAGGGTTAATTGCCTATTTCTAAGCAGGGGCCTCTAAATTGCGGCCCAGAGGCCAAATCCAGTCGGCTGCAAGATTGTGTTTGTAGAGTGATAGTTGGGGGGACTCTGATGGGGACTCTGATGAAAAGGGGGACTCCAAGGTAAGGTGGCCTGTGATGAGCCTCTGATATTTGAGAACTCTAATTGGACCCTGATGTAAGGGGGCACTCTGAAGGGTTCAAGTTTCTTTGGAATTTCTTTGCTTTCTTTTAATGAAGTTTTTATGTTGTTCTAAATCATATCAAGCTAACTCCAACAATTTTCAAGTGAAACATATTCATTTAAATTTGATTTGCTTATTTATAAAACTGATTTTTTTTTTAGCCTGGAAATATTTGTAAAATATACGTGGCCCTCGTACTGAAAAGTTTGGAGACTCCTGGTCTTAGGAAATCATTTTATTTTATGTTTTCAATGCAATGCCCCATTCATCCAGTGGATAGCACTAAAGTTGTAATTTGTGATATATTTATTGGCCATAGCAGGAGAAACAAACGTGGCTGGTGTTGGGTGTTTTGGTGGGTTAATCTAGTACTTCCTCTTATATAGATGCATGGTAGACGCAGAAAGTTAAAGGTTTGCCAGTGATGACCTAGCAGGAAGTATGACAAGTGTTGCATTTTTACTTTTCTTGCATCACATTGCATTGGTAACACACTTTCACTGCATACCCACTCTACGCAGTATGTTTGTAACTGTTGTGCCCTAATTTTATGTATTTTTTTATGTCTTGTATTGAACTGCATCAGTTTATCAATTTTCTATAGTATGCTGAGATCTAGTGGCAGTTTTTGGCCACTACAACATGTTTACTTATATGATTTTGGTATCTTCCTCAGTCCTCCCCTCCTGTTTAGTGCTAATTTAGTCCTAGCTAGACACTCCCCACTTCTTCCATGTTCCCTCAGTCAGTGTTGGTTATTCACAGAAACAGACAGTAGGATAGTCATTGTCTTTTTACACTTTAAAAGACCGGTAAAGCATCCTCAATTAAAGAACCACCAAGCACAAATGCTCCTGCACTTGGGGATGGACTCGATGCAGGCTACAACCACATTAAGAATGGCCTGGAACATGCACACCTTGCTGCCCTCACTAGAGCGGGGAAATCCAAATATACTGAATGAGGAAAGAACAAACAGAGGGTGCACAGGCCTACTGCATTACCATAAAAAATGTTTAATAAGAAATAAAGTATGTGTTGTACTCACAAATGACAATAAAGTCAAGCCACATCATAAAAGAACAGTTTAGTCAACACCGCGCTGAGTAACAGTCTGCAATAGGGAGTGTAGACATTCAATAGGCTGACGTGTTTTGAGGTCTTGCTTCTTCCTCAGAGCCAACTGACCAAATCAGTTGGCTCTGAGGAACAGGCAAGTCCTTGAAACGCATCAGGCTATTGGATGTCTACACTCCCTATTGCAGACTGTTACTCAGCGCGGTGTTGACTAAACATCCTCAATTAGCTGATGTAAAATTGTGTTGGATTCAACTTTTGTGTTATTGTAGAGTTACTCTTATTGAAGAGTTAAGCTGTCTGTGGATGATGCCAAGATAGCAGGTGACCAAACTGTCCAGACAAACTGGGTCTGAAGAGGTATACTGATGCATGAAGCAGCATTTGAAACTGAACCGTAACATATATTTGTCTTAATGCACAGAAAACAAGGAAATCTACTGGGTTTGTAGGTTTTAAAATCCAGTTTTTAATTCACCATGATAATTTCTTTCAGTACGACAGAGCATGTATAATATTAAAGTGAGGTATATGGAATGACCCAAATGCTGGAAGAAACAGAAAAATCTGTATCAGCAGACTTTGGGAAAGCAGCAGTAAAACCAGAGCAATGAAAACCATCCAGAAATTTTTAAGCCAATGAGGCAAAAAGCACGCAAAAAAAAAAGATTTATGGTGAAGACAATAATGTTACTTTCATAGGACTTGTTGTTCTGCTGGAAATTTAATCCGCTGGGATAGAGTAAGAAGAGGGTTTGGAGCTACACAGGCATTACATCATCTACCATGGGACTGCAGTCATTAAAGGGGAGAGGGAACCGTTTTCATTGGTATGGGAAAATGTAATTTACAGTTATTTTAATTGCATACATGTGGAGAACATACATTATTAGGAAAAGTTGAATGTGTTCAATTCCAAGGGTACATACGCACTTACACTGTGGCGTATTTCCTTGTAAAATGCTTGCCATACCGTACCTGCAGTATCTTATATCAAGTCTCATGGGGTTACATAATAAGTACTAATTCATGGGGCCCAGACCAGCACATACTCATAGACTGTTTCAGTGCAGTGATTGTCCTAACTGTGTGAATGTGTACATATTGATTTACTAAAACTGGAGAGTGCAAAATCTGGTGCAGCTCAGCGTAGAAACCAATCAGCTTCCAGGTTTTATTGTTAAAGCTAGAATCTCATTGGCTACCATGCACAGCTGCACCAGATTCTGAGTGCTCTAGTTTTAGTAAATTTCCCCATTATGTCATCCACATTAATATTCAATTCCAGGCAACGACTGAGAACAACTGGTAGCCTATTGATGTTATCTGACAAACACTGCGATTACACTACTGTCAAAGATTCATTAAAGGGCATATTTATGAGGCAGTGACTTTCACCAAACATTCACTGCAGGTGAAGCAATCCTGTAATTCAACCACTTCCCTCCGACCCATGTATATAAACGGTCGGGCGGGAGCAGCGCAGGGCGGGTGGACGTTTATAAACGTCCTCCCCATTTCCCTGCTTGTGCGTGCTCCCTGGGAGCGCACAGCACCACAATCCTTGTATACCGATTGTTGTATGGGACCTCTGTGCGAGGTTCCAATCATGTGATCACTGATTGGCCAATCAGTGATCACATGAATAGTAGTAAGCAAGATGTCACTTCCTGACATCATTGCTTACTACTAGTGAAATCTGTGAATGATCACAGAGGTCACATGGTACAAGGATATTCACAACAGCCTTGTACCATGTGACAAGCTGTGACCAATCACAGTTCACACAGTTTTTCTCAATGGCTGCAAGAATGCAGCTGGAGAGAAGGAGAAATTATTGCTTTTACAGCCTTTATGGGTGTAAAAGCAATCAGTGTACTGCTAGGGTGACAGTATGTAAAGAAAAACAAAATAAACATAAATAATAATATAAAAAAATAAAATAAAAATGTGAATTTTTTTTAAAAAAATTATAATTTTTGGTTATAAACTAATTTGGGTTATTTTTTTTTTTTACTAAAAAGATAACTGAATAAATTTTGACCAAGATTTATGAAGAAAGATTATTTATTTGCTAAATTTTATAAGAAAAACACTTTTTTTCAAATCTTTTTTCATTTATATAGCAAAAAAATAAAAATCCCAGTGGTGAATAAATACCACCAAAATAAAGTTTTATCTGTCTCAAAACAATGCTAAATAATTCATATGGGTACAGTGTTGCATGACCGCGCAATTGTCATTCAAAGTGTGAAAGCACTGAAAGCTGAAAACTGGCCTGGACAGGTAGGGGGTGAAAGTGTCCGGACTTGAAGTGTTTAAAAGACATGCACCAAGGAGCATACACTTCTAGTCAATGTTTGGTGAATGTCACATTAATTACTTTATAAATATACCCCTATATTAACCTGTTTGCTGCCAGAGACTTTTTTGCATTTTTTGCACACGTTTAAAAAATGATTTCAGGCCTGATGATTACATAAACCCCAAAACATTATATATTTTCTGAAAGCAGACACCCTAGAGCAGTGATGGCAAACCTTTTTGAGCCTGAGTGCCCAAACTGCAACCCAAAACCAACTTATTTCTTTCAAAGTGCCAACACTGCAATGAAACCTGAATATCGAGCTTTTGGTTTATAAAAAACAACTCGTACAGTAGTGCAAACTAATTAACAGTACAGGGATGACCAGAGACTGTGGACACAGTACAGGGATGACCAGAGACTGCGGACACAGTACAGGGATGACCAGAGACTGCGGACAGTACAGGGATGACCAGAGACTGCGGACAGTACAGGGATGACCAGAGACTGCGGACACAGTACAGGGATGACCAGAGACTGCGGACACAGTACAGGGATGACCAGAGACTGCGGACACAGTACAGGGATGACCAGAGACTGCGGACACAGTACAGGGATGACCAGAGACTGCGGACACAGTACAGGAGATGACCAGAGACTGCGGACAGTACAGGGATGACCAGAGACTGCGGACAGTACAGGGATGACCAGAGACTGCGGACACAGTACAGGGATGACCAGAGACTGCAGACACAGTACAGGGATGACCAGAGACTGCGGACAGTACAGGGATGACCAGAGACTGCGGACACAGTACAGGGATGACCAGAGACTGCGGACACAGTACAGGAGATGACCAGAGACTGCGGACAGTACAGGGATGACCAGAGACTGCGGACACAGTACAGGAGATGACCAGAGTCTGCGGACACAGTACAGGGATGAACAGAGACTGCGGACACAGTACAGGGATGACCAGAGACTGCGGACAGTACAGGGATGACCAGAGACTGCGGACACAGTACAGGGATGACCAGAGACTGCGGACACAGTACAGGAGATGACCAGAGACTGCGGACAGTACAGGGATGACCAGAGACTGCGGACACAGTACAGGGATGACCAGAGACTGCGGACACAGTACAGGGATGACCAGAGACTGCGGACAGTACAGGGATGACCAGAGACTGCGGACAGTACAGGAGATGACCAGAGACTGCGGACACAGTACAGGAGATGACCAGAGACTGCGGACACAGTACAGGAGATGACCAGAGACTGCGGACACAGTACAGGAGATGACCAGAGACTGCGGACACAGTACAGGAGATGACCAGAGATTGCGAACAGTACAGGAGATGACCAGAGACTGCGGACAGCACAGGGATGACCAGAGACTGCGGACAGTACAGGGATGACCAGAGACTGCGGACACAGTACAGGGATGACCAGAGACTGCGGACAGTACAGGGATGACCAGAGACTGCGGACACAGTACAGGGATGACCAGAGACTGCGGACACAGTACAGGGATGACCAGAGACTGCGGACACAGTACAGGAGATGACCAGAGACTGCGGACACAGTACAGGGATGACCAGAGACTGTGGACACAGTACAGGAGATGACCAGAGACTGCGGACAGCACAGGGATGACCAGAGACTGCGGACACAGTACAGGGATGACCAGAGACTGCGGACACAGTACAGGAGATGACCAGAGACTGCGGACACAGTGCAGGGATGACCAGAGACTGCGAACAGCACAGGGATGACCAGAGACTGCGGACAGTACAGGAGATGACCAGAGACTGCGGACAGTACAGGGGATGACCAGAGACTGCGGACAGTACAGGGGATGACCAGAGACTGCGGACAGTACAGGGGATGACCAGAGACTGCGGACAGCACAGGGATGACCAGAGACTGCGGACAGCACAGGGATGACCAGAGACTGCGGACAGCACAGGGATGACCAGAGACTGCGGACAGCACAGGGATGACCAGAGACTGCGGACAGCACAGGGATGACCAGAGACTGCGGACAGTACAGAGATGACTGCTGACCTTTGGGGAGGGAGGGGGAGCGGGTACCTGAATTTGACAGGTACCCGCTCTTACTTCCGCAGAGTTTTTTTTTTATCTTACCTGTTCCTTTATCCAGCCGCGCGCTGTCTTCCCGGCTTCTGTAGTGTGGGCGCTCGTCGGACAGCCGGATGCCCAGTGCGCATGCGCGAGAAGCGCTGTGCTTTGTGATTGGTCCGGCGGCTTCTGGGATCTGTCATGTGTCCCAGGTACCGCCTTACCATTCACAAAGAGCACTGCTTCTTGTGCATGCGCACTTGGGACCCGGCTGTCACGCACACTACAGCCGGGAAGACAGCGCGCCGGTGGATTCTCCTGGCGTGCCCACAGATAAGGCTTGGCGTGCCGGCTGTGGCACGCGTGCCACGGGTTCGCCATCACTGCCCTAGAGAATAAAATATTGGTAGTTCTAATGTTTTATGTCACCGGATATTACCGCAAAGGTCTAGGAAATGCAACATGTCAGTAAAAATCACAATAAAGGAAATTTTGAGCAAACAAATGTAATAAATAACCCACATTTTTTATAAAATATAAAAGATGAGGTTACACTAAGTAAACAGATACTCCACACGCCAAATCTTAAATTTGTGTGCGGCTATGAAATGGCGACAAACTTCAGTACTATATATTTACTATAGGCCACATTTCAAAAGCCCCTACAGGTCATCAGTTTAGTGTGAGGCTCCATGCACACGGGGCATTTTGATAACGCTGGTAACAGTAGCTGTGTAAAGTCACGTTAAAAACTTGAGTTTTTCAGCTTTTTTAGCATTGTGTTTTTTAATGTTTTTTTGACCCCCCCCCCCCCAATTTTTTTTTTGGTAAAATAAAGTCCAAAAAACGCTGGTTTGCAGCGTTTTACCGTGTTTTGTTGCGTTTTTCAGCATTAGAGCATTTTTACAGCTAAAAAACTCCTCTAGAAAACCACTAGTTCTGGGGTTTTTTTTCCAGCCTTAAACATTGATTACAGTCTATGTGTGCATGGACACATAGGATAACATGCTGGGGCATTTACTGGCTGTAGAAAAAACAGTCAAAAGCCAAAAACAGCCGCTGTAAAAACATCAAGTGTGCATGAGGACTTATGGAGGAGGTCTTGTGCTAGAGTCATTGCACTTACTCAGGCGTGCGCAGCTATGTAATACATGTGTATCGCAATGTATGGTTTCACGTGTAGGTGCTCTGATGCATGCATTTGCAGTCCTACATGCGTGTATTTTTTGGGGGGATGTTATGTGCTCTTTTAGACCCTGCATGTCTCCACTAGATGTACTGCAATGCAGTTCACATTGCAATACATGTATCCCCGGCTATTCTAGTTGGGGAAAGTGACAGCTGTGACCCAGAAGTGACATCATACACATTGCCTTCTGGGTCAAAGAAAGAAGGGGAGTTCATCTGCATTCCCCTCCATGGTTCTCCCTGGGCTTGCAGATGAGCAAGCAGGTCCCAGATACATGGCAGGAGCACACATGCACCTGTACTGGGGCCCATGGAAGCAATCGGGTGTTCATGCCCCCTTCCTTTTTTTTCCACAGCCTTCTGGGTCACATCACACCTCCCAGAAAGCTGTAGAGCCATTCACAAAGCACAGCACTGTTCACACATGTGCAGTGGAAAGGTGACTTCCCACAGTTAGCATACCTGCAATGGGGACCCAAAGATCTGTGAAGAACTAGCCCAGGTGAGGATATTTATTTACTTATATAGTGCTGTCAATTTATGCAGCTCTTTACATATATATTGTACATTCACATCAGTCCCTAACCCTCAAGGGGTGTACAATCTAAGGTCCCTAACTTAACTCACGTTCATACATACACATACTAGGGCCAATTTAGAGAAGAGCTAATTAACATTCTAGCATGTCTTTGGAGTATGGGAGGAAACCCACGCAGGCACAGGGAGAACATGCAAACTCCAGGCAGGTGATGCCGTGGTTGGGATTCAAACCATCAACCCTTGCACTGCCAGGCAGAAGTGCTAACCATCTAGCCACTGTGCTGCCCACTGGATAGTACTAGATCCTTGGACAGGTAAGGGTCCTTTATTTGCAGCTGCTGACTTTTAATTTTCTCTCTCTAGGGTGATGATCCTCTTAAAATGCTCATTGTGTTCAGAGGATTTGGAATGAGCACAATAGCAAAATTGTTTTCTCTCTCCCCCAGTAGCTGGACCTTGTCACTGTTCTTTTCTAATGCTCTCAAGTTATGAATAGGCCCTTGACATTCTAACATACAATACAGGGTTGTTGGTCCTGAATTGTACAAGATGATGTTAGAAGGGCTGCATCCAGAGGAGCGTTGAAGTAGCACTGAGAACTGGCCTACCAGCTGGGAGGTAGGCTGTTGGGTCGAAGAACAAGGAAACTATTTCTGCTTGCAATCTTGAGTTAAAGTGATTGTAAACCCTCACCTTGTAAAACAAGCCATTGAGTTTAAAAAGTAAATGAATGGCAAACCATTTATGTATACATATAAAAAAACATAAAAAATACCTTTTTTTTTACCTTTTTGTTATAAGTGATCACATTCCCCTTTGTTCTTAGCTGCATAAGGAGCTCAGGGAAGAGAAGCTGCAGAACACTGATCTTCCCAGTAAATGGCTGTGTAGGGAGGGGGAGGAGGCATGTCACCACAAGTCTGATCATTGGAATAGCTCCTTCATGACCAGAAAACTGACCACACTAAGAGGGATTTGCTCTCATGTCTAGTGTAGTCAGTTTTTAAAAGGAAAGCAGAAAGAGTGGCAGGAACACCAGGGATTTCACACAAAGGAAGCAATACAAAGAGAATAGGATACTTTTTCATACAAGTTCATGGTACAGCAGGCACATATCAGGAATAGGAAATGTTGGGTTTACATATTGTTTAATTGTAAAACATTGTAGCCAGAAGATAGAGAGCACCACACAGGGTCGCTGTAAGTATATTTTCAGAATCCATTGCTTTGTAATTTCTTATCTCTGTTTTCTGGGGTTGATTTACTAAAGGGAAATAGGCTCAATGTGCAAGGGAATTGTTATTTTGCAAGGGAATTTATCCTTAGCATGGTGACTCTGGTGAAATATACATTATAAAGAATTCCCAGTTACATGCAAGGAAAATGAAAAAGTAAAAAAATAATTCCCAATTACATGCAAGGGAAATAGGCTGATCATTTTGCAAAGGAATTGTTACCTTGCAAGGGAATTTTTTCTTAGCATGATGACTGTGGTGAAAATATACTTTGTAAAGAATTCCCAATTACATGCAGGGAAATTAATTAAAAAAATAAGTATTTTTGCTTGCACATGATTGGATGGTGGAGGTCTGTAGAGAAAATTCCCTTGCAAGGTGAACAGAATAATTATCTTTAGTAAATCAACCCCTCAACACCAATCACCATTTCAAGACAGGTTTTAGTCTAATTGTTGGCTGCGAAAATCGTCCAAGTGTTGGCATTTTATATTCCGGGCTGTCAGCTAATGCAATGGGTGTTTTTGGGAACTGCTGTACTGCATCACAAGCAGGAGTTCCCAGATCACCAGATTATCAAAAAGGAAGCAGGGTGGGTGGTACAGCTATGCCTGCTCTGTGCATCTCAAGGTCTCAGTTTGAATTTTGACAACAGTGAACTTTTAATTTTGATTGGGTGTGATTTGGGAAAGTTTGGAGAACAGTCATAGGACTGTGACTGCTAGTGCCAAAAAAATATACCAATCTGATAATTAACATTAATGTAAAACGAGAAAAGACCAAAAGCTACCTTTCACAGACCAGAGAGAAGTACACCATTCAAAAACTTCCACACAAAAATGGCTTATGACATCTTTTGGGCCTATTGCTTAGCATGGTGGAATAGGTTTTAAAGTGGATGTTCAGGGCTTTTCTTTCTCAGAGAATAGGTGCAGGTACCCCCCCTCCTTCTGAGGCACCCTTGCCTGCTTCCCCCTGCCCACCTCCCTTTGATCCACCCCTACCCACCTCCCAGTTCTGCCCCTTTTACAGAATACAGAACCAAGTATCATTAGTGCTAAGTAATTTGTATGGAACTTGGTAATGATAACAAGAAAAGCAGTAAAATAGATCCTCCGCAGCCAGCAGCAATAGAATCCCCAACAACAATAGATTCCCTCCAGCAACAATACAGTAAAACTCTTAATAGCAAGCAACAATAGACCCCTCCCTTAACAGTAGATCCCTCCAAGCAACAATTTCACCCCTAGCAACAATATATCCCCACCAGCAACAATAGACCCCCACAATAATATATCCCTCCAGTGACAATAGATTCCCCAACAGCATCAAAAGAACCTGCAGCACACCCTAGTTCACTATTCAGTGCTGGAGGTGCTCTAACTGTGTTCCCCCACGTTCCTGCTGAAAAAAAGCCCTGGGGGTGTTCATACTGTAGTATTTTTATTGTATTATTTTGTGTGTAATAAAGAGGTATAATCTGTCCACATGGCTCCATATTGCAGTTTATGTTTTTGATGAGATATTAGGTTTATGTTAGTGTTTCCAAGTACTCAGTGGTAGTCTTTTTTTTGAATGGTGTGTTTTATTCTGCTCTGTGTATTGCATTATTCACCCTAGACTCTGGAACAATAAGGGGTTTGCAGGCCTTCTGTTTTTTTTGGATTTTTTGAATGTTGCCTTTCATTTTTATGTTGTAGCCACCTCTGATCTTCTTTACCTACCCGAGTAAAATTCAACTCGTTTTATATGTGCACCATCAGCAGGTCAGAATCCACAACCTGCTGCTACTGTAATTGGCTTACTTCTTCACTCACAGCCCTGTCACACAGCCTGGGGTCTTTCCATACTGTCTGTTCTATAAAATGTGTCATTCTTGGCATCTTCTTACATTTGAATAGAACTGTACAACTAGCTTTTACATTATCAATTTTAAGAACCACAGGTATGACCCAGGAGGGGAGGTTAAATGCGATCATACTTCCACTCCCTACCACAAACCCATTTTAGTCAAGTCTCCTAAAATTAGTTTAAATTGAGTTTAAATTAGTTTAAAGTTCATCTCTAGCACAAAACTTTTTTTTTAACATTTTGGAGAGTATGTAGAAGTGATAAAACCTCCATCAAGTTTTTTTAGCTGTCTGTGTTCAAAATAAATATTCCAGTGTTCAATGGCACTGGAAGATAAATTGTAGTGACAGTTAAGTGAATTTTCCCTTCCTTCGGAGAGATTTTCTCTCACGTCCTGTTGTGCGTCTGGGATAGGTTCCCTACTCCAGCCTTTCTCAGCTTTCTTAACATGGAGGAACCCTTCAAATAACTTTTTGGCTTCAAGAAACCACTGCTGATATTTGAGATGGTCAGTGTGAAGACTGCTCCTGACATTTTGTGGTCATTGGGAAGAATCATTGATGTCTGTGATTACTCATCTGAGAAGCAGAAATTTCTTATTGCCCTAGGAACTCCTAGCAAGCTCTAAAGGAACCCTGGTTGAGAAACTCTGTCCAAAACTATTAAAATAAAATGGCTAGAAATTCACCATAAGGGCTCTTTCATACTGTGGCAGTGCCTACCGCTCTCTGAAAAGCAATCCGGTGTGGAGGAGCATTCAGGAGGCAACCCTGTCACATCATGAATGTCTGTTTTTTTATCCCAAGGGGAAGGGGGTTTGTATTAAAAAAACAACACCACAGCAGTGAGCCAAGCAATTCAGCCACATGTGTACAGACCCATGGGATGGAAAAAAAATCTGGATTCTTGAAAGGAGGAGAGCCAGAGTGGAAGTAATACGGTAGTTAGAACATGTGGAAGGCCATTTCATGGATGAACACTGGGTGATTATAAGCACTTCACATTACTAAAATATATCAGCACCATAATTGTTTCTGAATTAAGAGTACTTTTGGGGACGTACTATACCATATATTTGTTTCTTGTTTCTAAGCTTTATTTGACCCATGTGAGAAGGGTCACTGTTTTGGTGAGAACATAAGATATCTCTGTGGACATTGATGAACATCAGGATTCATAAAGAAAGCTCTGGTTTTGATTTATATATGTAGCACTACCCTTGTAAGGACCGCTGGATTTGCTTTGGGCCCCCTATGCTCTGCACGGCCAGGCAACACACATTTCCCACACTTTGCACACTGGAGTCAGTAAACAGTCCTTGAGCTTGGTTTTGTGATTTTTTATTTGAGGGGATAAACTTGGATAGGGTCTAGGGGAACTTGAGAACTTGAGGACAACTCCTTAGCAACTATGTACAAAGTTTCAGATTAGCAACAGTGCTCTTCAAGCAACAGTGCTTGAAGAGCACTAAAGGCTATTAGGTGAACTTCCTCAGACCCCGGATGATTCCTTCACTTCACCCAGCTACCTGAGGGTATCCCAGAGCAAGGGAGCTCAAAAGATGCCAATTGAACAGTCCCAAATGAGAAGCTAGCTGGGTGTTACACCTGACTGCCCTTTCCCCTTATCTGACCCAGGGGGTGTAGGAGTACTCACACTGTCATCTCCTGTTAGCTTAGTGGGTTGGTGGCTGTCTTCAGACCTTATGCTGGGCTGGCTCCTTCCTTGCTACACAGGCTGTCCTGGAGATCCTCCTCTCCAGCAATCTGTCTGTAGGTAGCTTCCCCACCCAACACTGCACACGTCTCCCAAGGCTCTGACACATTTGAGGGTTGCCCTGGTCACCATACCCAGCCGCCTGTCAGGTGATTGGCCAAAGTCCCTCAAACATGTCGATCTGGGCCTCCTCCCTTCCTCCACCTCTGTTCCTGAAAGCTCTCAGGTTCCTGGAAAGGTGAGAGGGATCCAGAAGCCCTGACCTGTTAGAGCCTCCCAGCCTGTCCTGAGTTGACCTTCTGCCTCACTCCCTGGCTGACTCATCCCAGGCTGCTGCTCAGCCTCTATCTAAAAAAGAGAAAACAACAAAAACCTATCTAGCTAACCTGGAGGGAGTTACATATATTTATCTGCCCAGGGGAGCATTTGTATCTCCAGCTGCTGGGGCTATATTGATTTTTTACTTGTGTCAGTATGTGGCAGTCCCCTCTTGATAGAAGTTGATTGTTTGATTGACTTCTGTTGAACATATAGCTTGGAAATTGTTTATCAATCAGTGTCTGCAGCTGCTGATCTGAGCGGCTGGTTCTGCTGTCAGAATACAATGTTCCTGTGATGGAACGCCTGTCACTCTGATTGGATGATTCTGTCAGATAATGGCTTCCTCGCCACTGGGACACAGGACCAAGATATTATAGCCGGGCAATGCACACAAGACTAGACGAGACTAGCTTAGATGCCAAACTGGAACTCTTTATTGAACAGAAATAGGGGCAGTGCCCCACATGAGCAATAAAACAAATATTACACATTTAGATAAACATCCCACACTAATTAGGTAAGAGCTTGATCACAACAGTACAGCTAACAGTAATCTAATTAACAGTAAGCTAATCAACAGCCAGGCACTCAGGCAATGCGTTGATTAATCAGGGAGCCCACCACAGGCAGCCTGGCAACAAACCCACCCCTGAATACAGTCCAATACATATGCTGTCTTTCAGGTGTTTGCTTTCACTTGTATAATCTGTCCATCATAAGACAAAACTCATACAATATTCCAACAGTCTAAAAAGTGGAATTAGTTTATCTTCATAGATTTCTTGAGGGAGATTGTTGATAAATATTTCTGTTCCAAATAGAAGAGCTTTCCCAACCCAGTCCACATAAGGGCCACCATATTTCCTCTGACCATTAACCTGTACAATATTAATATTACATCTTTCCATCCACTCCAGAAGAGAAGATTTATTGTCTTTATGCAGAGAATTAAGCCAAGCCTTGCTCTTAGCGTTCATCACATTGTTGTCCATCATAAGAGAATGATCTGCTCTCTCCATGGGCCTTAATCAGTGGGCAAAGGGCTAGCCCCTTGTATCCTCCAAAAGCCCCTGTCCCGCTTGAGTCTGTCACAGTTCCAGTCCAGGTGGTGGGATTGCCACAAACGAGGTGGATAGAAGAATCTGTTAGCTTTTTTTGCTCAACCTGTTGACTGAACAAAAAACCATTAACAGTATGGCTGTATTTACCCAATATATCTATTTTACAAGTTAACTGGTTGTCATTGTACAATAGGCCGGGCAGGACCACTCTCATTCTGGGAGGCCATCATATTGTATTGGGAGCATAACCCTGTTAAAGTACTTGCTTTAATAATTTTTCATCATGAAAATGTTTTGCCATAAAAATGGAATATTTGCTGTATGTAAAAGATACTTTATGATGTGTTCTTGAGTTGTTTTTCTGATATATTTATAACTGTTTTGAGCCTAGTAAATTGCTGACAAAAAATGTATGACCTTTAACAACCTGCGTTGCGGCACAAATAAACTTTTACTGTATGTGAAATGGAAAGAAAAATGTTTTTGGTCAGTCTGCAGTCATCACTCAGAAAACCCTTCCCATTGTGACCTTTTCATGTCCACGATGCTTCAGAAAATATTCTAAATAATGGGAAATACACTGAAGGGTTAGTGTACACTTTTTGGCACGTGTGAGCGAGATGCATTATGATAAGCATACACAGCAAAAAAAAAAAATTGATATAGAAATAGATCAGAGTAATGATGTAAGAAGAACTAAAATAATAGATATATACTGTATGCACCAATAAAAAAATAAAAACTTGCAAACTGAAAAATATAATAATATAATGGTCATTAAAATATTATTGTACTCCTTGTGCTGTACTTATCTGCACTGTTCTGCTGAATATATTATTGTTATTATTAATATTATCATCATCATTAATATGATTATTGTTATATAACAAATTCTAGGGTTTTTTTTGAAAAAAACAAAACAACTATCCCCATGCAATGTACAATATATATTGTATACAGTATTGCAGAGGTTTTAGTAATATTTTTAAACATTCAATATTTCTTGGCTGCTTTAGTTCTGTAGATATCACAAACATACTTTTGCCATGGATTGCTGAATAGTTTAAACTGTGGGGCCCTGCAGGGATAATGAGATCAGTGCGGAGATTGTCAATCCATGTAGCAAACCAGAAATGTGTCTAATTATCTGGCTGAGATTTCAGAGAGTTTATATTTTTAGCCACAATCCAGTACAGTGAGAAGACTTAGAAAAAAAAAATCCTACTGAAAAAAAATGTGTATAATTGGAGGTGTATTCTTATGTCAAAAATGTGTACCTGTAACTGTAACTGCCAGAGATCATTGGGGTAATTTACAATACATTTTTTACTATGACATTCAAAATAAAATTACACCCTCCACAATGCATAGCAGACACCCACCAGTAAAATAACTTACTTTTAGCATTCCAAATTACTGCTTACAGTCCATCTTCAGTTGGACACAAGGAAACAAAAAAACTACTTTTGGGTAAGGGACAGTGTGCAAGCCCCCCCCCCCACCCTCATCCTGTGGAATGCTCTGTGCATGGGTGAACAGTATTTGCTATTGATTGTGGGAGGAGGAAAGGGGAAACAGGGACTGGATTGCTGCAGATCATTTATGCCATTGGCGAGTGCTTGCTTGCAATTGGGCAAGGAATCAGTTTGTTTGGTGACAGTGACAGATGGGTTAAATATATACTAAATACTAAAAATAATGCAAAACAGGTTCAAGATGGCAAAATAGTGTGCATGCACAGTAGACTACTGCATAACAGATTCTGAAAGCTGCATAAACATGGGCTCTTTACGGTAATGTCCTGGTGTCACGTTTTTACCTCTCCCAACTGCTCCCCATGTTGCTGCAGGGGAAGCAGCCGGGAGTGTACACATGCCACAATATGTGAACTCTTCTCTCAACTATAATCTAACCCAATCCTATCATCTACACATCAAATAAATAAAAAAAATACAAAAATAAATAAAATATTAATTCAACATGAAATCCCATAAATGTCTCTGAAATCTCAAAATGTCCAAACACTTTCTTTTCCATCTCCAAATCACATTGTGTCACGCTGTATATGGTAGTCCAACGTGTTGTATCCCAACATTCGTGAACCTCAAAAAAATATAAAAACTAGAAATAGAGTATTACCTTTTAAATAGACACACCAGTGCAACAAATAATGTGTCATGCACACTGCATAGCATGTGTACAAAAAATGAGAGAAAAAAAAAAAAAAATATATATATATATATTTAAACAAATAAATATATATTAAAAAATTTATATAAAAAATAAATTCTATAATATATAATTATTATCACACGTGAATCAAAAAGTGAACACTCCAATTCCAAAAACAATAACCGTGATCTCTAATGTGATTGTTGACTCATCCACTGAATCAAAAATTAAATAAACCAAATAGTGAAATTCAAGATCTGCAACTCAAGTGAAACACTTCAGCTGGTGCAGCAATGGGTAATTACCCTATGTAGGTATTAACAAGCTTTTCCCACACAGTAGATGCTGACACCTCCAGGCTTCTTAATAGTCCTGTTATCGTGTTCCCATGGTCCTCATAAGGCAAATCAGATATTTAGAGACTATATGTAATCAAATGTAACATATTTATTCAATCACTTACATATAAAACTGCTAAACACCACTTCCAGCATCAGAAGTAGTACAATGTGTTCTTATTCTTTCTCCCTTTATGAAAAAGTCCAGGAAGTGACTAATCGCGTCGCGACACGTGACGTCTGACGCATCTACGTTTACCGGAAGTACAATCGCGGCCATCTTTGTTTAGGGAACATGCTGTTCTTGCCAGAATAAGACCACATTGTACTACTTCTGACATTGTACTACTTCTGATGCTGGAAGCAGTTTTTAGCAGTTTTATATGTAAGTGATTGAATAAATATGTTACATTTGATTACATATAGTCTCTAAATATCTGATTTGCCTTATGAGGACCATGGGAACATGATAACAGGACTATTAAGAAGCCTGGAGGTGTCAGCATCTACTGTGTGGGAAAAGCTTGTTAATACCTACATAGGGTAATTACCCATTGCTGCACCAGTTGGAGTGTTTCACTTGAGTTGCACATCTTGGATTTCACTATTTGGTTTATTTAATTTTTGATTCAGTGGATGAGTCAACAATCACATTATGTAGAGATCATGGTTATTGTTTTTGGAATTGGAGTGTTCACTTTTTGATTCACGTATGATATTAATTATATATTGTATATTACAGAATTTATTTTTTATATATATTTTTTAATATATATTTATTTGTTTAAATATATGTATTTTTTTTTCTCTCACTTTTTGTACACATGATATGCAGTGTGTGCATGACACATTATTTGTTGCACTGGTGTGTCTATTTAAAAGGTAATACACTATTTCTAGCTTTTATATTTTTTTGAGGTTCACATTGGACTACCATATACAGCGTGACATGATGTGATTTGGAGGTGGAAAAGAAAGTGTTTGGACATTTTGAGATTTCAGAGACATTTATGGGATTTCATGTTGAATTAATATTTTATTTATTAATTATTTATTTATTTGATGTGTAGATGATAGGATTGGGTTAGATTATAGTTGAGAGAAGAGTTCACATATTGTATTACTTTCAAGGGTGAAAGGTTTTTCTTTTCTTTTTGGGATAGGAGTTTACTGTTCTAGTTGGGAGTGTGCACAGTTATTGGTTATTGTACACATGCCACAGTCACTATGCTTTCCTTTGTGGCCGTGGCAGGAATTATAGCTCCTGTTGCACTCGGCAGGTGATACAGATCCCTGATTCTGAAAGTGCACAAACATGAGCGATATAGCCTCCTCACTGCCCGTCTTTTTAATGCTCTATAACAATTAAGAGTCAAGCTGAGAACTGCTCTGGTCCAAGGCCTAGGACAAAGGGCCACCCCGATGGAAATGGAATATTGTGGTAGAAATTGGGGACAGAATTCACTATGCTATAAGGCTGCCGGCATGCTTGTTTTGACAGTGGAGGACCACTTACCTGGCTTCAGATTACTTGTCTAGGTATATCTGCCTCTTTAGGTGTGATCTGTCTGAGCTGCTGAGAAATGGAAGTTGTGGGACCTATCTTCCCTGGTACAGGAATTCAGGGAATTGTGGGACATGGCATTAAAGAACCTGCATATGAGCATAGTGTGGTACTCTGCTACATTGTTTTTTATTTTTAATTCAAAAGAATATTTTTCATAATAAAACAAATTAAAATGGCAGTATACAATTTATGGAACCCTTAACCCAATATTTGTTGCACAACCTTTAGGGGCAATCACTGCAAATAAATGATTTCTGTAGCTCTCAAAAAGACTTCTGCATCTCTTTGTGAGCAAACTGCTTCAGCTGTTTCAAGTTAGAAGGGTGCCTTCACCAGACTGCACGGTGTAGCTCTTTCTATAGATATGCAATATAATTCAAATCTGGGCTCATAAAAGGCCACTTTAAAATAGTACTTGTTTTGATCGTAGTCATTCTTGAATTCTTTTAGCTATGTGTTTTGGGTCATTATTCTGTTTGAGGGCCGATGACCAGCCATAAAACATAGCCAAGCCTCCTCCAAGCTTCACAGTAGGTATGTTGCTCTCTTTTTTTAAAATCTTTTTCTTTTACATCTGTCAACATGAACTGTTGTGACTTGCCAAAATGCTAGAGATTTCTTTCCAATTTGGTGTCCTCCTGGGTCTTGGTCCTTTGAGCTTACTGTTAAAAAAGCGATGGATGGTGCAATCATACAATGATGTACGTTAAGCATGGAGTTCAGCTTGTATCTCCTTGTAAAATTTCTTTGGCTCTCTGTCTTCGCACTATACTTCTGTTCAATCTAGGGTCAGTTTTCCTCTTGTTGCCATATCCAGGGCAATTGGCTATATTCCCATGGACTGTAACTTTTTTAAGAAACTTTGCAACTGTAATCACAGGAACATCAAGCTGCTTGGAGTTGTTCTTATGGCCTATACTGCTGACATGCTAATCTATAATTTTCTGTCTGATCAGACAACTCTCTTTTGCCTTCTCTGGTCCATGTCCCGTGTGGTGCAGATGATGATACCGAACAGCAGAGTGACTACTTTTCTTTGTTTAAATAGGCTGATTGACTGATTACATAATTGAAGTCATGTGTTATGCTAATTACAGAAAACCATTAGTTTGGAATATTCTGTAGTACAGACCCCAGACAGGTCTTTCAGATTTGTCCCAGGTTCTGTTCCCAAGTGGATGCACGGCAGGCAGGCACACAGCAGATCCAAAGTCTCACAACACAATGACCAGGCAGTGAGTGTCTTTTTAAGGTTTGTTGCTCAATAAACACTGTTGGGGTGTAGGGTAAGCCTTGGGATACTCCAAATTTAGTGCACAGTGTAACAGAGGACAAACTCTGGTTATAACTAGATGCCCCTTTTTGGACTAGCAATAGGTAAACACACAACTCAGGGGACTCCACAGGAGCAGTCCTAAGTCAGCAACTCTGAAGCAAGTACTCAAATGGTTAAGTAGCCCTGTGTATTTGGATGTCTCCTTCCAATACCAGCCAGTCACATCTCCAGTGAGCCTCCAGGCCATATCCTCAGTGAACTCCCTCTAAATGTATCTTCAGCAATTTCTCAGAAAACAGGCCCCCCCAGCTCTCCCTGAGCTGGGACTTCAGAGTTCCTTTCAGAAAGTAGGCCTTCCCAGCTCTCCCTAAGCTGGGACCTTGTTGAACTTCTGCAGTCCTCAGCTAATCTACCTAGAAGGGCAGTAGCCCTTCATGCTGGGTCTTCTCCTCCTGGACAAGAACCCTACTGTTCCAGGCCCCCTACTATTTATACACCCCTCAACCACTTACTGGGTATTTTCTCTCCCAGAGATTGGCTGAGGCTGCATGAATCTGCATGAGGGTCTGCCTCTTCCAGCCGTCGACATTCTAAAATCCACTATAAGGTAGGAAAGAGTAGTTGAGCCTTCAGCCACCAAGACCCAGAACAGTCAAAAATAATCAAACTCTGCTCCACTGACTACAGAGGAGCCAAAAACTAAATTTACCTTAACCTCTCTAGCAACTGAATCTAGGCAGGTGCTACATCCTTATGATCCAATTATTTATAATCTGTTCTAGGGGTACCAACAAATTAGTCTAGGCCACTTTAGAACAGGCCATTCTAGAATTTCTTTGTATAAGAAGCAATAATTTATCTCTTTTGCACACTTTCTTTGCTTTACTCTGTGAAATACCAAAGGCATGCAGGTATATATGAGACAATTCCTTTCCAGAGAGAATGAAGCATTGACTGCAGCAAATTGGTCCATGTGTATAAGTATGGGCATGGTAACTATATGAACCATTTTTTTTTCATAGCAAGGAATGTGAAGTTGTTCTGGTGTTTTGTGGGTCTTTTACATGCAAACAGTACCTAGTGGAGCTTTTAATAACATTTCCTGTGCAGGTCTATGAAATCTTTATTTCCCATAGAAAAAAAAATCTTATGGTATTTAATATTTATATAATACACCAGGGCACCACAGTCACTGGGCACCTGTTCTCTATTATAAGAACCTGGAAGATTTTGTTCTGCGATGACGTTAGGTTAAATGGCTAACTCCTATAAAGCTTTGAGGTTACGAAGAGAAGCGTAAAGACTTATAACTTGTCAAGTCACAGCCGTAAGGGAGCTAAACTCACTGACCTGCAGCTACTCTAATGCAGATCATCAACCCTGCAATGAAAGCAGACCTGTCTTGTAAAACGTAAACATTAATCATTAACAGGGTAAATACCAGTGCAATGTTTAATTAAAACTAAATATTTCATTAGATGTGCTAGGTATAAAATAAAAATATGCATGTAATAGTCAGCTGAAAGCAAAAATATCTGAATGGTAAAGGAAGGTCCGGAGTAAGAAGAAAGAAGACCTGAAGGAAGGGCCGGCATGACAGGGGTTAAAGGGGGTTGGGCGAGGCAGAGTCCCATTAGCATAAGGGGAAGTCTAAATAGTTTTAAGGAAGGAGTGGGGGGAGGGGTGGTCTTACAGGGTGTGGCAGGGGGTTTTCAGTCTGTAGACAGTTTTCACAAGGCAAACTTCCCTCCCGCCCGTTGTTTCATGGTTTTTCTTGGTGGTGGTTGTGCCATATTGGTGCTAGGGGATGTCCGGCGGGGTGCAAGGTCCTTGTTGGTCAATGTGGGCACAAGAAAAGGCACTTTGTAGGAGCCCATCTGAGGTAAGGCTTCCAGTTGTTCTGGTGGGGGTATCTGCGGTGGTGTCTCCGAATCGGTGACGTCGAGGCTGGAGGCCTAGTTAAGAAGGACGCAGGTATTCGTTTTCTTGATGCCTATTGGGACCTTGAAAAACGTATGTTTATACTGTGTTTTTTGTTATTTAAAAAAAATTATTTATTGATGGTTGTAATAAAAGGCCGTTTTTGGGCCATTAACTCCATTTTGTTGTCAGTGTGGTTACTTAGGTAAAGGATGGGGGGTAGGTATTGGTTTAGTGCAGTGTTTCTCAATTCCAGTCCTCATGGACCCCCAACAGGTCATGTTTTCAGGATTTCCATTATTTTGCACAGGTGATTTGATCAGTTTCACTGCCTTAGTAATTACCACAGCTGTTTCATCTGAGGGAAATCCTGAAAACATGACCTGTTGGGGGTCCATGAGGACTGGAGTTGAGAAACACTGGTTTAGTGGGACTTGCAAGCCATCTTCAGTCCCCTGGTCAAGTGCATCTAAAACAAGACGTATACTTTCTTATTTTACCAGTTCTTAGATGTGATGGTTGCATTCATTTTTATCTGGAGATCCTGCCAGGAACACGCTTCCTGTCGTAGATAGGCAACACTAACTCACTGAACTTTATAGATGGAGAAGAGCACTGTTATCCTAAGACAGAACACCTCTTCTCCACAAAATAGGGGGAGATGTTTTGTAGTTCACAGAGAAAACTGGAACAATGCTAACTGATAACAGTAGGGGCAGAGTGCACAGAAATTTAGAGGGTCACTCGATTTCTAGCAGGGTCAGGTATTTTTTTTGCACTTATCCAAACAATATAACAAAACTCTTTCAGTTGTTTATTTAACAGGCCAAAAGGAAGCAAATGAGAAAAGTTCATCATTAGGGTTTGCATACACCTTGATTATGTATGTTGAAGTGATATTAACTGCTTGTGGACCACTGGCAGTAAATATACGCCATGGCTGGGCTGGCTACAGCACAAGTTTGGCAGCAGGTCCCAGCCAATGATTTAATACTGCTGATTGGCTGTTTCCAATCACACTGCAGAGCCCTGTGTTTACAAACAACACAGGGCTCAGTACACAGAGCAATGATGTGGCTGTTTTTTCTCCCTGCTCCACATCTATAAGTAAAAGCAGCACATATTACACACATTACAATTGTTAGGCACATAGTTAACCATTTAAATGCCCCTAGATGTTAACCCCTTCCCATCCAGTACTATTGGTCAAGGCTTTTTTTCTCAGAAAATAGGTACTGGTACACCCCCTTTCGAGTCAAACCTTGTCTGCGCCCCCTACCCACCTCCGAGCACTATCCCTTGGTTCTACCCCCTACCCACCTCCCAGTTCCATCTCTTTTAGAGAAAACAGAACTATGTTTCATTTTGTGGTGCTAAGTCATTTGTATGGAATTTGATAATGATGACAAGAAAAGCAGTAAAATAGATACCCTGCAGCCAGCAACATTAGCCCCCTCAGCAACCACAGAACCACTCAGCAACAATAGAACCCATCAGCAACAATAGACTCCCCTCAGCAACAATAGAAACCCTGCCAGCAACAATAGACCACCTGCAACAAAATAGCCTTACGGCAACAATAGATCCATCACAGGAACAATAGACCCCCGCCAGCAACAATAGATATCATAGCAGCCAACAACAGTAGATCCCTTCCTCATTAGCAGATCCCTCCCAGCAACAATTGCTCCCCCAGAAATATAAGACCAGAAATATATCAACAATAGACTGCCTCCCTTAACAATAGATACCCCCAGTAACAACAAATCCCACAACAGCCAGCATCAATAGACCCTCCAACACACCCAAGCATGCCTTGAAATTAAATACATTCAATGCTGGAGGTGTCATAACTGTTTCCCTGCATTCCCCTTGAAAAAAAGCCCTGCTATTAGTACAGTGACAGTATACAGTATTAGCACCGATCGCTGTATTAGTGTCACTATTAATGTCAGTGTCAGTTAGTCAGTTACTGTACCTCCCAACCAGTGCAGTTGCCCACCACACTATCACAGTCACACTATAAGTCGCTGATCACCTCCATTACCCGTATAGCTGCGTAAATTCCAGTATACAGTGCAGCATAAATTAGTACACGCCTTTTGAAAAGTAAGATTTTAATCAATATCTCAATGAACACAAGAACAACTTCCACAATTTTGACAAAACTGAGTTTTATAGAACACTTTATTAGTTCATTACATGAAAGTAAGATTAATAATAACTTAGATTACAAAATCTTTAGTATTACTCAAATTAGTTGATGTAAAAATGAATACACCCCACAACAAAACTACTCCATCTAGTATTTTGTAGGACCTCCATGATTTGTAAGGGCAGCACCAAGTCTTCTAGGCATGGAATGAACAAGTTGGAGACATATTGCAACATCTCTCTTTTTCTGTTCTTCAAGAATGACTTATTTTAGAGCCTGGATGCTGGATGGAGAGTGATGCTCAACTTGTCTCTTCAGAATTCCCCATAGGTGTTCAATTGGGTTCAGATCCGGAGACATGCTTGGCCACTGAATCACTTTCACCCTGTTCTTCAGAAATGCAACAGTTGCCTTAGATGTGTGTTTTGGATCATTGTCATGTTGGAAAAGTGCATGTCAACCAAGGGCATGGAGTGATGGAAGCATCTTCTCTTTCAATATAAAGCAGTACATCTGTGAATTCATGATACCATCAATGAAATGCAGCTCCCCGACACCAGTAGCACTCATGTAGCCCCACAGAAGGACACTGCCACCACCATGTTTCACTGTAGGCACCATGCATTTTTCTTTGTACTCCTCAACTTTCCGATGCCATACAATTTTGAAGCCATTAGTTCCAAAAGCATTTATCTTGGTCTCATCACTCCAGGGCAGGGGCGGACTGACATCTCATGGGGCCCCCGGGCAATAGGGGATCATGGAGCCCCTGTGTCCTAGCCCACACTCAAATCACACCCAAAAAAGCCTATGAAAGGTACCAGGGACATCTCATGGGGCCCCCTACTGACCCCGGGCCCTCAAGCAGTGCCCGAGTTCCCCAATAGTCAGTCCACCCCTGCTCCAGGGTACAGAGTCCCAGTAGTCTTCTTCTTTTTTAGCATGGGCCCTGGCAAATTCTAGGCTTTTTTGTGCATGGGCTTTAGGAGAAGCTTCCTTCATGGACGACACCCATGGATGCCATTCCTCTGCAGTGTACACCGTATTCTGTCATAGGAAACAGTCATCCCAGTTTGGCTTTCTACTTCTTTAGCTAACTGCAGTGAACTTGCATGGCGATTTTCTTCAGCCATTCTCATTATGCGGATGGCCTGGACATCTCTGTGAGATGGTTGCAGTTCCATCTTTGTTACATTTTTGCATCACTTTGCTACAGTGTTCTGACTGATAAGTAAAGCTTTGCTGATCTTCTTGTAGCCTTCAGCTTTCTTTTGTAAAGGAATTATTTTCTTTCGCAGGCCTTGTGACATTTCTCTTCCATGTGATGCCATTGCTGATAGCATGAAATGGGAATAGGTTTCCTTTGCTAAGTACCACCCTTTTTAATGATCAACTGTCTGCTGGACACCTGTTTAATGAATAATTAGACTCACCTGTAGCTAATTTTTTGTAATTGGGATTTTGTTGTCTAAAATTTAGCTTTGCTCCTAAGGCTGTTAAACAGTCCAGTAAAAAAAATTTAAAAATCTAATTTCGGCATAAATTTAGGTCAAAATGAATTCTGCTACATGTCTTTGCTAAAAAAAAATCCCAATACGTGTAAATTAATTTGTTTACGTGAAAGTTATAGCATTTACAATGGCGGTATATATACTGGGCTTTTTGTTGTAATTTTACTAGTAATTGTGGCAGTGACTTATAGCGGGACTGCGGCGGGCATTCTGACACTGGGGGGAACTGACTTAGTGCCAATGACATCCCCAGTGACACTAATACAGTGATCAGTGCTATTAAAAAGCACTGACACTGTACTAATGGCACTGGGCATGAAGGGGTTAACATATGGGGCGATCAAAGGGTTAATTGTGTCCACAGCCATGCAAAGCAGTGTGCAGGAGCTGACGGGAAAGAACTGTTTTGTTTACTAACAGTTCTCCCCCCCTGTCGGAGATCCTCGGCAATCACCGGGCGCCAGCGAGTAATCACTGGCCGGGACCCGGTGATTGACAGCCGCGGCTGTAAAATGCGTAAATGTGATTTTGCGCACCCTTGTCGCCCTGTAGCAGTATTTCTGCTATGGGGTGGTGCTACAGCGGTTAAAGTGCCCCCACTCTGGAAGAAGGAGCACAGGGGGCACATTTGGACAGCGGGATTGTTAATCCAGAGGGTGGGAAGGAGTGTTAAATATACTAGCACTTTTAGATACACTAACAAATTGAAGACAAACTCCAGCTAACACTTTATAAGCACTTACAGCAAACAGTTTTTTTTCCTTTTGGGATAAAGGTTTTACATAAGTAAATAAAAGCTGATCATTTTAAGCACCCCGATAGTATTAAATGGTTTGTCTCATCTCTGTAACTGATACATTCTGCTGGAAAGCTTGTTCTTTTGAAAAACAACAGACATACTGGACAGATCACCAGATGAAAACTGAAGATAAAAAAGCTAAAAAAGAAAACAAATGCAGCCATCCCATCCAAGGAATTGTAAGCTGCAATATAATAATTGCTTTTGGGTTCAATACCACTTTAAAGGGAAAAAAATAGCAAGTGCGAATGGACACACGGAGCAGTGGGTGCCCCCATAGCAAGCTACTTGCTGTGGGGGCACCTGGCAGAAGGGAAGAGCCAGGACAGCCTGCAGGGGACCCGAGAAGAAAATCTCATTTTTGACACTAGTTTTTGGGAAATGCAGGAAAGAAATGAAAAATATAAACAAAATTCTCAATTAATGAGATATTTCGAACACACAGGATAGGCATACTTAGAATTACAACCCATTTGCTAGATATTGGTGTGGTGTTATGTATATAATAAAGAACAAACCCTCTTTTTTGGGGGGAGTTTTAAGACACATATAGACATACATTTGTAAAAGTAGTAAATACATTTTATTGTACAAAAATAATTAAAATCACATAGCAAAAGATAGGTGGTCAGACATTTTTACATCAATCATAAATCATATTTGATAGAACTTTGAAAGCAGAGTTCAGGCCATTAATGATAGGCCCTATCCCCCGTAGCCAGCAGCAACAGATTGCCCCCAACAACAATAGATCCACCACCAACGATGGACCCCTGCAACAAAATAACACCTCATCAACAATAGACCACAGCAGCAACAGTAGATCCCCCAGTAGCCAGCATCAATAGACTGTCCAGCAGCCAACAGCAACGATCAATCCCTCAACAGTAGACCCTTTCCAGCAACAAATGACCCCCCCAGCAACCATAGATCCCCTACCATCAACAATAGACCTCCCCAGCAACAATAAACCACCACACAAATATGCTGTATATCCCCATCAGTGACAATAGATCCCCCAGCAACCAGCATCAATAGAGCTTCCAGCACATCCCAGCAACCCTTGCCATTACATACATCCAGTGCATTCCGGGGTGTTCCCTCTGAAAAAAAGCCCTGGGGATACCATATGTGTGAGAATTTTTCACAGCATAGCCACACAGTGAGGCCCAAAATCCAAGGAGCACTTTCAGGCATTCTGGGGGCAGAAATGATAAATCTAAGGCTCCATGTACACTGTAGCTGATAAACTCACGTTTAGGAGGTTTTCTGCGTTTTTTTTCAGCAGCCCCTGAACTCTCCCTAATGGTTTCCTATGTGTCCATGTACACATCGTCGTTTACAGGCAGTTGAGTTTACAGCCTTTTTTTGAATGTACCAACCTTGTGTTCAGGAGTAGATTTTATCAGTGTTTCAAACTCCAAATGCTTGTAAACACGGCTAACCGCATTTATAAGCATTTACGTTTGGAAATTTTTTTAACTCTTCCATTTCCAGATGCTGTCCAGAGCCTTTTTTCATCAAGAAAAATGCATGCAAAGCGTTTTCCAGGTACTCAAACGGACTTGGTACACCATACTTTGAGGTTTTGCATGAAAGAAAATGTTAGACACTGCTGCAATAATTTCTGCACAGAAATGAGCTGGAACACATCAAAACACCACAAAAAAAAAAAAAAAGACAGCTAATATCAACAAATACTGCTCTCTCTGCTTCTGCTCTCTCTATTTCTCTCAAATGTCTGAAATAGTTAATTTTTTACTGTTTTTCAGTGCATTCTGGGCATTTGGGAAGGTCTCCTGATGTTATCTCTTCTAACGCTTCTAAACGCAAACACTCATAAACGCGGTATGCAAACTCAGCTAAACAGATGTTTTTTAACCTACATTTTCCAGCAGTAAGTTTCCTTTGTTCAGAAGTGTCCTGTGTACATGGAGCCTAATTTCTTGACTACCCATCACATTTTTGGAGGCCCTGAACCGCCAGGACAGAAGAAACACCCACAAAATGCACTAGACACCGGGCCAGCATTGGCAAGCTATCAAATCGCTGAAGACGAATGAAAGGAGAGACTTAATCATAGACTGTTCACAGGAATAAGTGCAAAATATTATGGCAAAGCCCATATAATTAGAGTAAAATCCATTGAGAAACTATAAAACCTAAATCAAAAGTGTTGGTTGTTGTCTCAAATACATATATATACTGTATACAATATATTTGGAACGTAGTAGTACCCTTAGACATAACAGATCACAAATGAGTATATTGCACTGCAGCCTCAGTACACTAGACCTATAACTGTTAAAAATCAAGTAGTAGCTGAGTCTAATGGACAGCAATTCAAAAATTCTGCCTGCCATATACCCCGAATATTCAAAATTATTTTTGGGCAACCTCTGTGCTGGTCTTTTTCTTTTTAACTTGAAGATTTTACTTCAAGATCCCAATGTTTGGCCATGGCTTATTAGAGGGATGCCTCTGTGTAGATAGAGCCCTAGTGGTGCCCTTTTTGGATGGTCCAGCGCCCAGCTGCCTTATTTCTTTTAAATTCTAGAGAATGACTTTGAGCACTTTTATTTCGTACTCTCACTACAGCAGTTGTAAATTAAACTAGTAACATTTTTTTTCCATTACATTTAAATATTGTGACAGCAACACAAGGCTGACAGACTTAATTATAAGAACTCTCAGGAGTATTTCCCTCATCTGCTCTGCAGTGTGAATCAATATGCTTACCTTAATAAACTAGCTGAAAGGTTGTGCATGTTATTTTAAAGCATCATGGCAGCATGACTGTGACAGCCCCTTGTGTCCTCTGTGTACGTTGGTTCGGAGGCGGCTTGGGTCTGACACCTTAGTTCCTAAAGGAGCACTTGTGAGGCAAACTATATTCTACAAAGTGTGGTCAGGGTAACTGACTTTATATTTTGTGTAATTATGTTACCTGTATGATAGTTAGGTAGGTTGACTCTCATGGTGATGTATGAACTATTAAAAAAGAGTGTAGCCTGTTGTTTCTATCTCTATCTCTTCTATAGACCAACCATAGCTGTAGTAGAGTATTCTACTGTGTTAACCATCAGTTAATGCAAAAAGTTTGGGGTTTAAGTGGTATCCTTTGTTGGCTAACCTAAAGTAGAAATAAAGACAACACTTTTTTTTTTTTTTTTGGATAGAGTAAGCAAAGGTTATATTACCTGTCAGTATTTTTTTGACATCTGTGTCCCATTGGGGAGATTTCTCTTCACTTCCTGTCCCAGAGCCAAAACGGGAAGTGAGAGGAAATCCCTGCAAATGAAGATGATCTCTTGGGTACCCCCCAGGGCACTAGAACTAGTACCCCCCTTATTTTTCCCTCTTCTCCTGTTCTGGTGTCAACCCATAATTTTCTTTCAATTTCAATAATAATGGTAAACAGGACAGATAGAGAGGGTAAACCTCCTAATTGGGGTACAGACAGCAATAAAAACCTGACAGGTATTCTAAACTTTCTCCATTCTTTTCAAAACTGAGAAGGTTTTGCCTTTAGTTATACTTTAAAGCAGGGCTTGAAATTTCCACTCTCCTGCTCGCCAATGGCGAGTGGAAATTATGGTGGGGCAAGTGTGTCCCCCAGGGCCGTCTTGATGAGCAGGCTCGGAGCTCAGGCCGGATCTGTCATTGGCACTGGAAGCCGTCAGACTGCTCAATAGCTGAGCGCAGTGAAAGCAAAGGAAGGAGTGTGTTCTGTGCTCTCTGCCTCCCCCTTGAGTGCAGTACCCGGATCTGTGAGTGAACAACGAAGTACTGCAACTTTTTATGGGGGTTGGTGGTGTGTGTACATGCACATGTGTGTGTCTGTGTGTGTTTGTGTGTTTCTGAGTATGCATGTACAATTGTACATGTGTCTGTGTGTATCTGTACATGTGTCTGCGTGTATGTACATGTATGTGTGTGTACATATGTCTGTGTGTGTACATGTGTGTGTGTGTGCATGTACATATGTGTGTAAGGTACACATGGTAGGGCAATGCACATCACAAACAAACAAAGGATTTCTCAGTAACACTTACCAGCCAGCCTGCAAAACAAACAATTTGGCCCTGTTTAATAGTTTAGTTAAAAATAGTGTTAAAAACAGAAGGTTTTGTTTGCACACATTTGCAAACACATGCGCAGGCCACAGTCCTGGGATCAAGGGTCCTCTGTATACTGTGGACCTAACTCTAAAATTCCCAGAGCCTCCATAGTAGGAGCACATAGGAGCAGTCAATAGATGGGTTAAGGGCATGTGTGTCTTGAGGCGCCCATCCCTCCTTAAAGGCACAGGGATGTACGTGATGCCCAGCTGTACCAATATGACAGCAAAGGCATCCAGTGTGTCCCTGCTTCCAAATTAGCCAACTACACAAAAATGGCAACCATCCTAACCTATAACCAGCTTTAGCAGTAAGGTGCACATGGAAGGGCAACGTGAAAGTATAACTAAAGGCAAAACTTTTTTTTAAGTTATGGATAGAGTGGAGATGGATTAGAACACTCTCAGTTTTTATTGCTGTCTTTGCCCCCTTTACAGAGATTTATCCTCTTTGTCCTTTTTACCATTATCATTGATAGTGAAAGTAAAAGAAAACTGCAAACTTTGAGCTGTCCCCAAAAAAGTAATAGAGAGGAAATTTTCCAGTGCAGACACTGGTGACCTGGGGGGGGGGGGATATTAGCTTAAGTTGCAGACATTTATTCCCACTTCCTGGTTGGCTATGGGACAGGAAGTGAAGGTAACTCTCCCCAACAGGACACAGATGGCAAAAATAAACCTTACAGGTGGCAAAAAATGTGCCTATGGTTCTATTTTAAGTTAATAAAGATGTGAGATTTCAGGATTCCTTAGATCTCTTCATAAGGTTTTATACAAATGTGAAATAGATTCTGAAAGCTACATATTTATATAAGGAGGAGCAGCGAAATATATGTATTTTATTATTTTTAACATGTACAGTATATTTCATTGCTCAATCTTGTATACATTTGTAGGTGTCAGAATCGTTTTCACATTTGTATAAAGCCTTACGAAGGGTTCGAAGACATCCTGAATGCTTGCATCTTTAATAACTTATGTTAGCCAATGAAAAGTATTACTTTTAAATCTAAACTTTCTACATAGGCCTACCATCTAGTGCCTCCTTGTGACCATGTTCAGGCACACAGCCCTGATATGTGGGAGACAGTGGTTGAGGTTTGTCTCTGTACCCCATACAAGGACACACTGGGTGTCCTTGAGACACTGACAGTGGATTGGGACAGTATGGAGAGGTGGGAAGCCTAATGAAGCATGCTGTGCAGTATGCCTGTTATTTTGTTTGGTCTTAGCAACGTGCAGGATAACTAAATTTTAAATGGAAGTTCTTCCATATTTTTATAAGGGTACCACTTACTGTACTACCTAATCTGATGTTCTATATCAGGGGTTGCCAAACTGTGGCCCTTTGCTAGCCTTTATCCAGCCCTTGGGGCACTATTCCTCCCAATGATATAAGGCACTCTTCCTCCCATTAATACTAACAATGGGGCACTATATCTTCAACTGATACCTATAAGGGGGTACTATTCCTTCCCCTAATGCCAGTGATGGGGCACTACTCCTCCTCCTACTGTTCACCAACCCTGAGACCACATTTATTCTCACTGATGCTGGGACATTTTCTACCCCCACTGGCCACAATCTGGCCCCACTAAAGTCTTAAGGACAGCTTACTGGCTCTTTTGTTTGAAAAGTTTGGAGATTGCTGTTCTATATCTATTTTTTACAACTATTTATATAAACATAGGAAGAGATTTATCAAGACTTGAGCAGACAGAACCTGGAGTAGTTGTGCATAGTAACTGATTTCTATATCCTGCTTGTTTAGTTAGGCCGGCCATACATGGGTCGAAATTCGACCGATTTTTCTTCCGAAAATCTGACCTAAGAATAATCGGTCAATTTCTGCTCTGTTAGTGGGTCAATGGCACCGTCCGATTTTCATGGTTCCTCCCCTTTTCGGTGATCGGGCATGTTGGAAACTTAGACTAATTTTCAACTCAAATCGCATGATCGTTTTACTGAAAATAATATGCGCATGAGCCGTGACCTGAAAGGAACAGAAGTTTTGCCTGTTATATGGGGTGAACTTTATGACTTGGTCGGCCGATTTTTTAAATCATTGAGGGCACCATCACTGAGAAGACGGCGTTTTCGATTTTCAGACGAAAAATTGTTTGGAATTCGAACCATGTATGGCCTGCATTAGGCTTTGAAAATGAAAGATAGAAGCTGATTGGATGCAATGCACAGCTGCAACCAATCAGCTTCTATCTTCTGTTTGTTTAGGTCAGCTATGAAAATAAAAGATAGGAACTAATGTGTTGCCATACACCACTGCAACCAGCTTTGTCAACAAAATAAACATACATACCACATGTCATTTCTAAACACAGCAGAAGCTGCTTTCTTTTCAGGCTATCTCTCTTTGATTGAAAATTCATATAAAATGAGCAGGCAGACTGGGGGATGATAGGGGAAAAAGTCTCTGCTTAGATTTCTCAGTTGTGTGTGTGTAAGAGTGTGTAAATTTCAGCCTGATCAAAGGCAGTTGATCTATGCTTAAAGTGCTATAAACCGCCAAATACCTTCTCTCATCAGCAGTTAGAGCAGTCTTGTGACTTCTATCAGTGTTCAGCACAGCACTGGTTAAAGCTTGTAGGAGGGATTCAAAACCCCTGACCTCTGGACAGTGCTGATTTTCCCTGTGCTGATCACATGTACTCTCCCAAGAAAAAAAAAAAACCCTCTCTAGCACTACACACCAAACTCAGCATGTGCAGAGTGTCTCCACACGATATGTCTTATCAGGAGGTAAGAGGGGGACACTGGAAGAAGGGGAGGATCAGAGAAGTCAGGATCAAACAGCCTTTCTACAATGCAAAGGATTAACCCTTTAGGTTCCACAGTGAATTTAACAAGCATGCTTTACTGCATATACAGACTGATTTTACTGTTGTGGGTCTAGTAACACTTTAAAATATACTGTAGTTTAACTGTCTAAACAGCGATTTATAGGCACAGTTTGTAAAAAATGTCCTTTTAGCACATAAACCTTGATCAAAAGTAACACAGCACTTTGCACATGTGACAGTGTTTTGTTCTTCTAGCTTCACAGAAGCCTATGTTGACTTTTGCATCATTAGAGGTAGCTCATTCCCTCTCCTGCCTCTGATCACTGGATAACACTGATGTATAGTCAGGGATTGGGGTCTAGCATCAGTAAGGGATGGCCACTATAGCTTGCTGCTTCACTGATGTCGCAGCTGTTTTGCATTCACATAACAAATTGCAGAAATTTAAAAGATGCATGATTCTAGTTACTCTTTAACCACTTGCCCTCCAGAGGATTTACCCCCCTTCTTGACTAGGCCATTTTTGTGTTAGAGCGCTGCGTTTCTTTAACTGACAATTGAGCGGTCATGCAAAACTGTACCCATGCAACACCTTTTTTCCCACAAATTGAGCTTTCTTTTGGTGGTATTTGACCGCCTGTGTGGTTTTATTTTTTGCGCTATAAAAAAAATAAAGACCAACAATTTTGAGAAAAAAACTATAGTTTTGACTTTTTGCTATTAAACATGTCCAGTAACAAAATTTAAAAAATCAAATTTCATCATAAATTTCAGCCAAAATGTATTCTGTTACATGTCTTTGCAAAAAAAAAAAAACCCTTTACGTGTAAGTGAATTAACTTACATGAAAGTTATAGCGTTTACAAGTGTTTACTAGCCCCCTTTCTTTCCTGGATGAACATAGTGAGCAATCGGTATCAATCGCTCCTATGTTCATTCATCACTTTGGCATAGAGTTTATGAATGAATAGGAGCCTCTGTGCAGAAACCTTTATTCATTCATATGCATTGCAGAGAATGCATAGGCTACAGAGGCTACAGAGAAAGGAACTGAACTCTATGTCTTCAGTCCCTTTCTCTGTCTCAAAAAAGAGACATCAGGGGTCTGTTTAGACCTCTAAGTAGATTAAAAATAAAAATAAATGTAAAAAAATAAACATAGAAAATAACAAAAAAAATTGCAAGGCCTTGTTCACACAGGGCATACACAGCATACGACCCTGCAAGGCCATGTTTATCTGCACAGGGATGCACAGGCATTCCGTGCATCCCCATGCAGACAGTTTAATTGATGTCAATTGGGATGCAGCAACTGCACTAGCACAGAAACACCTGGACATCCATGTGCAGGTAAACATGGCTCTCTACAGGCATACACTTTAATAGTCCCCATGTGAATGAGGCCTTAGTAGTAATTTAGCAGGAATTTTGTTAGTTATGTTGTGTTTGTGATTTTAGTATATTTTTAGAAAAAAATATAGAATTAATAAACATTTGTGCAACTAATGCGGGGTCTAAAAAAATCAGTAGCACATTTTTATATCCTACTGGTCATGTGCTTTCAGAAAATATATGGTTTGAGGGGGTCTTTTACAAACACTGAAAGCTGTAAGTGAAAAATGACCTCAGAATTATGATTATTTACTGTTTTCATTATTCCATAAAAAAAAGTGCAATTTAAATTTTACAAATATTTGTTGTGTACTAAGGCAATACAGTTTCAGCTTTTATACTTAGTAGGAATCTAGGAGGAATTTTGTAAGTTTTGCTGTATTTGCATCCAGGAATAAGGGTTCTTGTGTACTTTTAGTGAAATAATTGTTTTGATAAACATTTGCACAAATATCAAGGTATCAAGGGGCCTAAAAAAATCAGTAGCACTTTTTTAAATTCTACAGGTCACGTGCTTTCAGACAATATGTGCTTTGGGGGAGGGGGGGGGGGTCTTTTACAAACTCTGAAAGCTGTAAGGGAAAAATAATAACCTCAGATTTTTAGAGTATATCGTGTTTATATACAGTATTGTGCATTTTTAGCTCTCACCATTTCACAAAAAGGCACAATTTAAAATTTACAAATATGTGTTATTTATTACATTAATACAGTTTAGTTTTTATATTTAGTAAGAATTTAGGAGGAATTTTGTAGGTTTTGCTGTGTTTGTGTCCGTGAATAAGGATTTTCGTGTATTTTGTAGCAAAAATATTGTTTTGATAAACATTTGCATATATATCATGGGGTCTAAAAAAATTTGTAGCACCTTCTTTTTATTCTACTGGTCCTATGCTCTTAGAAAATGTATGGTTTGGGGGAGGGGGAGTTTTCACAAACTGTGAAAGCTGTAAGGGAAAATTAAAAAAGCAATGGAAAAATTGGAAAAATGGTCTGGCCACCTGAGTTTAAAAGTGGAGCGCAGGGCCTGGCAGAAAAAGGGCTAAATGCGCATGCATTCCAAAGCCCTGTTCTCTAGGCATCACTTAAGAGTTTATTTTAAAGGATTTGTTATGCAATTCACGCAGCAAATGTTTTCTGATCATTTGTCTGTATTTTACAGCATTCAACTATCATTTTCAAAGATGATTCAACATATATGTAATGTGTCAGCTAATTAAAGTGGTTGTAAATTCTTACCTATAAACAGTAAAGTGACTGGCCTCAGGTGATACACAGAGAGTTCAGAAAAAAGGGGCGGATAGCTGAAATTGCACTCTGCAGAGCTCAGTGAGGAGAGCTCTGAGAGCTGATTGGAGTGTAGAGACACATCCCCCTCTTCACAGTACACAGGAACAGAGCTGAGGCTGTCAATTTGCAGGACGTCACCCTCCCCTGTCACCATTTTTCTCTTGGTGTCAGGAAAACTTGTCAGAAGTGATTCATGCTGATAGCAGAGGAATGAGGCAGCTGACAGACATGGCACTGAGTGCTCTGGATAGAGACAAGTACACACTATAGAGGGATATGCTTTGTTCATATATCATGTCTGAGCTTTACAACAAGCTTAAACGTGACGAGTACATATTGTTTGTAATTGGAATCTATAATGTTATATGCTGATGAACTCATCTTTGATATATATGTGATGAACAAATCTTATTGGTAATTTTAATTTTTCTATTATGTTGTGTGTTTATGAGTGAACCCTCTTTGAAAATGATAGGCAAATAAGGTGATTCCTTTTTAAAAAAATGATAGCCAAATGCTGTAAAATGCAGGCAGATGAATGTCCAAGAAATTTCAATAAGAATTGTACAGTGAACCCTTTATAAATAGACCCTTTGGAGCCAGTTAAAAAATAAATCTGTGGAAAAGTGTGCTTTTTGCCCAAATGGTGAGAATTGGTGAAAAATGCAAATACTTGCATACACTCATCGGCCACTTTATTAAGTACATCTGTTCAATTGCTTGTTAACACAAATTGCTAATCAGCCAATCACATGGCAATGCATTTAGGCATCTAGATGTGGTGAAGACAACTTGCTGAAGTTCACCGTATCAGAATGGGGAAGAAAGGGGATTTAAGTGAATTTGAATGTGGCATGGTTGTCGGTGCCAGAAGGGTTGGTCTGAGTATTTAAAAAACTGTTGATCTACTGGGATTTTCACACAAACGATCTCTAGGGTTTACAGAGAATGGTCAGAAAAAGAGAAAATATCCAGTGAGTGGCAGTTGTGTGGACGAAAATACCTTGTTGATGTCAGAGGTCAGAGGAGAATGGGCAGACTGGTTGCTGCGACATTTAGATGGTAGGGTTAGAATTTAGCCTAAACAACATGAAAGCATGGATCCATCCTGCCTTGTATCAATGGTTCAGCCTGGTGGTGGTGGTGTAGTGGTGTGGGAGATATTTTTTTGGCACTAGCAAGGATTACCTAATAAAGAGACCGGTGAGTGTATGTCTATAATCTGGTAATCAATATTCAATAGTTAAGCTGTATACCCATTCCAGGAAAACTATATGACAATTGCATTTTTGTTGTTTTTTAATATCTGCCTAGGGTTCAACTGTCAAAGCATTGTGTTGAAAATAATTCAGAAAAACATTTTTTTTACTTACTGTAGGTTGAGCTTGTTTGTTAATTAGGTGATCTTAATTATCTGGATGTACTGTAAGCAACATCCTAAAGATCTTCCATTGACTTAGATGTGCACGGTCATGTTTCCCCATGAGAACACATGCGCTGTGTGCGTAGAGCTGCACGAGGAAAGACAAGCATGATTTTTCCAGAGAGGAACTGTGAATGCTTCTCTCACTGGCAGTATGAGCTTGCTTTTATTAAATTGAGAAGAAAAGACTCAAGGGCTTAAGCTTTTTTTTGGCCATGGTGTTATGTTATGCTCTCATTTTAGATACAAATATTGCTGTTTGGATTGCTTTTTAAAGTGCCCTTGGCTTCCATTCTAGTGATATAATCTAAGGACATACTGTAGATGAGTACTGGCCACCATAGAGTGCATACAAGTAATTTTTTAATTATTCAAATAGTCTTGGTGCACCTGGGGAGTCCCATGTTCCAGCTCAATTGTCCACAAAGGCCTTTACTTCAAGAAGAAACCAAAAAGGAGAAAAAAAAAATTAACTTTTAAGGTGCTAATAAACAAATCAACTAAATATCATAAAATCTTGCATTTGTTACAAAGAGTTCTTACAAAAGTTTTGTTTGTGTAAGTTTTGGTACAATACACTTGCTCAGAAAAAGCAACTGTCAGATGTCATGGCGAGGTTTCACTTATCACCATAGGTGGATACAAAGGATTGTTCATCATTCATGGTTTCAACATGATTCGCTCTTGTGCTTCATCAGGAAACCACAAAACGAATCCAAACACTGCACAGGAGAGGGCATAAGTTAAAATACCAAACTATACATTATCATTTCTAGCTATTATTATCACCATAATTTGATGTGCTTCATGATTAGAGGAGAAGACCTACCAGGTAAGCCAATCTGCACATGTGCCTCAAGAGAACCATATTGGTCACGGAAGGAAAATTCCCCAATCTGGGCACCCCAGCAAAACCCACAAATCAGAAAAGCAGACAGTGGGCTGCAGGAGATGATAAGGAAGCATGCAAAAACTTCAAAGTAAAGCATAAAATATTTCAGTTGAGGAGTATCTAAAATAGAACTCTGGAACTTCTTCAACTTGAGTACTAAGCTTAACCCCTTCATCTAATACTAGACATTCTGTTGGCTGCTAAGTCTTTGGCATTGGATTGGCAAAGTTGGAACTTCGAGCCCACACTGTATTTTTAATATAATTAAGACAGAGCACAGGTTACATTTAAGCTGTAAACTTACAATTTGCCCTCTCTGTATTTATACGGTGGAATGTGTAGTCCCTAGATGAATGTTGCTCGAGTCTATTATATACTGCATAAATACACTGAGATTCTTAGTGAGTGCTGAGAGAAAAAGCAAGGCTTCTTTCAGAGATCCAGTGCACAAGCATAGGATTTACCTTCTGCAGCTTAGCAAATCCTCACCACTAATGAATTAGATAGGGTGAGTGTAGAATAATAGCCTCTCCTTGTTATAACGTACTATCCGCAAGCAAAACTTGAAGTCTCCTCTGCCGCAATGAAATCTACTTCTGAACATTTCTGATAAATAAAATACATGGTTACTGGATTATATAATAAAAAAGAAAATCCGATTTTACAGTGTTACACTGTGACCCAGTCAAGCAGGTATAAGCTTGCCTTATCCAAATAAATACAGCAGCTTTCCAATATCAGTGATGTATTACAGTGGATTTTAAGCCAACCTCAGTGCACAGATCTGCATTATCAACCTGTTTGTTTTAGTGTGTTTCTGAATGTGATGGGTTTGTAATGGTCTACCAAGCTTCTGTAGGTGCTTACGAAAAACGTGATGATCTCTATGACTTTAAAAAGAACTCTGCTGAATGTAAGTGTGTCGAAAGTGGCCTCACCATGAATCCACATCAAAATATTAGAAGGACTATGAAATACAGGCTACTGCTTATGTCTTCTCTGTCACCAGGATGGCCATAGGCAACAAAAAGATCCAGTGTGCAGGGACAACTACCTTCAGGCCCTTGTATTAGCTCTATAACATTCATGCTAAACTCAGCTAAACCTTTATATTTATACTGGATAAAGAAGAAAAAGAGCCACCGCTAGACATTTCTGACATCAGGGAAACAATCGTGGATGTTCCCAGTATTTTTTATTTTTAATTTATGAAGTCTGTTGGCTGGGTTTCTTCGATTTTTCCTATAGACAAGTGATAATCACACAGTCTGTCAAAAATGGATACATTGCTTAATTGTCATTTAATGACTACAAGCAACCTATCTGAACAAACTGGACAGAAAGTAGATAAAGTGTTTACTGGTTGATCACAGGGAGTTGATTTACTAAAGGCAAATAAGCTGTTCTATTTGCATTTTAAAAATAAAATGTCCCAAGAGCTTAGTAAATGCGGTGAAATTTTACTTTGAAAATAATATCCAATCACATGTAAAGAACATTTTAAAAAATGGATGATGTATGTCAGCAGAGTTAGCAGAGCTTCACAGTGGAGTCTGAACTGCATTTGCAAAGTGAACAGCCTATTTGTCTTTAGCAAATCAACTCCTATGTGTAAGGCTTCTTTCACATGAGGAGGAATCTGTCTTCTGATCTCCTGCTGATCAAAGCGGAGCAGACGGATGACAGGTCCGAGTCCACAGAGTTTATGCAGAGAAGACATGGACACATCCCACTCTGCTCTATGGACGATTGAGTGTAAATGGACCTGCTGAACGTTTACACCCTAACTGCCTTCTGATCTGATCCACTTAGATCAAGGTTTCTCAGCCAGGGTTCCATGGAACTCTACAGCTCCTCCGAAGGTTGCTAGGGGTTCCATAAGCAATGAGCAATTTCTACCTCTCGGATACGTTATTATTATCATTATTATTATTATACAGGATTTATATAGCACCAACAGTTTGCTCAGCTCTTTACAATATAAAGGGAGACAATACAGCAACAATACAGTGCAATACAAGAGGGTTAGCAGATGTTTCCACTGATATCAATATTTTTAGGTATCTGTAAGAGAGAATTATTCCCAATTCTTCCAACTAAACATCACACTAATGTATCATGAGTTGTAGATATAGTAACCACTTTCAGACCATGACGTTTCTGGCACCTTTTATTTACATGTAACAATCAGTATTTGTTATAGAAAATTACTTAGAATCCACAAACATTATATATTGTTTTAAAGCAGAGCCCTAGAGAATTAATTTTGCAATTTTTTTTATGTCACATGGTATTTACCAACGTTTTTTCAAATGCAATTGTTTGGGAAATAACACACTTTTTAAAATTTTAATGCAAAGAAATACAATACCAAGCCCAATTTTTGTAAAATATAAAATTGTGTTATGTCGAGTTACGTCGAGTAAAGAGATAAAAAAAATTTCACACTTTAAAATTGCACCTGCTTGTGCAACGGCAACAAACAATGTAAACTTTACTATCCATAGGTGATGCTTTAAAAGCCTTTACAGGTTACAACTTTAGATTTACAGAGGAGGTCTGATGCTAGAATTATTGCCTGTGATCTGATGTTAGCGGCAATACCTTGCATGTGTAGAACGATCACTGTTTGCGTGCGTATGTTCGCATTTGCACACAAGTTTTGGGGGTAAGGGCACTTTAATTTTTTTTTTTAAATTATATTTTTAATTTTACATTGTCACTTTAATTTTTTTTTTAATCACTTTTATTGCTTTCCCAAGGAATGTAAACATCCCTTGTGACAGCACTAGGCATGTGACAGGTACTCTTTATGGAGCGATCTGGAATCATTGAGCCCCATATCCCACCTCTGACCTTAAAAGCATTCAATCACACCAAGATCAGTGTGATTGAATGCTTTTATTTTTAACGATGGTGACCACTGGCTCTAAATAATGGTACCAGGACAATGCCTGCAGGTGCAGGTATCATTCCTATACAACGGCTCAATCTCTAGCTGAAGTGGGTAATTTTAAGCAGGAGTTCTCTGAGACCTTAAAGTTATTTCAGGGGTTCCTCTGTGTTTAAAAGGTTGAGAAAGGCTGGCCTAGACAGAGAGGGGCGGATTCCCTTTCATTTTTTAGCGGAGCAGATTAGATTGGAGGTAGGCGGGATTGGAAACAACATACAGTTTTTTTTTTCAGAGCAGAAACAGGTTGGAATCTGCAACAAAGTTTGGTAAAATCCTTACAACGTACATAGATCACACAGAGGGGGTGTTATTTATTTCCAATAAAGGTGGAGTTACTCTTTAATATGGATTTTGTATACATCCAGGCTGCACAGTGTCACGTTTTTATTTGCTGCAGGCCCATAGATTGGTACTATGTGCAGCACATCCAAGATAAAATAGGAGATGCAGACAAATAGCTATTTCTATTGCATTTTTAATGAAATTGCAGTTTTTTTGGTGTTCATTTTTTATCTATCTATAGTTGCTTGCAATATTTCTCTCGTCACAGCTTTACTCCTAGAATATTTCAACATGTTGACACAGTTTGCAAGTCAATAAATGTTGTTTCAGCCTGCGGATGGAAAGAGGATGTAACATTGGGATTTCAAGTAACTAGCTTAAAAAAATAACAAATGAACAATACTCTGTTTTTTGTGGCCACCAGGAAACACCAACAATGCTCCCACCTTTTTCCTGTGACTTACCCAGAGTTCCTTCCAGGCGACATAGATAACTCATATAGCTCAGATGAATGCCAGTGAGAGGATACATGTTGTGTAACATTTTATCTGATTAAAAATGGCCTTTATGTTACAGGACATAATACTTTACCAGTACCACTTGTAAAAATAATTCAAAGCTTTGCTTTGGCTAGTACAGTAATAATTTCACGTTGTCAACTCCTTTACTGGGTCTCAAATACTTATGGGAGGAATCCAATGGCTATGCCTTATAATATACAAATTCTACTCAAAACTGACATTGCAATTATGCCTAGTTGAATCACATGATGGCTTCTTTCATTTTTTGACATGTAATATTACATCAAAAGTCCACGAAAAGTAGTTTCACCCTTCCCCAATGGATTCAACATATAATATAAAAATATGGTGAGTCCAGCTCTAAGAGTGACACTATTGCTATGGATTTTTGGGAGAGGCAGAGAGGGGTGGAGAAGGCTGGAGGTCTGTTGGAAGACCTCTTTATTGATATGTTTGTAGATATAAGAGTACATAATTGGCATTTTTTGGGTGGAGTGTGATGTTTACTGCAATACAACAGGCACCGTTGATTGCTATCCACTGCAGTGGATATTTCTGATCAAGCATAGAGCAGGTAATATGAGATTTCAAATGCCACTTGCCATGGATCGGTTTATCTGCCAAGCTGGCCACAAGCAAGCAGATTTCTTACTGATTACAAGTGAGATTTATTATTTCCCTTGAGCAAGTCTAACTGGATGGTTCTTTGTTAACCACATGTCTAAGCATAGAGTGCCTAGTAATTTAATCTTTGCATTAAATGCTAATATTCTCAGTGTCCTAACTTGATGGTCCCTGCCATCAGCACAATGAATGCACCAATGCTTTCTTTTTTTAAAAAAATACTGCCTTTGTGCTTACATACAGTCAATTTTACAGTGCTGTCAATATCCACATTTTCAGTAGTGTCTTATCGTTCAGGCTCCATGCTATTCACATCCCCAAGCTGTACGCCACTTGGTTCTTTCTGCTCCCAATACAGTATTGCAATATCTGTTTTATTAGCACAGAGGCCATGTGTGGGAGCAGACCAGGAGTAAGGATCTGATTGAATAACTGCACGTTATGTCCCTTGTGCTGATGTTTATGGGTTTTTTTTATTTTGGCTGCACTTGGGCTTTAAGCATTACTCCACAGCCGCCTCTTAAACATTACAAGGCAGGGAGAGCAGGTAATGCACTTAACAAAGTAACCAGCAATGTTTAAATATTTATTTTAATTTATGATATGTCAATGGGAACATGTAACAAATATAAAGTAGGTAATATCCCAATTTGGCAGCAAAGGTAGAAATGTACATCAAGTGACAGGTTTGTAGCTTTTGGGGCCAATGACATTGGAGACAAAATGACAGGGGTCTAGAAGATAGAGGCACCTTTGCATGGTATGATATGATATATATATATATATATATATATATATATATTGGGGTTCCTTTACTAAAACTGGAGTGTGCAAAATCTGCTGCAACTGTTCATGGTAGCCAATCAGCTTCTAACTTCAGCTTGTTTGAGTAAGCTTTGACAATAAAACCTGGAAGCTGATTGCTATGCAGAGCTGCACCAGGTTGTGCACTCTCCCTCCCCCATTTTAGTAAATCAGCCCATATATATATATATATATATATATATATATATATATATATCTTTATACTGTATATATGTGTGTGGTTTCTGTATAGTTTTCCTACTTGCTAAATAGCCCTAAAGAAAGAAGTTTTTCTCCCGAAACGTGATTACTTGCTGTACGTGTCGCTATTCTCACTAAACGCCTCTTAATCTACCATCCAGCTTGCATTATTTTGGACATTGGGTGCTCCTTCTATCATTCCAAGCCTACAAGTGGAAATGACCTTAAGGCCACATCAGAAAGGCATCAGCCTAAATCCAAAGAGGGTTTACTGCCAGCATCCACCATTGGGCACAATCTACTGGAGGGACATCTCCCTACCCACCCACCTATGACCAGTGACTGATCCACTCAGTCCAGCGCGGTCTTCAGCACATACGAGATCCTTTTAATATATATGGATCAACAAAAGTATTGAAAAAAATCAGTAAGTAAAATGCATTCATATAAAATAATATCCCAAAACACCAAAAACGCAAACAAAGATATTATGTAAGTGAAAGAGTTCCTCAATAGAGACAAAGAGTGCATCTGATGCGCTGGCCTCTTAAGGTATCCTCTAGTGACGAAACGTATTGGGCAGAACCTGGGTGGCTAGCGTCATTACACTTGCTGGTGGATAGCATATTGCACTATGAGTCTGTCCTTTTCCTGTCTCCATGGCCCATTTATGATGGTTTGAGGCATTGCAATGCCTGTCTGAGGGGATTCATCTGACAGTTACCCTGGATAGTGCTCATATTACCTTACCTTTTTATGTTAGAGGTCTGATATCTCTGGTAAGAGTCTGTGCTTGGTGTTGGACCACAGGAGTGATCATGTGTTATATCCAGTCAGTAGTTTTTCACCTGTGGAGGAGCTTTTTCATAAATCCATGGGATTCTTGCTCCTGCTGTCACTTGCATCCAAACCCTAATATTATATACAGACAACAGAAGCTAGCAAATCAAATTTGAACCTTCAGTTAAAACACTGCATAGACACTGAACATTGTGCAAACAGCTGTAGCAAATTCTCTGAATCATCTGACTAAATACAGTACATCTGCTGTAGGGGGGTCTGCTAAGAGGGGGGTCTCCCATCAGACTCACAAACTCAGGAATTTTGTCCCACAAGGCATGAATGTAGAATGGGACATTAATGCATTTATTAGTAATGCATAATCCCTTTCTGACATACATTATATCAGGGGTGGGCAACTGTGGCCCTCCAGCTGTTGGTGAACTACAAGTCCCATCATACCTCTGCCTTTAGGAGTCATGCTTGTAACTGTCAGTGTTGCATTGCCTCATGGGACTTGTAGTTCTACAACAGCTGGAGGGCCACAGTTGCCCACCCCTGCATTATATGATTCTATGGGGGCTTAACTGACCATACCAGTGGCCTTAAACCTCTCTTTGCAGATATTTTATAGGATTTAACTAAGGCTTCTTCAATTGGCACATGTTTAATGTTTAATAGGATTATATGGTTAATAAGACTGTATACTTTTGGGATAAATTTCTATGTTATATATTGGATTACATATTTTGGGACAATTTGTCTAGATTTAATATATTGACTTTGATAAGTCTATTTTAAATATGTTGACTTTGATAAGTGGGGTTTATATAATTTTTAACGCTGGGGGTTACTATTATTGTTTTTATAATATTGCCATTGAAAAGTGTTGTTTTTGTATGTATCCATTCAATAGGGAATATCATATAAATATTTTTTTATTTTTTCGTTAATTCCCCTTTTTTTTGCTATAGTTTTTGAGATATGGGTAAACACTCAGATTTTGAACGGGTGTATACCTGTTTTGTAGACCTGTTTTTTGCATTTTGATTTTAATTTTTGATTTTCTTGTTTTTCTTACACATACATGGATCGATTTGGCTCGTTTTTGCTGCTGACATGATAATAGGATCATGTCCACATTGAGACTTGGTCGCTCTTTTTCATTGTTAGGCAGCTACCGGACCTTCCTCTAGCCCTCCTTTCGATGCAAGGTCTTGTTTTTCTATTTTCTGTTTTTTACCTGAAAGTGAGGCTTGGTTCTTTTCTCGCCTCAGTTTCATTCTACAGAATGTCATGCGACTATTTTGGAAATTAAAACGAGACTTGGCTTGCATTTAAATAATTCCCCTTAGAAGGTCCTCTTCTCTTGAATGGAGAATTTATATAGCGTGCTGCCAAGCGTGACCCCCAAGTCCCCAATAATGTCAATTGTGAAACACATAGGGCGGAGTTTACGCACGTGACGTCACCACACAGTTTGTAATGAAGATGTGGACCAGATTGTCTCCCAGGACTGGCATTCATATATATACAGGCGCTGCTATATGTTTTTATTTGAGAGTGGTTAGATTGCTTTGTTTTTTTAAATATAACTTTACGGTTTTACACTATGTGAGCTTCCCTGGCTCTCTTTCATGTTATGAATGGTTATTCCTTATTATTGAATAAGATGTCCTATTGGAAAGATGTGGAGGTGATACCAGGTGTGTTATTCAGTCTTGATGGCTCTATGTGGCAATGTGATGGAGATAATGGGTTCGCTCCAGATGACTTATTAAATCATACACTCTCTTGACTATTGCTTTAACAAAAATGTCCACATGTTCCGGTAAGAGTACTTTGTGATACTGAACAAAACACTCATGGGATTTTATATATTTTTTTTCCTTTGGTTATACGAATCACTTTAGAGTTCAATATTGAGTTGGCCCACCCTTTGCAGCTATTACAGATTCAACTCTTCTTGGAAGGTTTAGGAGTGTTTCTATGAGAATGTTTGACCATTCTTCCAGAAGCGCATTTTTGTGAGGCCAGTCAAGTTCCTCCACCCCAAACTTGCTCATCCATATCTTTATGGACCTTGCTTGTGCATTGGTGCGCAGTCATGTTGGAACAGGAAGGGTCCATCCCCAAACTGTTCCCAGAACGTTGGAAGCATAAAATTGTCCAAAATGTCTTGGTATGCTGACACCTTAAGAGTTCTCTTCATTGGAACTAAGTGGCCAAGCCCAACCCCTGAAAAGCAACCCCACACCATAATTCCCCTCCACCAAACTTTACACTTGGCATAATGCAGCCAGGCAAGTATTTATTTTATTTATTTCAGGTACTTATGTAACGCTGTCAATTTACGCAGCACTTTACATATATATATATATTGTACACAATTCACTTACCAGCATGTCTTTGGAGTGTGGGGTGAAACCAGAGTACCTGGAGGAAACCCACGCAGGCACAGGGAAAACATGCAAACTCCAGGCAGGTGGTGCTGTGGTTGGGAAACCACCAAGTACCGTTCAATTGGCAAATGCCAAACCCAGACACGTCCATTGGATTGCCAGACAGAGAAGTGTGACTTGCCACTCCAGAGAACACATCTCCACTGCTCTAGAGTCTAGTGGCAGCATGCTTTACACCACTGCATCCAACGCTTTGCATTGCACTTGGTGATGTAAGACTTGGATGCAGCTGCACAGCCAAGGAAACTCATTCCATAAGGATCTCTACGCACTATTGTTGTGCTAATCTGAAGGCCACACAAGGTTTGGAGGTCTTTAGCTATTGACTCTGCAGACAGTTGACAACTTCTGCGCACTGTGAGCTTCAACATGCGCTGACCCCGCTCTGTCATTTTACTTCCACTTTGTTATAATACCATTAACAGTTGACTGTAATATATTTAGCAGCAAGGGAATTTCATGGACAGATTTATTGCACAGGTGACAACCTATCATGGTGCCACGCTTGAAATCACTGAGCTCCTGAGAGCGACCCATTCTTTCACAAATGTTTGTAAAAGCAGTCTGCATGCCTAAGTGCTCGATTTTATACACCTGTGGCCATGGAGGTGATTGGAACACCTGAATCCGGTGATTTGGAGGAGTGTTCCAATACTTTTGGGAATATAGTGTATGTCAACAGGCACCATAGGAAGCAATGCTTTTTCACATCATGCGGATTGGATGTCGTTCAAACCGCATCCAATCCGCATATATGTGAACGAGCACTTACACAGCAGCAATCCAGACCTAACATCATTAGAGGTAACTTGTCTGTACACAGCACATGTAAGAAAATGTTTTTTCCTAGAGTTCTACTTTGGGAAAAGTAAAAACTAAGGCAATATAGTGTGTGTGTGTATATATATATATACTGTATATATATATATATATATACACTCAATAGCCACTTTATTAGGTACACCTGTTCAATTGCTTGGTAACACAAATTGCTAATTAGCCCTTGGAGCCAGTTAAATAATAAATCGGTGGAAAAGTGTGCTTTTTGCCCAAATGGTGAGCATGGGTGAAAAATGCACATACTTGCATACACTCACCGGCCACTTTATTAGGTACACCTGTTCAATTGCTTGGTAACACAAATTGCTAATCAGCCAATCACATGGCAGCAACATGTGAGGCATGTAGATGTAGTGAAGACAACTTGCTGAAGTTCAAACCTAGCATCAGAATGGGGAAGAAAGGGGATTTAAGTGACTGAGTATTTCAAAACCTGCTGATCTACTGGAATTTTCATTCACAACCATCTCTAGGGTTTACAGAGAATGTTCCTAAAAAGAGAAAATATAAGTGAGTGGCAGTTGTCTGAACGCCTTGTTGATGTGAGAGGTCAGATAAGAATGGGCATTTAATTTCAGCTGCGACATTCAGATGGTAGGGTCAGAATTTGGAGTAAACATGAATTTGGATTAAATTATTATCATTTTGTTCACACAAATAGAACTTATCTTTTGGAGGCCTTTAATCACCACTGGGTTTTTATTTTTTCAAAAATATGTACAAAATGTGTTTTTCTTCATTTCTGTTATAAAATTTGTACAAAATTTGTTTGTGTTGCATGACAAACAACAATTGTATCACATATATTAGGTGTTGCTGCCCAATAATCTAGAGCCATCATTCACTGTTAACTCTACATTGACGAATATCATCTATGGACAATTTTGGGTATTGTAGTCTTTTGTGATTCCAAGGGTGGCCATAATTTTGAGACTTGACCCAGTTGGTATCCTTTTACTTGCTGCAACCGCGTATTGCATATGTTACCAAACAATTGGTATTATATTGTGAATGTGTAAAACTAATTTGATTGTATTTTTACTTAAAGCCATTTTATTCTACAGGGTCCCTGCTTTCAGAAAATATATAAAATATAAGGAGAAGGAGGTTTAGTAATCTTCAGGGCTAAAATGTGCATTTACTGTGTGCAAAAAAATGAAAATGAAGAGTTTGTTGTGTGGTATTGCATTGAGGAAGCTAGGATGCAGTCAGTACAGAAACTTGTCTGATGGGGAGAGACCAGTGATGTAACTAGAACCTTCAGGGCTCGGGTGCAAAAAACCATGAAGAGCCCCCCTGACCCCAGCTGGGGCCCTTCCCTTTGAGCCCGCTGGTGGAACACCAGGGCCTGGTTGCAAGTATGACCTTTGTGACACTGGTAGTTCTGCCACTGATGTCAATAGTTTTTTTTTTATTATTGTTAGTTTATTTTTTTATTATTTTTATAATTTTTTTAGAAGCTCTGTTGGGGGCTTTGGTGGTATATCAGGAGTCTAAACAGACCTCTGATGTTCCACCTTTGCAACAGAGAAAGGAGATTGAGGATACAGCCCTCAATCTCCTTCTCTGCATCTTCAGCTGCACAGAATGAATGGACAGGAATAGCTCTGCACAGAGATTCCTGTCCATTCATAAATGGAGGCATAGTTTACTATGTTTGAGTTATGAATGAGTCAGTGATTGGTACCAATTCAGAAAAGGAAGGAGTCAGTAAATTTACTGGCCCCTTCCCCGCTCTCCATCATGACAGATCCCCTGCAGGGAGGGGGGAACCCAGCAGAGCAGCAGGGGAAGGGGATGAGAAAGAGCACAGGGGGGCCTGAGAGCCCGGGGGGACTGAAGAGCAAGGGGGGTGAAGATCACGCGGGGGCTGAAAAGCATGTAGGGAATGAGGAGCACAGGGGGTGGATAGCACAGAGGCTGAAGAGCACAGGGAGTTGGAGGCCACAGGGGAAAAGAGCACGGGGGGCAATCAGAAAGACGCTGTTTAGAAGGAGCAGTGGGGCAGCTGCATACAGAGGAACTGATCTATCCACTTTCTTCCTGCGGCCACTGAATGCCTGCAGGAGAGAAAGAAGGAGAAGCAGGCCACCACTCCTTATATCCAGGCATACACAGGGCTACATGGGTCCCTGCAGCATTAGGTCAGGTCGCAATTGCGACGCCTGTGACCCCTGTAGGTATGTCCCTGGGAGAGACCAACCTCTAAATCCTAAAAGACGAGGCAGCCCTGCAGTGCTACTTGGATGAAGACGCTATAGGGGTTGTGAAATGGAGATCTATGGTGTAGTTCAACTTTTAAATCTAGTTCTGTAATCATATTGACTCTTAATATTGCTATTTTATTGTCCATCTTTCACATCCATAGAGAGTGATAGAAAATACCATAGCCTGGACAGTTTCAATCTCTTTTATTATAGACACATGAATACCTTTCAAAATCTTTCCTTGGTCTTTGTCATGCACCTTCCTTGTGAGCCTGATAGCAGAAGGAAGGCCTCTTGTACAGCTCTGGTTCGAGGGCCACTGAAGGTGGAACAGCAACCACAAGAGCACGGCGGGGTATGAGTGCCTGTTCAGTCCTGTAGTCTGTGCAGGAATTGCTGGCACTTCGCTGGGAGATGGAATGGCTGGACCGGCTGGCAGCAGAGCAGGCAGGCAATGAAACAGGCTGGTAGCAGACTGTATGCAGGGTCAGACAAGCCAGGTTGGTAACAGATAAGCGGATCAGACATGAACGGTAAGCAGAAGAATAGTCAGGTCACAAGCCAGGGTCAGTGTTGGTGGGAGCAGATCAGGCAGAGTCACAAGGCAGAGTCCAAGAAACAAGCTGAGGTCAATCACAGATAATCACAGGAACAGGCACAGGAATACAGGAGGGGGAGCTGCAGATCAGACAGCACAGGCTAATAGTGCTGCTGGGTTTAAATAGTCTGATTGGCGCCAACATTAGCAACTGGCTGTCGTGTTTGTGCGTGTGCGCATGAGTGAACGCAAATGCACACGACTATGTGCAGCGGAACGGGCCCTCGCACATCTGCGCCTGTGCCGCTGTGCACTATGGCGAGCATCTTCCTGACAGTCTTTCATCCATGCTCATCCTTGTGCCAATCTGCATCATTCTTGACTGCTGGTTCCTTTGTTGTTAATAATTGATCCAAGGCAGTAGAAGCGGTGTCTTCTACATCAGCTCTGAAGTTAGATGTCTTTCTTGTTGTCATAACCTTAGTATTTTTTTTATTTATCTGAACTCCAAACTTTTCACTCTATTCTTCAGCTTACTTTATGAGGCTTTGGAGATCTTCTACATTTTCAGCTATGATCATAGTGTCATCAGCATATCAAAGATTATTGATGTATTTCTCACTGATCTGAAAACTTCTATCATCTTTCTCCAGTCTTGCTTCAGTAAATGTTCAGGATTTAGTTTGAATACGTATGGTGAAAGCAAGCAGTCTTGTCCTACACCAGTTGGTGCTTCCATTCTCAGGGATAACTGTGGCTTCTTGACCATTCAGGGGTGAATAAATATGGTGAGAGTATGCATTCTTGCCTTTCTCATTTGCTTATCTAGAACCAGTTTTTGTTTTGATTTTCTATCATGACTGTGGCTTTTTGACCAGTGTAGAGGTCCAGTGTAGAGGTCCTTCAAAAGAACAATGAGATATGAAAGTACACTCATTTTCCTGAGAACATTCCATTTCAGATGTGGATTTCCTTCTTGTACTTGTTTTTTTCAGTTATCCATTGTGCATTGCAATAATGTCTCAGCTGCCTATCAAAGATTATTGATGTATTTCTCACTGATCTGAAAACTTCTATCATCTTTCTCCAGTCTTGCTTCAGTAAATGTTCAGGATTTAGTTTGAATATGTATGGTGAAAGCAAGCAGTCTTGTCCTACACTAGTTGGTGCTTCCATTCTCAGGGATAACTGTGGCTTCTTGACCATTCAGGGATGAATACATATGGTGAGAGTATGCATTCTTGGCTTTCTCCTTTGCTTATCTAGAACCAGTTTTTGTTTTGCTTTTCTATCATGACCGTGGCTTTTTGACCAGTGTAGAGGTCCAGTGTAGAGGTCCTTCAAAAGAACAATGAGATATGAAAGTACACTCATTTTCCTGAGAAAATTCCATTTCACATGTGAATTTCCTTCTTCTACTTTTTGTTTTTTTCAGTTATCCATTGTGCATTGCAATAATGTCTCAGCTGCCTTTTTCTGAATCTGGTGTGAATATCTAGTAATTCTCTTTTAAAGGAAGGTTCAAGTTTAAAGTACTGTTCTAATCTGTGTTGAAAAATCTTTAGAATGAGCTTGCTGGCATACGATATCAGAAACAGGGGCGGACTGACCATTTGGAAACTCGGGCACTGCCCGAGGGCCCGGGGTCAGTAGGAGGCCCCATGAGATGCCCCTGGTACCTTTTTCATAGGCTTTTTTGAGTTTGGGCAAGGACACAGGGGCCCGATGATCCCCTATTGCCTGGGGGCCCCATGAGTTGTCAGTCCGCCCCTGATCAGAAACATTTTAAGACAGACTTTTACATCTTCTTTTCTCAGTATTGGTATAAACAGATCTCTTCCAATTTGGGGAACTTTATCAACCAATAAAAACACACTGAAGGAGGCAGAAGGGAGCACTCCAGCTCTAGATAGTGTTAGGATATGTACACATTTGTATGTTAGTGTGCACTGGAATTCACCTGGGGTACAGGAATGTGCCAATGCTGCATTGTAGGTGCCTGTATTTCAATCCAGTATATTAATTTAGCAACAGTGTAATGTTGACAAATTTACTTTTTAGTGAACCTTTGCTCATACTATACACACTAAAATATTTACTTATTCCAAAAAAGAAGTTTAAAACCAGCCCTCATTCATCTACACTCGCCAGACACTTTATTAGGTACACCTTGCTAGTGCCAAGAATATATCCCCGACATCATTACACCACCAGCACGCACCAGCCTGAACCGTTGATACAAGGCAGGATGGATCCATGCTTTCTTGTTAATTACGCAAAATTCTGACCCTACCATCTAAATGTCTGCCCATTCTCCTCTGACCTCTGACATCAACAAGGCATTTTTGTCTACACAACTGCCGCTCACTGGATATTTTCTCCTTTTCAGACCATTCTCTGTAAAGCCTAGAGATGGTTGTGCGTGAAAATCCTAGTAGATCAACAGATCTCAGTAGATCAGTACATGCTCAGTTTGGTGTGTATTGCTAGAGAGGTTTTGTTTTTTTTTTTCCTGGGAGAGTGCATGTGATCAGCACAGGGCCAATCAGCACTGAGGTCAGGAATCATGCATCCTCCTAAAGCAGAATATAAACTCCTCCTACAAGCTTTAATATGTGCTCGGCTGGACACTGACAGAAGACAAGACTGCTCTAACTGCTGATGAGAAAAGCAATTTATATTTACTAAAATAATTGCACTTCCACATTCTGTGTACTGTAGGAGACCAGATATAGTGAATGCAGGGTCCTGGGTTTAGTAACACTTAAGTCAAGCTCATTGGCATGCATACAAGTGTCTGTATATAAGGGGGCAATGAGCGGTCTGTTTTTGGTAGAACAATGTTCTTCAGTTTTAACTGGTGGGGTTTGGGAATTTATAAATTGATTTTTGATAAATACTCTTTATACTGTTTTAAATATAGATTGGCAGCTAGCTTTAAGTGGTGTCCTGTGCCACATTTTTATTTTTCTTCATTTGTAAATTTGAGCCTGTCAGTCTTCTAATATGAACAACCAGTGGATGTTAGAAATCAACTAAAGTCAGATTTTGGATCTTTGTTGTGAACTTTGAGTGAGAACCAATAACTTCACATTACAAACAGCTAGAGGGGTAAGTGGGGCCTGTTTTAATGCTACAATATCTGTTTAGTTATAATGTGTAAGTAGTTTAATATCCATAGTATGGGCACTGGTGCATTTTTATGAAGTTGCCTGTCCCATATCTGCCAAATGAATTTAGATTGTGCCTATATGCACAGCTGTGCGCCTTCTTTCCCATTTTCCCTCCACTCCACAGTGGCTGTTGCCTGTCACAGCTGTGTTATCAATTCAACATTGGAGGAGGCCACTCTCTGCTAGTTCTGAGATAGAGCAGACCTCTGCCACTTTAACAGACAATCACATAACTGTTTCAGAGCTGGAACTGGAGGAGGAGATCAGCTATGATGAAAGATTAGAGGAACTGAATTTATTCTCTTTTGAGAAGAGGTGATTAAGGGGAGATATAGTCAACATGTATAAATACATCAGTGGTTCATCTAGTGAACTCGGTGTAGAGTTATTCACCCTAAGGTCATCACAGAGGACAAGGGGGCACTCTTTACGTCTGGAGGAAAAGAAATTTAATCTCCAAACACGGAAAGGTTTCTTCACAGTGAGAGCTGTGAAAATGTGGAATAGGCTCCCTCAAGAGTTGGTTCTGGCCAGCTCAGTGGGTCACTTTAAAAAAGGCCTGGATTATTTCTTGGATGCACAGAATATAACTGGATACTAACATTTATAGGTAAAGTTGATCCAGGAAATATCCGATTGCCTCTTGGGGGATCAGGAAAGAATTTTTTCCCCTGCAGGAGCAAATTCGATCATACTTTGCTGAGTTTTTTTTGCCTTCCTCTGGATCAACTGTGAGTGTAGGATTATAACTTTTTTTTTTCTTTTTAATGGTTGAACTGGATGGACTTTTGTCTTTTTCAGCCAGACGAACTATGTAACCATGTAACTATGTAACTGCTCCCAAAAATCAGACAGTGTTAGTATTTAGGTTTGGATGGTACCCAAAACCAAAAAGACAGCCATCATGAAAGGTTTTCGCAAGCTGAATTTGTTTTGTTTCTTTAAAATATAGATACCAATGTTATCTTTATTCTGTTTACTCGCTATGTCTCTACTATCTAACCCTCACCTCTTAAAATGCTATACAGTAGTACAGTGATGCATATATTTTAATTCTAAGCAGAACTTCAATATATTGTTTTGTTAATGCAGGTAGTAAATATATAGCCTTCATTGCCATTAGACGCAAAATACCAATTCTGAACTTTAGAGGTACTTTAAGTATCACATGCCTACTTTATAACATTTCAGAGCTAGAACCTCTCCCAGATGTCAGGCAGTGCCAGTATTCAGGTTTGCATGGTAGCCTTGCTTAGGAAAGGTAACTGCCATCATGAAAGGTTCTCGCAAGCTGAATTTGTTTTGTTCCTTTATGATGTAGATGACAATGTTGTCTTTATTCTGTTTATTCGCTATGTCTCCATTATCTAACCATCACCTCTTTAAATGCTATACAGTAGTACAGTGATACAGATATTTTAATTTTAACAGAGTTCAGTAGATTGTTTTGTTAATGCAGATAGTAAGTATTTAACCTTTATTGCCATTAGATGTAAAATTCCAGTCCTGAACTTTAGGCGTACTTTAAGTATCACATACCTACATTTTAATGCTTCAGAGCTAGAACTGCTCCCAGATATCAGGCAGTGCCAGTATTCAGGTGTGGATGGTAGCCTTGCTTAGGAAAGGTAACATCCATCATGAAAGGTTCTCGCAAGCTGAATTTATTTTGTTCCTTTATAATGTAGATGACAATGTTATCTCTATTCTGTTTACGCGCCTGTTTTTGTCCTATTATCTAACCCTCACCTCTTAAAATGCTATACCAACAGTGATACAGATATCTTAAATTTAAACAGAACTTTGGTAGATTTGTTTGTTAATGCAGATAGTAAGTGTTCAACCTTCATTGCCATTAGATGGAAAATTCCAATCCTGAACTTTAAGGGAACTTTAAGTATTACATGCCTACTTTCTAATTATACTGTATTTAGCATGTTAGTCATTGGTAGTCTTTTCAAACATTCAGTACTAAACTCACAGGAGCATAAGTTATATTCTCATGTATAGCACACTTCTTTCAATGCACAGCTTTTTTTAATGGATTATGGTAATGCATTTTATGACTTCAGTCAATGGAGTACAAGTGGATATAAAACTGTCAAGGTAAATTATAGATGTTGCAATAGATTGTTTTCATAATCACTATTTACTGCCGGTAAATATCCATTATGGCTGGGGGAAACTGTATTCTTAAAGATGCGGTATGGAAGATGAAATATTTAGGAGAAAGTAGATAAACAATTTTAGATTGCCGTTAATTACTCTAAGAGTGGGCACTAGATGACCTCTCTGTGGGTCCAGAATCCAGCAGACAGTGCATTAATTGCCAGCTAATGTAGAAGCATGTAATCAGTTTTCCATTTCTTAGAGACCTCTTTATGAAGCTGGAGGTTTCTGCACTAATAACAGGACTCCCTTGTTAGAATACATCAGATCATGTATTTCACAAGTTTTAAACACAAAGAAGCTTACATATTTAATCTTACAATTACACTGGCAACATGCTTGAATATAAGTTGTAAAGGATACCTGTTCAGGTCAGCTTTTTATTAAGGCAAAGCTGCACACCACACCCTTTGGGGAAATCTTCAATTTGGTAACAAATTTTGCTGCACTATTTATAATGCAGGTATTTCTAAACACACCCAATGAAGACTTCTTATTGCCTCTCACATACAAAAAGCTATGAGGTGACTTTTTTTCTGGATGAGTTTTGTATTCTTATACAAATGTATGGGAATGCAAAACCCATCCAAAGGAAAAAGCCTGACACTGGAAAAGTCCAGAACACAAGCATGGGAGTAGGTGGAAAGAGAGCTAGAGAGTGGGAGGACTTGGGAAGAGCAAAGTGCATTGTTTCTGGTGATATTTTAAGATGAAGTTGGTAATGTGGCTGGGGCCAGAACTGTGGATAGATTTGTATGTTTTTGTTAATATTTTGAATTGTATATGTTGGTAAATCATAAGCTAGTAGAAGGATTGGCAGGGAGGATGGCAGACAGTGAAAGGTTGGTAAGATGGATGAGTCTTGCAGTAGCATTCTTCATCGTGGTCTGAAGGGGGAAAAAGCCTGTATAGAAGTAGGCTAATAAGGAGGGAGCTGTACTAGTGAAAACAAGAGATAACAAGGCAGTAGAAAAGTATCTTGGTTAAGTCATTAGTTAAGGAGAGGTGTATTTTATACAGTTGGATTTTATAGAGGTTAAAGCGGAAAATTTGAACAGTGATTAGATGTGGAGCTTAAAGGAGAGGTCAGGGTTCAGGATCACAGAAAGTGCCTGAGGACAGAGTCTTGGGGATCCCTAACAAAAAGAGGAAGAGGAGGAGGTAGAGTTGTAGGTGGAAGTTAAGGAGCACTTTAAAGGTAATATGATAAACAAAAGGAGGTCAAAGAATTTGAGTTTTCTAAAGAGAAACAGGTGTTCAACTGTCAAAGGAGCAGCAAGCTCTTATAGTGTGGGTACTGCATAGTGGCCATAGGTTTTACTGATTATTAAATTGATGTAAAAAAAAAAAAAAGAAAAAACTTTGGGGAAGGTAGGACAGAGGATTTTTCTTCCGAAAAACAGGGATTATTCCTCTGAATGAGATATAGATAAGAGGTACAGAGGAAAATTACATTTCAAAAGTTTCAGGAAGCATCCTGCCACTGAACATGTAAATGTACTGTTCAGGTATTAGCCAACGGTAAATTGGTAAATTAAGTTTTGACACAACTTAATTTTGCCTATCGCCTAGTAATGCTGTTATCGTACAGCTTTACAACTTGGAGCTTGCACAAGGCTTTTTCTTTTCTATTCTGAGAGCAAATGAAATGCAGGTAAGTATATGCATTTTTGGGCATTAATGTGAGCCTGTCAAGCATGATTGTAGTGTATAACTGTAGGACGACTGGAAACACCCAGTTCTTTTGAGATTACTAAAAGTGGTTGTAAACTTTTGAAACAAAAAATGAACCAATTATATCCTTCTAATGTGTGTACTTGCCTCAATCCAAAGTCACTTCTGACAGGTTATGCTGAGTCCAAGGGATCAAAGGGGACAGGGGAGGGGTGTGATTGACAGCCTCAGCTGTGCATGTTTCCTTATGGGACTGTGTAGAGGGGCAGTGTGTCAATTCCCTCCACTCAGGTCTCAGATTATACTCAGCTCCCTGCTCCATGTGACATCAGATCCCCACCCCCTGCCTTTTGACCATGAGAAATGCTGTGTAAACTGTACACTTTGAACCTGTGTGGGGGGGTGAAAAAGTGTTCATTTACATTAAATACCTTCACCTGCAGCTGAAATTTGCTACTGCCTGAAGCAGGTATTTAATAGTGCAAGCAAGGTTTCCTGTTTAAAGTGCATTGGTGTTTTAAGTATACAGTTTAACATAAGGAGATAGTTCAATACAATGAGTAGCACAGCACAGTAAAGCTTTGAAACTTATCTATAATATTGTGAGGGGCAGTGTTTGCTATGAGTGGCAGAGATAGTTGTAAGAGGCAGGGGCGGACTGACCATTTGGAAACTCGGGCACTGCCCGGGGTCTGTAGGGGGCCCCATGAGATGCCCTTGGTACCTTTTCATAGGCTTTTTTGAGTTTGGGCAAGGACACAGGGGCCCCATGATCTCCTACTGCCCGGGGGCCCCATGAGTTGTCAGTCCGCCCCTGGTAAGAGGGGTTGTGTGAGGCTCTCTTTGTAAAGTATGGTGCTACAATAAGGGCATATTTGAAACAAAGACATAGCACACCCCACAGGTTAACAGAACAAGGTTAAAACCTACAACATTGTTGTACATTTTACCAGGATTTACATTTGAATAAATCCCCATAAAGCTAAAGTTAGCCATATCTTCCCTGACTGGTTATGTGATCTTGCTCTATGCATGCTTTACCTGAACAACCTTTGAGAGCGAATACTGTTGTTCAAGATGTAAGAAATTTGTTTTGTTTGAAAGCAGAGGCATTAAAAACTTGGATAGCAGTTTGGGCCTCACCCATCAGATGCTGGCTGGGGCCCAGTATAGGGAAAAGTAGAGAAATGGAGGGGATGGGATCAGAGGTAGATAACTGGGTTACAATTAAAAGACAGAATTAGAAAGAAAAGGGTTAGAGAGGCTAGTCTTGAGTTGACATATCCCAATAAATATACCTACTTTCATGATATTATGAATATCTAAGTGAATGACTGACTGCTCCAGTAAGGCTAGGAACAGGGGTTTAGGCAAAGAGAGGAAAATGCTGGTGGTAGAAGGGCAGACAGGGTAATCTGTCACAAAGACCACACTCATTGAACAGTTTGCTGTTTTTCAGGTATTGGGGTTCGACACATTGTGGATTGGGTTGACAGATTATTGGGTAAGGCTGGTACAAATGACAAAATTAGAGGAAGATGAAGCATCCTTAAAAAAAACATTGACTAAGGGACCAAGTTAAGAAAAAGAGCCTCCAAGGTAGTGTTTTCAAAAATATTACTTGTGCTACGAGCCACACCAGAGAGGCAATAGGAGCTTAGAGAGCTGGACAAGTGGCTGAGAAACTGGTTTAAGAAGGAGGGTTTTGGGTTTCTAGCGAAATGAGCTGACTTTTCAGTCAGTTACTGGCTCTAATGTAGGGATAGACTGACTCTAAATCAGGAGTCTGTAGCTCTGTGGAGGAAAAAATGGTTAGAAGACTGGAGGGAAGTTTTTAAACTAAGATCTGGATAGAAGGATCAGGCAAGAATATTCCATAGGGAGAACAAAAAGAACAGGATGGGGGGGGGGGGGGGCGCTCCAACTAGATGGCAGATAAAAGTCCAAAACAAAACGAGTAGTGGCATCAAGTGATATCTCAAAAATGGGTAATAATTGAATAATATTAACTGCTAATACAATAATAACAGTTATGTTCTAAAATGCAAGACATCTGGTGAAAAAAATTGATTACCTAGAACTTTTGTTCTTTGAGATGCACTTTGACTTTGTGGGAATGTTAGAAACATGGTTGGAAACCTTACATGACTGGGCTGCAAATATCAAGGGGTACACTCTATTTCAGAGGGACAGAACTGTCAGAAGAGATGGAGGGGTATGTAAACAGCGATCTGAAAGTGAATTTGAGAGATAACATCACTAACGAGAACATGGTCATTATGATGGTCAATATGGCTGGAGCTCTGTAAGGGTGTAGCAAATGCATAATAAATTACTTGTGGGAGTGTTATACAGTGCCTTGAAAAAGTATTCACGCCCCTTGAAATTTTCCACATTTTGTTACAACCAAAAATGTAAATGTATTTATTGGAACTTTATGTGATAGACCAACACAAAGTGGCACATTAATGTGAAGTGGAAGTAAAATGATAAATGGTTTTCAACAATCATTACAAATAAATATCTGAAAAGTGTGGTGTGCATTTGTATTCAGCCTCCTTTACTCTGATACCCCTAACTAAAATCTAGTGAAACCAACTGCCTTCAACAGTCACCTAATTAGTAAATAGAGTCCATCTGTGTGTAAGTTAATCTCAGTATAACAGCTGTTCTGTGAAGCCCTCAGAGGTTTGTTAGAGAAGATTAATGAACAAACAGCATCACGAAGGCCAAGGAACACAACAGACAGGTCAGGGATAAAGTTGTGGAGAAGTTTAAAGCAGGGTTAGGTTATAAAAAAATATCCCAAGCTTTGAACATAGCACTGATAAATCAATTATCCAAAAATGGCACAATTGCAAACCTACCAAGATGTGGCCATCCACCTAAACTGACAGACCGGGAAAGGAGAGCATTAATCAGAGAAACAGCCAAGAGGCCCATGGAAACTCTGAAGGAGCTGCAGAGATCCAAACCTCAGGTGGGAGAATCTGTCCACAGGACAACTATTAGTCGTGCACTCCACAAATCTGGCCTTTATGGAAGAGTGGCAAGAAGAAAGCCATTGTTGAAAGAAAGCAATAAGAAGTTACGTTTGCAGTTTGCGAGAAGCCATGTGGGGGACACAGCAAATATGTGGAAGAAGGTGCTCTGGTCTTTTTGGCCTAAAAGAAAAACGCTATGTGTGGTGAGGCACTGCACATCACCCTGAACACACCATCCCCTCCATGAAACATGGTGGTGGCAGCATCATGTTTTGGTGATGCTTTTCTTCAGCAGGGACTGGGAAGCTGGTCAGAGTTGATGGGAAGATGGATGGAGCCAAATACAGAGCAATCTTAGAAGAAAACCTGTTAGAGTCTGCAAAAACTTGAGACTGGGGCGAAAGTTCACCTTCCAGCAGGACAACGACCCTAAACTTACAGCCAGAGTTACAATGGAATGGTTTAGATTGAAGCAAATTCATATGTTAGAATGGCCCAGCCAAAGTCCAGACCTAAATCCAATTGAGAATCTGTGGCAGACTTGAAAATTGCTGTTCACAGATGCTCTCTATCCAATCTGACAGAGTTTGAGCTATTTTGCAAAGAAGAATGGGAAAAAATTTCACTCTGTAGATGTGCAAATCTGGTAGACATCCTCAAAAAGACTTGCAGCTGTAATTGCAGTGAAAGGTGGTTCTATAATGTATTGACTCGGGTGGGCTGAATACAAATGCACACCACACTTTTCAGATATTTATTTGTAAAAAATGTTGAAAACCATTTATCATTTTCCTTCCACTTCACAATTATGTGTCACTTTGTGTTGGTCTATCAGATAAAATTCCAATAAAATACATTTATGGTTTTGGTTGTAACATGACAAAATGTGGAAAATTTCAAAGGGTATGAATACTTTTTCAAGGCACTTGAGCTCCCTAATATGTATGAGGAGGAGTGCCAACTCCTTTCACAGACTGAAATTACTAGGAAGCAGGATAATATGAATACGGTTCATTTTAACTATCCTCATAATGATTGGGCAAATGAAACTGTACAGTCAGCAATTGTTTGTCTTCTCTTAATTGTATTACAGGACATTTCTTGGAATCGATGGTGGAAGCCCCAGCAAGGAAAATTGCTTTGTTGCCTCTATTAATTTAAAAAATATGGAGCTTACTACAAATGTTCAAGTTAGAGACAGCTAGGTAATAGTGATCATGATGTAATCACATTTGCCATACGTTACAGGAAAGAGAAGCATGTTGGTATGACAAGAACTCTAGATGTAAAAAAAAAGCTAACTTAAAAAGCTGTGATCCTTACTGCATGGCACTCAATGGGACCAAATATTTGCAGCAAAGAGAACACAAGGCAAGTGGGAGTGTTTAAAAGTTGAATTTGACAAGTGCATTATCCATTGTGTTCCATTACATACGCTACATAAAGGAACAAAATTAAAACCTATGTGGCAAAATTCCAGTTTAGCAAAACAAATAAATAAGAAAAAACAGGTCCTTAAAAAGTACAAAGTAGAAGGGTCATGCTCAGCATATCAGATTTACAAGGAATGCAACAAGAAATACAGGAGAGCAATCAGGGTAGCTAAAGTAGAATATGGGAAACACGTTGCTACAGCAAGTAGAACAAATTCCTTTTTTCTTTCAAATATATCAATATTAAAAAGGCTATAAAAGAACAGAGAAGTCCTGAAACAGATGAACACTGGAGGCTGGTCACAGATGACAGGAAACGGCAGATGTATTAAATAATTTTTTCTTTTCAGTTTTTATACAGTAGATGGAAAAGACGGGTTTGAGTGTTGTAACAGTAATTCTACTGACAATTCACTGAAAGTACCTCTGTGGCTGACAGAAAACCAGGTACAAAAGAAGCTATAGAAACGTATTGTGAACAAATCACCAGATGCAGATGACATACGCCTGTGAGTCCTTAGGGAACGTAGCTTAACTATAGCCAAGCCGCTATTTCTAATTTTTAAAGAACACCTTACTAACTTATTGACATAGAGCAAATGTGGTACCAGTCTACAAAATAGATTGAGGTAGGAAGCTATGGAGCAGTCAGCCTAACATCAATAGTATGTAAGGTATCTGAGGGAATAGTAAGGAACTGTACAGAAATGTATGATAGGTTTATAATTGACACCCAACATGGATTTATGCAAGACTATTCTTTTCAGACCAACTTGGAAGTTCAGTGGATGTAGCTTATCTAGATTTTGCTAAGGATTTTGATAATGACCCTCATAAACGGTTAATCTTTAAAATAGGTTGTGTTGCATTTGGAGATGAAATTGTATGTACATGGATAGGAAACAGGTTACGTGCACAAGTCTAGAGAATAGTTCTCTGAATGGTTTAAAGTTGTGAGTGGTGTGCCCCAGGATTCTGTCTTGGGGTCAATGCTGTTGAATTAATTTATTATATAGAGTTTGGAATCAAGAGTTCAATTTCATTGTTTTGCTATGATACCAAATTATGCCAGGAAATTACTTAGGGCCAAGATATAACATCATTACAGAAAGACCTTAATAAAATAAGGCGATGGACAGCTACATGGTAGATGAGGTTTGTTATTAAAAATGTATAGTTATGCATCTGAGTGCCAGTAGTTACTGGCATGGGCAGCTACATGGCAGAGGAGGTTTGATATTGAACATGTAAAGTTATGCACTTGGGTGCCATGCAAATTACACATTAGGTGGGACTTCCCTGGGAGAATCATTGATGGAAAAAAATCTGGGGATGCTTGTAGGACTCAGATGTAAGTAATGGCACTCAATGTCAAGCTGCAGCTTATAAATCTAGCAAAATGCTGTAATAAATGCATTAAAAAGGACATACATTCAAGAAATACATCATTAATTCAAACCCTTTACAAAACACTGGTTTGGCCTCATCTTGAATCTGCAGTTCAGTTTTGCTCACCAATCCTCAGGAAAGAAATTGCTGAATTAGAGTTCAGCAAAGGGGAACAAAATTATTAAGGGGGTAGAGGACCACTTCTATGAGGATTGATTACATGTATTACAGTTTTTCACTCTGGGGAAGAGGGGATATGATTACAATGCACAAATATATCAAAGTTGACTCCAGTAACTGTTCACCCTAAGAACAAGTGGTCACAATTTGAAGTAAAAAAAAGAAAGTTTAACTTTAGGTTGTGGAAAAGGTTCTTTACTGTTAGAGCACTTAAAATGTGTCTTCCTCAGGAAACAAAATAAATAGGGCTATAGGAATTGTTATAGAATAAATATCACACACAAACTGAATGGACCTGTCTTTTACAACCTTATGAACTATGTAACTATGCATCTAGGAAAGAGCCTTGGTTATCACACAGGCTAGACTTCAAACATGACTGACTTTATTTATTTCTATTATATAGTGGACCGATGGGACTAGTAGCTTACAAAAAAAGATAGAACAAAGTCCGCTCACGTGAAGTGGGATTTGTGAATAGAGCAACAAATTATTTCTGTACTTGCTACAAATGTCTTTCACCTAAAAAATGAACACTAATGCACCTATTACATCTAAATGCTGGAAAGCTGCACAATATTATGCTTTTGTTTTGGGGTTGATACACTTTAATACTGTGCATTGTCTATGGTATTCTAAAGATATTTAAATATGGGAGCTATTGAATACATTTTATGGAGAATGCAATGAATGTATGAGTCAGGGACAAGAACATGGGTTATATACAGTAATTATATTATGCTGAAACGGTATATTATTAACAGTGAGAGCTTTTTATGCCATGTAAGGCCCTGTTTAAAATTTTATTATATGTAGTTATATGAGTTTTTCAAAAACATTATACTGTATCCATGTGCATCTGGTGACATAGTGGCAAAATGGTAAAAATAGCTTTATGGCTCATAGAAACCAGTGGAATTCTAGGAAAATGGCATTCTATAGAAGTGCTGAACTATATCATGTGTTTTCAAGACATACTGTATGTTGAAGGCATTTTAATTCAAATATTTCACAGTACAACTAATCCAGGATTTTAAATATGATCCACAATGAATGTGGGTCATATATCTACATTCAGACACATGTAACCGAGAAATTGAGTTTTTGTGGAACTCATCCATAAAATCCTAAAGTCTTAAGCATTATAATTTCTTACAAATTTCCAGTCACTTGTGACAAACAATATGGCTAAAATGTAGAAAGCATTAAAAAAGCACCCGTGTTGCCTATAACATAATTAATAAAAGTCTCAAAGTGAATTTGAAAAAAAAATTAACAAAGTAAACAAAGGACATTATGCAGGGCCATAACCTGGGGCACCCTACTAAGCAAATGCTTAGCATGATCTGAAGCTAAAATGAAGAGAGCCCAAGATGGTATCTGCATTAAAATGGGGTTTTAGAGGCTCCTGGGGTACTCTGTAGGAGAACTATTGTCCATATCCTGACACATGGAAGATTTTTTTCATATCATTTTATCCTGCTTCCTTTAGTGAACTTTAGTGATATGCATCATCAAAGCCTGCTAACTGTAGGGTTATAGCTGGTGGCAGATTAAAGTGTATGCATAGCTATTTTTTTCCTTTTGGATAGAATGAGGAAGAATAAGAACTTCTGTTAAAGTAGTTCAAAGGAGAGTTATAACCCCTTGTCAGTTTTTTGAGATTTTCCTTCACTTCCCATCCCATAGCCAAAAACAGAAGTGAGAGCAAATTAAGACAATCTCAATATGCTCAACAACACCTTGACACGCTCCACCAGGTTTTTTGCAGCATTGGCGCAGTAAGGGTTCTTTCTGGTAACTTGACCATGCAGCTCATTTTTGTTCAAGTATCGTTGTATTGTGCTCCTTGAAACAACCACACCGTCTTTTTCCAGAGTGGCCTGTATTTCTCTTGAGGTTACCTATGGGCAGGGGTGGACTGACCATTCGAGCACTCGGGCACTGCCTGAGGGCCCGAGGTCAGTAGGGGGCCCCATGAGATTCCCCTGGTACCTTTAATTGGTTTTTTCATAGGCTTTTTTGGGTGTGGACGATGACACAGGGGCCCCATGATCCCCTATTGCCCGGGGGCCCCATGAGTTGTAAGTCCGCCCCTGCCTGTGGTTTTCTCTTTGTATCCTGTGTATTCCTTTGGCAGTTGTGTACAATCTTTCTTGGTCTACCTGACCCTAGCTTGGTATCAAGAGATCCCTGAATTTTCCACTTCTTAAAAAATGATTGAACAGGACTGACTGACATTGTCAAAGTTTTGGATATCTTTTTATATCTTTTTCCATCTTTATAAAGTTTCATAACCTTGCTATGCAGGGCTTTTGACAGTTCTTTTTTGCTTCCCATGGATCAGTATCTAGCCTGCTCAGTGCATTCACGTGAGAGCTAACAAACGCATTGACTATTTATACACAGGCACTAATTGCAATATAAAATGAACCTTTAATTGAAGAGTTTAACCTGTGTGTGTCACCTTGTGTGTCTGTACCAAGGCCAAACATTCCAGGGTATGCAAACTTTTGATCATTGCCATTTGAGTGATTTCTGTTATCATTATAATGTAATAAGGAGCTAGGCAACTATGTGATGATCAATGGCTTCATATGATCACTATCCTTAAATAAAAGACAGATTTTATGCATGACCAGTCATATTTTTAATATCAATGCGTAAATTTCACAATTACTGCCAGGGAATGCAAACTTGTGAGCTCAACTGTACATTTGTTTGTAGAAGGTCATGTCCTTGTTTATCTGATGTGTAACTTTTTAATAATTACTAAAGTGGTAGTAAACTTCTATATTGAATTTTTTCCCACAGGTAAGCCTATAATATGTTTTACCTGTAGGTACGGTAAATTCCTCCTACACTTGCATCATTTAGGAGATATTCACAACTCTAGCTGATGATGTGACTGCACTTGTGCAGTGCGCTCTGCATTCAGGGCACGCTGAGTGTGTCCTGAATGCAGAGAGTGCCTTGCTACCATGATGAGCCGTGTGTGCATGCGTGGGCATGACATTGCATCTTGACCATTCAATGGCTGGAGAATGCAAAACCTGGAAGGAAAACCAGGCAAAGATAGGAGCACCAGCAGCAGTGACAGCTCAATTCTAGAGGGGTCCAGGTAAGTCTGCACTGCATAATAGAATATACTAATACAGCAGAGGGCCCATTTAAAAAAAAAAAAAATGGCGGAGTTTACTACTGCTTTAAACCATGACAATAGCAGAGTTACAGGTGCAATTTAATCCTGTACTGAGAGTACACATAGGTTTCAATTGCTGGTCTTCCTTATAAGTCCTCATGCACATGGGACGTATTTACAGCGGCTGTTTTTGGCTTTTGACGTTTTTTTCTACAGCCAGTAAACCTCCCAGCATGTTATCCTTAGTGTCCATGCACAAATAGACTGTAATCAATGTTTTTTGGTATTTTGGCTGGAAAAAAAAATGAGGACTAGTGGGTTTCTAGAGGAGTTTTTTTAGCTGTAAAAACGCTCTAATGCTGAAAAATGAGGCAAAACGCAGTAAAATGCCTCAAACCGGTGTTTTTGGACATTTTTTTGAACATAAAAAATGCTAAAAAACGCAAATGCAGAAAAAGCATGGGAAAACACCACTAAAGGCGACAAAACTCTGCTAAACGCTAATGCAAAGGTGCCTGTTCCAGTTCACTGTTAGGCAAATAGCATCTTCAAAAGATGCCTGTGTGTTCTCAGCACAGGTTTCTTTTGTTCATGAGATTTAGCAGTGACAAAAGCAATACTTTTCAGAGATCCACTCTCAGGAGTGAAATATATATTTTATACCAAACTAACTGCCTCACAAAACATCTACTGTTTTATACAAAGTAATATTGTAATACAATAAGCCTCAGCCTTACAGTTCTGGACTTGGCAATTATGTCGTATTTGTCACTTGTCATTGAAGTACATTCAGAAGATCAGCAGGGGGAGTAATTCCTCACCTGTAACTCACAAAGACTGTTACTAGAATATTAGCTTCCTCCAGTTACTGATCTGACCATAAACCTGAACGTGTCTTAACCAGAAGATAGATACCTTTCTTTTAGTACATTTGTGTCTCATAGTTTTGTGTAAATGGGATCACAAACATAAACATCTATGAACTAATTATTGGCACAATGGCTCTTTTTGATTATCTAATAAATGATTAATTTAGCCACTTTGATGGTTTTTCTTATTTGGTAAAATACTGACTCCTCAGGGTTGATGATTGATGTTTATTCAGAGAATTGTTTTATATTAAGATGAATTGCTGGAGTGGAGTTTTCACGTAAAACAGACAGAAAAAAATTATGTCAGATGTTCTCAAGAAAAAGGCATGAAACTAAGAATATGCTGCAGTGTTTCCCTGTAACTATTATTATTATTGTTGTTATTTCAACAATTATTCTCCTACTCGTCATCATTAGTGATCGTTTTACAGACTCAATAAGGACTCTATTAGTGATTCTGTTTAAAGTGGCTTCAGTAATAATTTATTTTACCTTAATACCTGAAAGTTATTTTTGACATGAATATTACATTATTACAAGTTTGCTCTTTCATATTTGTACTATCACAGCTCACATACAAATTTGTAGCTGTGACCTCTTGTGGCAATTTGCATGTCAAACAAGGTAGTCAGAATCTTTGCTGGGTGATTCATCTGTGAAAATCAAAGAAAGCAAATGCATAATGGTTGCGTACCAACATTTATTTTAAAACCCAAAAATTTAGAAAATAAACGTTTATAGTCGGAATAAATAAATGTTGCAAATAAATATTATGTAGTCTTTTATCCAGCCAGCAGGGGGAGCTTTAGTCTTCTTTTCTCATGTTGTAAAGTTTCTTGTAATCACTTTATGTGTGAGTGAGTCAACAGAGTTTATTTATTTATTATTATTATTATAAAAGACATTAGCTCTTTTAAAGAGATACCGCCATTTGCCAGTGCAGACATAGTTACATCTTCTCTGCAAAGGGCATCCCCAACCCCCGTATACCCACCTTACATGTGCTGTCATGCAGCTCCTTATCTACAAAACTACTATGCAAAAAAAGCTGTCTAAGGAAACTCATAGCAGCCAGGGCCAGTTCACTCCAATGAGGTGGACTTCCAGCTTATTCCTAACTTACCTAACTAGACTTAAAATTGCACCCCCCCCCAACACTTATGCTAATTAACCTTTGTAAGAAAAATGTGTATACTTACCTATTTTCAGCCTGCACCAGTCCATTCACTTGATTGCCTGTGTTAGCCAATGGCAGCTGCAGGGGAGTGGAGAGAGTGCCCCAACAACAGCTGGTAAAGTCTGAAGCAGTGATATCACCCATTGGCTTTGGTGGTCCATTCATTGTCAGCCCTCCCTCCTCTCCCCTGCAGCAACGCTGGCTGACACAGGGGAGCCGAATCACATAACTGGACCAGAGCTACCTGAAAATAGGTAAGTATATACGTCTTTCCTATACAGATTAAATTGCATATACAGTTGCAAGAAAAAGTATGTGAACCCCTTGGGATTATGTGGAGTTTTGCATGAATTAGGCAGAAAATGTGCTCTAAATGTCATCTAAGTCACAACAATAGAAGAACACAGTCTGCTGAACATAATACTACACAAACATTAGCTGTTGCCATGGTTTAATTGCACATAACATGTAAACATTCACAGTGCAGGGAGGAAAAAGTATGTGAGGCCCTAGCTTAATGACTTCTCCCAGAGCTAATTTGGAGCCAGGAGTGAGCCAACCTTGACTCCAATCAGTGTGATGGTATTGGATGTGTTGCTGACAGCTGTCCTGCCCTTAAAAAACACACACCTGTTTTGGGTTTACTGGTTTCAAGAAGCACTGTCTGATGTGAACTATGCCTCGCAGAAAAGAGCTCTCAGAAGACCTACGATCAAGAATTGTTGACTTGCATGAAGCTGGAAAGGGTTACAAAAGTATCTCCAAAAGCTTTGATGTTCATGTGTCCACGGTAAGACAGACTGTCTACAAATGGAGAAAGTTTAGCACTGTTGCTACTCTCCCTAGGCATGGTCGTCCTGTAAAAATGACTGCAAGAGCACAGCGCAGAATGCTGCATGAGGTAAAGAAGAATCCCAGAGTGTCAGCTAAAGACCTACAGAAATCTCTGGCACATGCTAACATTTTTGTTGACACATCTACAATAAGGAAAACATTAAACACGAATGGAGTACATGGGAGGACACCATGGAGGAAGCCATTGCTGTCCAAAAAGAATATTGCAGCACGTTTGAAGTTTGCAAAAGAGCACCTGGATGTTCCACAGCACTACTGGCAAAATATACTGTGGACAGATGAAACCAAGATTGAGTTGTTTGGGAAGAACACACAACACTATGTGTGGAGAAAAAAAGGCACAGCACACCAACATCAAAACCTCATCCCAACTGTAAAACATGGCGGAGGGAGCATCATGGTTTGCGGCTGCTTTGCTGCCTCAGGGCCTGGACAGATTGTTGTCATCGATGAGAAAATGAATTCCAGAGTTTATCAAGACATTTTGCAGGAAACATACGACCATCTGTCCGCCAACTGAAGCTCCGCAGAGGATGGGTGATGCAACAGGACAATGACCCAAAGCATACAAGTAATTCAACAAAACAATGGCTGCAACAGCACAGAATACGCCTTCTGGAGTGGCCCAGTCAGAGTCCTGACCTCAACCCCATTGAAATGCTGTGGCATGACCTTAAGAGAGCGATTCACACCAGACATCCCAAGAATATTGCTACACTGAAACAGTTTTGTGAAGAGGAGTGGTCCAAAATTACTCCAGATCATTGTGCAGGTCTGATCTGCAACTACAGGAAATGTTTGGTTGAGGTTACTGCTGCCAAAGGAGGGTCAACCAGTTATTAAGTCCAAAGGTTCACATACTTTTTCCTCCCTGCACTGTGAATGTTTACATGTTATGTGCAATTAAACCATGGCAACATCTAATGTTTGTGTAGTATTATGTTCAGCAGACTGTGTTCTTCTATTGCTGTGACTTAGATGACGTTCAGAGCACATTTTATGCCCAATTCATGCAAAACTCCACGTAATCCCAAGGGGTTCACATACTTTTTCTTGCAACTGTAAGTTGTAGCGTGATACATTGCAAAAAATGAAGCACGCCCTATTGTGCTTTGAGGTGCAGCCAATTCATTTTGAACAAGCTTCCTAATGTAGCACATAATAATGTGTCTAATGCACAAAATGCATGCACTGTAGCACAAGTCATTGGGGTATGAATGGGTATGGATGGGCCCTTAAACTTTCATTCATTACTGTTTAGGCAGATTTAAATCTTCTCTCAGAAAAGTTTAAAGCAGAACCCTAAAAATGATCATAATTGATAGAAGGTACTATAGAAATTTTTGTCAGAGGAGAAATTCTGGCCAAAATCAGCTTCCTCTTGCTCCTAGGTGCAGGTAGGGAGGTTTATAATGCCTTTAATAGACATCTTATCCTTAGTGGATAATGCCTTTAGATTTATTGAGTTCACTGTGGATCTGTTGGAGTTTTTGTTTATCAACTCATTACTGCACTATAGCTGAAAGATGGCTACAGCATGGTTGTCTCTTTTTGGGAGGGTGTATATAGAAGTCCAGCCAGAGTGCACTTCACATGTGCTCCCTGGGGCGTGCATTGGGTGCAGTCTGTGACCACTATGTCCTTTGGACACAGATAATCACAGATTGCAGTAAAGGGCCAATCACAGTGGCCCTTTACATGTGAGCAGCTGTGCCCAATCACAGCGGATCGCATATAAACAGATTGCTGGTTATCGACTTTTCCTTAGTTCAGCATGTCACAGCATGAGGAAAGGAAAGCCGATAACAGGAAATCCTGACACAGCTTTGTTTACACTGATTATCAGTGCAGCCCCTGCAGTGCTTACCAGTGCAGCTTATTAGTGCCACCTCATCAGTGACCATCAGTGCCGCCTCATCAGTGCAGCTTCATTAGTGTCCATCAGTGCAGCCTCATTATTGCCCATCAGTGAAGCCTCATCAATGCTACCTCACCAGTGCCCATCACTGCAGACTATCAGTGCCCAGCAGTGCAGCCTCATCAGCACACATCAGTGAAGAAGAAAAATTACTTATTTGGAAACGTTTATAACAGAAACTAAATACAGAAAGAAAAAAGTTTTTTTTATAACTTTTGGTCTTTTATAATTTGTTTAGCAAAAAAGAAGAAAAAAAACAGCAGTGAATAAGTACCACCAAAAGAAAGATTTATCTGTCTCAAAAAATGATATAAATCACATTTGGGTGCAGTGTTGCATGACAGCGCAATTGCTATTCAAAGTGTGATGGCACTGAAAACTGAAAATTGACCTGGGCAGGAAGGGGGTAAAAGTGCCTGGTATTGAAGTGGCTAAACCTCTCTTTGAGTTAACTGGAATGGCTCTCTGCTCTCTTCTAGTAGCAACTTTAATTTGTAAACCTTTGCCTCAATGGACCATATATTTTAAAATTCTTCTATCTCAGCTCCCAACCTTTAAGTGGTTATGTGAATGCATGAAGTCCTACACATCAGCTTTGCTGGCCTTTTTTTTGAAGCCTCCAAGTTAGTGTCTCACATGCCAGTTATGCCTGTCCATGTGCGAAGGGCACTGTGGTTACATGTCTGGGAAATAGATGATACGTTGAACATTATCTTATTTGCGTGCCTTTTCAAAGGCATCTCTTTGGTTACTCTGGTTCCATCTCTGATTACTCCTTGGTTGTTCTTTAGCTAATACAGCTGCTCTACCTCATAGGAGATCAAAATCTGTCTCCCATGTGCCCCGCAGATCTTCTAGCCTTAAGCCTTCTGTTTTAATGTATTCCTCTACTTATACCAGTGGGTTGTTTTTCTTCCTAAGTTTGAAAGTCTACCTTTCAATTTGAATTTTCAGGTTTCACCTACTCTGGACCAGATATTCAGGTGTCAGATCTTTTCTATTTTCTTTGCATTTCATTACCACATTGTAGGTAATATTGGATTACTTAGACATTTATCCCCTTAAACTTTGTTCATCTATATTACCTCAATCATATCTGGGGTATACTTTTCTTACCAAAGTTTCTAATTGAGCTTATCTCTCCCAAAACCTGTCTTTCTCAAGAGAGACCTACATAGTCAATAGACTTCACCTTTTTGATTCTTAGTTTCCCAAGCATTTCAAACTTTGTTACAGCACTGACTATTATGTTCACACAATTACTCCTAGTTTCTCATGGTGGAATGCTTCATAGGTTCTCACTGATATTTAATGTCTTAGTCCCTGAAGGTTTTCTATTATACTAAGTGTCACCTCTACTCCTCAGTATGACAAACACCATCCCATTTACCGCTTGTGGAACTGTGCGAACTACATTACCATACGTATGTCTGTTTCCCACTCTTACTTATATACTTTTGAGAGTGCTGTTATATTATGGTTCTACCTTTTCCTGAATTCAGTGGCTAAGTTTGTTCTGTTTCTATACCCCATACACAATATTCCGAATGCACACGTTCATGAAAGTAACTGTTCAATGTTGCAGGGTGGTGTAGTGACCATAGGCTGGGAACTGTGTCACCAGCACACCAAAGATTCCTCAAACGGGTACAAAGCTTTATTTCATCATCACATGGTAAACACAAAAGCTTTTGTGTTTACCATGTGCCCACAAAATAAAGCTTTGGACCCATTTGAGGAATCTTTGGTGTGCTGGTGACATTTTTATCGCTCTGCTTCTATACCAACCTGTTCACTTTGATGAATTTATACCTTCTTTGTCTAATATTTCTCCACTGAGGTCAAAGTTGTGGTATCCTAGGCTTCAGCCTTTATTTTATAACCAGTCTTTTTTGTTGTTCACTTTTGCTGTTGGCCCAAGTTTTGTTCTACTATTTATGTTTATTTCTTTGGTGCCCCCTAGATAATTGTGAAAGTCCCACATCCTTTCTGAGAACAGTTTCCCTATAGTAGTACTACCTGTCCAAGTCTCGAAAACACCAGAATCGTTGCTACTGCCTTTCCTTGTTAGTAGCAATTCCATTTTGCTTCCCCATTTTTATTTATCTTCTTTCAATCATTGATGCCTTTGGATATTTCTTTAGGATGGACAATAAAGAAAATAAGATATTTGTACTGGAAAATCTTTTTCTTGAGGTTCATTGAGAGACACAGGTCACTATCCTCTGTGTTTATTAGCCCTATGTACTTCTTGCTCACAAAACAGATGCATAATGATTTGGAGTGGAACTGGGTGGGCTTTTAACTGAATTTTGTGTACCAGTGCAAATCTCCTTAAAGCAGCTGAATATAACTCACAGGCCTGTGTTTATTCCTCAATTGACGTCAAGAAAACATTTTTATGATAAGTACAAAAATATTATTTTTTAAAGTACATATCACGTGTAAAATGACTAGGACTCCTTGGTTTAAATATATTAGCATACAATTTATTTTGGGCTGGTGCTAATACATTATTTTTAGCACCATTATCTGAAGTTCTCCTTCCTTTATTTGTCTTGGTAGAAAAATGAGCTCATGATTATTTGATGAAAAAATAGTAGATCTCTGATTTGCTATTTTAGCAAAAATATATTTGAAAAAGTAATTTAATTATGTTGGGTATTGTGTTTAGATTAATTTGTTTTCTAATCACATTAATTTTTTTTCCCAATCTAAAAACATTAACAATTAAAATTATATTGTGATATTGCTAATTGGTTTGTTTAATTTATTAGAAGCATGGGTAGTCTTTCAGTTAAATGCATAATAATATGTATTGGCAAGATATTCACTGTGATGGGTGCGAAGGGTACTGTCTCAAAATGATATAAGAGAGAAGCAGAAGACTGAGCCTTCTTGTATTCTCCTAAAACTCATCTGTCATTTGTCTGCAGTTGTGCATTTGAGATAGCACAGAAGGCAGCATAATTGCACATTAATGTGCATCTTTGTGCTCTGAAGAGTGGCGGAGCTTTAGAAAATGTTCTGGTTATAAACTTTTGACCCAAGCCTTCTGAAAAACATAAAAAATGTAATATAACATACACTAGGCAGATTTAAATCCATTAAACCATAAATGCTACATTTTAAAATACATAGGCGTAAGTGGGTTCTAACTAGAGTCTTATTCCATGTATTAAACATGGCAAGTTTTTAATACAAGAATATTTGCAGCTATGATTAATATTTGCAAAAGTTTAAATCTTTGAAGATGAATCGAAGACAAATATAAAACTATGCATAACAACATAAGCTATAACATTTTCAATTTTTTTTTAATTCATCTGCACTAATTGTTTCAAATCTGTCTTACTACATTGCAACAACAAAAATGTAGAATAATTCAGTAATGTGTACAATAATTGTAAACTAAGAGCTCTATTTATTAGGCCAGCCTTTTTCAACCAGGGTACCCAGGCACCTTGGGTTTTCTTCAGCCTTGGCAAAATGTCTAAAAATTCTCCAAAATTTGTTTACAAGGTGGAAAAAGCTTGCCATTTAGTTACACAAAGCCACAGGTTTTCATTATGCAACATTACGACCTTCTAGCCGCCGGCATCCTGACAACCAATGACATCATACGTTTATAAGGAGGATATCGGTTGCCTGCATGGCATTCTAGTTTGACCCTAACCTGCCCCTCTCTGTCAGTGCTGGGGTCATATATGCTCAGTGATGGAGAAAAACTGAGGGAGAAGAGAAACACTGGAATACTAGTCAGAACCAGTGTGCAAGAGTATATTTGCTTTGGAAGAATAAATCAACTCTAATATTGGGTGTCCTAGGTTTTTATGTTTTAGAATGGGGTGCCCCAAGACTGTCCATAACTTTAAAGGGTGCCTCAGGACTGTATATGATTTTAAAGGGTGCTTCAGGACTGTCCATAACTTTAGAGGGTGCCTTGCTTAAGACAAGGTTGAGAAACACTGTATTACAACAGCCATATTGCCTCTAAGAAAAAAACATTAACACGGCTATGTGCTTTTCAAATGTTTAGCGCTCCAATGGCTTTGGGATTCAGAAACGAGTAGGTGTGGAAAAAAAAGCCAGAAGAGCCAGGTAACATGACCTGTCAAACTCATGTGACCAGCCTTTTCTCCAGATAGAGCTTTATGATATACCACAGGCTGCAGAACACTGCCTACTTTTTTGTGTGCATACCTCTTAACTTGATAGGATGATAAAATTGTATAATTTTTAGCACTAATCATCTACCAAATTATGCAAACTCAAAATGTCCATCACTTAAAAATATGCAGCTGAATGACTTTCTCAAAGGATGAAACGTCGGAAAGTGATGTCAGCCAGAACCGGAAGTGCCTGTGGCACCATCTTGGTTTCTGGAAATGATATATAGCCTTCTAATGTGAGCATTTTCAATATAATGAATGTACTTTCAGTGTGATTTTCTGTATTATTAGCTTCCTTTCTCACTCTATGTCCTGCCTGCAAATTATTTATGGCAATTGGAATATTTGTATGACGGTGGAGCAACTGATTGCGGAGCGTCTTGGCACAAGTGAAATCACCCAACCTTGTGTCCTAGGGATTGCTGGGGGTAAGGAGTTTTGGCATATGGGGGAATACGCACTGTGGAGGGTCACATGTTTGCCACCTTTATGAGCACAAGAAAGTGTGAGCACAATATATTAAAGATTTAAATAATAGTAGAGTTATAAACATACTGCACCATTGAATGCTCCTTTTTACATGTAACTCTGAGTGTGAAGAGGACTTGAATACATGGGGTGGCTCCATGGGAGGAAGAGGAGATTTAGATTGATGGGTGTGATTTTATATGTTTGGTAAGGATTTAGACAAAAGGTGAATCACAAAGTCACTGATCACTGGTAGTTACAGATACATAATGGCATGCACACATGTGAGCACATGCATGGAAAATGTATTATAGTTTGGAAGATACTGCACTGTGTGAGCTTTTTCTTTTTTGAGAAAACACTGGAGAGATTGATTGATTGATTGAAGAAATGGTTGCATATATTTGAGCACTGAACTTTTTGAATTTACATACTGTACAGGAGGCATTTTTTGTGCAGTCCAGCAGCTAACTGGGGACACTTAAGCTCTGGTTAAAGACTTTAAACATAGGTACCAAATTACACACTCATTAAATCATGAAGAATTCAATATAAAATTTATTTTTTTAATGGTGCTTTTTTCACCAATACTTTTCCTTCCTTCCGCTGGCTTTCCAGCAGAACACATGCAATACTTTAGAGGTTGGATGACAGGTTTAGTGCAATATAACACTTCTGGTACCTAAATAGGTGGTACCAATAAATGGTAGTGCATAGCAGAGAGCAGATAGTGATATTGGCTCTGTTAAGCTATCAAATGCAAAAACCTTTTGCCATTTAGCATCAAATAAAAGGCACTATATGGTGCCACATTTAGCTTTTATAATCCATGTTAAATAAACAAAATTTAAAAACAACCTTCTCTACATGATTTCATGCATTTTGTATGTGTTTTTGCTTGTATTTTCTGTATGAGTTTTACATTTATGTGCATATTAATTCCTTTAGACTTTCCCCCTCCTTCCCCCCAATGTGTTTGCACTGTAGCAAGTGTTGTACCAGTTGGCCGGTTGTGACTTATGACGATACTTGTGTTCCTGCATTTACCCATCCATTTCCCATGGATCCTCAACACCTATCCACACACAGAAATATGCATATGACTTTTTTATGCTGGATTATAAGATGGAGAAAGTTTCTGGAGGGTGACACAATTAATTAAGAAGTCCAAAGATCAGGCAGAAGGTGGGACAGAAGTATGCAGTCTGTAGACTAGACTACATCACCCACTTTTTGCAATGTGCATCACCCAGTTTTTGCTAGAGCATGTGCATGCCTAGGAATCTTTTTGTAACTAAAATATTTCCTGTATGCAGTGTGTGTTTTAACTGTACATTTAGGTATTTGGGTGATGATGTGCTTTAATTTTGAATCCAATGATAACAATTAAATTCAATTCCATGTAAAAGACAAAATTACATTTTGTTACTTGTAATTATGCTTGGTGCAGTGTAATCCTTGTATTGAATCTGATTCCATAGCCTTGGACTCATTTCCAAAAAGTGACCTGTGAAACAAAGCAGGGCAAAACTGTATGAAGGATCTCAACTGCTCCCATTACTACCGCAGGCCAACAAGAAACAAGATTAAACTGAATGGCTTATTACTGCTAGTAACAGTAGGTATAGCTTACAAGTCCATGAACAATGGATGCTGATTACTAATGACACATAAGTGATTTGCTAAAGTTCAGGAGCTCAAAAAGTCTGTAATATAATAAGGACTTTGAAATTGCCAGCTCATACCAAAGTATGTTCTATATATATTTAAACATCTGGAATTTTGGAGGATACCTAACAAAAGAAACTGTGCAACTGAACATTACACTTCCTTCATAAACCAGAGCCAAAGTGCTGTTCTGCAAATGTAAAGTTGATATTTATTTTACAATAAGTGCGTATCTTTCTTATATTGAAAATGATCAAAGCAGTTTTCTAATTTGTAATATGGAGGGGATCTGGCAGATTTGCAGTCAAGGTATATTTGCCATAAGAAAATTGGTGTGAGAACTTAGCGTGTAATAATAAATTGGTGACAGAGCCAAAATATTAGGGCTTTAGTAGATTAAAGAGCATTCAGATCTGAATGCAGCAGTAGTTTCTGTTATTCGCCTATTAACACAGGTGTGTTTTGGTCTGCAACATTTACCTACATAAACAAAAATTAGAAAAAAATCTGCATCCATGGCCCAATTTTGACGGTATTTTATACAGTACACATGAAAACGTTTGTGCAAATGTTTACATACTGTACATATTGGGGTATAGCCTATTGCACCAACTCTGCTGCCTAGTGAAGGGGAAGATGTAAACATAAGCAATGTGCAGACAGCAGCAGAACTCAGAATGACTAAAAGACCGAGGTAATTCTGCTTCTGAGCCACCACCATTTCATTGTTCATACTGTATTTATCTCTCCCGTCTGGAATGACTTGCTCACCAGTCACCAAGGTTGGTACAGGTGCAATATGACCTGGAAAAGCCAAGGCCATTTTGTGTCTGTGCAGCCGCTGCTGCCTGGTAAATGCCTCATTCATAGGTTGCGGGCAGTAAGGGACAAGGTCATACAGTGGCCAGGGCGAAGATGCCAAACTGTTAACACTACCCGTGATGTACATGAATGATCCATTGTCCATGGCGATACTTAACTGTTATGCAATTGCCATTTATTTACAGTACATGTGTGTGCCATGCACACAAGCTTTTATGCTTTGTGTTTGTGAGAAGGCTTTAAAAAAACAGTACAAAACAATGTCAAGTATAGAACTTCCCGAACGATTCTAGAATATAGTTGTCAACCTGCTCTTGAAAAGTAAACAAGTTCACGGCTGTTATTGCGGTTATGAATTTGTTTTTATGCCTCTACTGCTACTCATGTAGTTACATCAATGGCAGAAAAAGGGGTAAAACACCTTCAACTCTGAAAATGCTGAACACAGACCTTAATGGAAGTTTTGACCACAGTTTTAAACAAGATTTTAGGGTTTTAGAAAGCTTTAGGCTGTACTAGCTGCAGCATGGTTGTTAGGGATCGACCGGCGGTATCCTCTAGCGCTCCACAGACCGGGATTCCCCGGGGCCAGAATCTAAGCTCCGACCTGCTTGTTCACCAGAGCCCCTGATGGTGGGGATGGACTTGGAGCAGGCCAAAACCAGGCCGCAGTCCCTGGGCGCAACCAGCTGTGGTAGAGGCACTTGCCAGTGGTACGTAGCAGGTGAGAGCCTGATGTGAAGAGGTGGAGTGAGCGAAGTCAGACAGGCCAGGTCGGTAACGGTGGAGGCAGAACGGTACAAAGCGGCAGGCAGAAGGATAAACGGGTCACAGGCCAGGGTCAGCAACAGGAGGTCAAACATACAGGATAAGACAGGAGAATGGTCAGACAAGCCAGGAATCAGAGCAGGAGACAGTCAACGGATCAGGGTCAGGCAGGGTTGGCAAGAAGGCAATCTCTCAGGACACAGGATAACAGGAAAATACCATATGGCAATGTGAGCATAGTCAGAGCCTGTTTAAATAGGACGTCCTGTGCTCTTAATGGTACCAGGCGCGCGTCCGCGATCGCGAGTGCGCATGTGCGACCGCCGTTGCCGTCGTGGGTGCCCAGGTCCTAGTGCCCGCACGCTAGTGCGCCCCGGCATACCGTGCATGTGCAGACTTGCGCGCCGTGGTCAAGCCTGGGGTCCCTGACAATGGTAGTCGTCACACATGGTAGTCGTCACCGCGTGATTTAATGGAAACACGCATACAGCATCTGCTATTGCAAATTTGACCTATAAGAAAAGTCCATATTGGCCAATCAGAAATGTAGCAGTTTACACCACAGCAGCTCTTCACAGCATCAAAGTTTTTTTTATTTCTAGCTCGATCATTTAGAGATTCAGCTTTAAGTGATTGGAAAACATGTTATAGTTACCTTCTCTGTGCAATTCTTGGATCCCCCACTGGTGCTCCTGGCTCCTCCTACCTTCCAATTACGACCATAGCAAGCTCAATCCTGAGCTGTGCTGCCTGCATCCGTAGGCACAGATAGCATGGCTTGGCCTCTCCCCTCACTCCTTCATAACAAGATTTGACTGACAGCAGCCAAAGCCAATGGCTCTCGCTGCCTCAGCAAAGCCTGTAAGAGCGGGGAGGGGCAATAGAGATGGTACAGATGGGTACAACACTGGATCGAGGTAGGACTCGAGGGTATGTATAGGGGAGGGTGAGGGGGTGATACTGCTAACCAAACATTTTTTACCTTAATGCAGGGAATGCATTACAGTAAAAAATGTTTAGGCATTGATGAATATTCAATTTAATTTAATGATTATTCTATATATTTTTGCTGAGAAAATTGTGGGAAATATTTGCAAAAAAGATACTTCAAAGACAGACATAAGCAACAGTAAAATAAAAAGCTTTTTTAAAGTGAAAAATTTGGGGAATTTAGACTGGTACATAAAGGTCAACATTCTACAGGCCAAAACTGTATTTCAAAAATCAGCAATTTATGAAAGCCACATAACTGAGGGCGATACAGACAATCATGATAGTCCTTCGATGTTACACTGTCACTCTCAAGACAGAATATAAATAACAGGTTTCTATATTTTCATATACAAAAAAAACATCATTGGTATTGATTGGCACATGTTACAAGATGTAAATGTCTCATATTGAGCTTATACATGTATACATTTAAGCAGATGGTACCCTAGAAGAAACAGATATATTCACTTCAGGAATGATATTTTCTTTTCTTTCTTTTTTTTACCAGCAGGCTAACACAGAGCTCACGGGTTCATTTAAATACAGTCATATTTTAGAAATATGTGCCATTATTCTGGAATAAGCAGTTCCCTCCAATAAAAAGAACTCATGAAATAGTCAAATAACATTTAAAATATGATACTGTATATACAGATGGTTTAGTGAGGGTTTATATCACTTGCAGAAGTCCAACCTGATACTGTATTTCTCAAGCCTGTTTCTCCTAGGAGGTCCAATGTATCTTATTGGTCTTCTGGGCATTGTAATTAAAGCATGTTTGGTGCCTAACTCATTTTATGACGGTAACTGCATTACAAAAGTATTCATGAATAACGAATAAAGTTGAGAGCTTGAGATGTACGAAAGTTCTGTTTTAAGTCAAAAACCAGGCTTACAGATGTGTATTTATTAAGCTACTCTGCCAACTGTTTATGACTTGACCATTTACAACAGGGTCTCATTAGAAGTCCTTTGAAGACCTTAGCTGGTGGAAGTTTATAATGCCTCTGCATTCCTTCATTTCCTGCAATTGTCAGATGATTTTAGTTACCAATTTGTGAATCTTGGAGAAAATGAGGATGACACTGTGTTTAGTACTACTCCCCCATTCTTTCCACACAATTTGGGGATTCATCAGACCTCACTATGGTCATACTCCCACACTGGAAAAGGGTGCTTAAGGGCTTTAAAGAAAGCTGCTGGCAACTTGGTAAATGCTTAGCTAATGCTTTTTAAAGGTAAAGGTCCCTTTTTATTTTTTTAAATATTACTTATTATACTTACCTGCTCTGTGATCGTGGCTCCTCCTGTCTTCCTTGGGCCCCCATAGTGAGCTGCTTACTTTGGAAGCACTCTTGTGGGCACGATCTATTGACACACAACAGTGTGGCTCTTTTCCACCCCCGCCCCTACTTCTTTATCACCTGATTTATTTGACAGCAGAAGGAGTCAATGGCTCCCACTGCTCTCAGAGAGGATGGAGAGAGAGAGCAGCGCCTCTGCTCTGGGGCACATAGCTGGATCGAGATCAGGCTCAGGTAAGTATTGGGGGGAGGATTGGGAATCTGCACATAAAAGTTTTGTTACCTTAAAGCAATAGTAAACTGCAAAAAAAAAATAGTACTGCATACTAGCACCAGAAAATAAAGCTCTCCAGCAGTGCGCTGTCACCGCTGTAGGAGCTTCCATCTTCACCTGGTCTTCCTTCCAGGATTGCTGGCTTTGGCTGCTTGAATGGCCAAACCACAATGATGTCACTCCTGTGCATGTGTGCAGGAGTCACGGCCGTGGCACAGTGTTCTAAATGGACCGTACAGTCCATTCAGAGCCCAGTGCGCATGCTCACGTTTAGGAGATATTTACTGTACCTACAGGTAAGCTTTAACCAATTCAAAACCGGGCAATTTTACCCCTTCCTGCCCAGGCCATTTTTAAGGTTTCAGCGCTCTCACACTTTGAATGACAATTGCGCGGTCATACAACATTGTACCCAAACTAAAATTGTATCATTTTCTTCACACAACTAGAGCTTTCTTTTGGTGGTATTTAATCACCACTGGGGTTTTTATTTTTTGCTATATTAACAAAAAAAGACCGAAAATTTTGAAAAAAAAACACGTTTTTCTTTGTTTCTGTTATAAAAGTTTGGAAATAAATAATTGTTCTTCATAAATTTAGACCAAGATGTATTCTGTTACATGTCTTTGGTGAAAATAACCCAAATTAGGATGTATTATTTAGTTTGTAGGAAAGTTATAGAGTTCACAAACTATGGTATAGATCTGAATATTGATCAATCCTGAAGTACTGACGGCCAATCTAATTTCTTGAGGTCCAAGAATGTCAGAATAGTACAGATATCCCCTAAATGACCCCTTTTTGCAGAGTAGACAGTCCGACGTACTTCATAAGAGGAATGGCGAGTTTTTTGAAGTTTTTTTTTGTTATAATTTTTCGGAAAATGAAAAAATAAAAAAAATTATTTTCACTATTTTTTTTTACATACTGTCACCAGTGCAGTACAGCATCATCATATAACTGGCATGGTGGTGATCAGGGACACTGACTGGTGACAGTGTGAAAAAAAATATTTTTTTTTAAATTTTTTTTTATTTTTTTATTATTTTAAATTTTTTATTACATTTTTTTCTTTTTTTTAAGATTTTTTTTCATATTTCACTATGTCCAAAGTAGTACAATGTTACCATAGTAACATTGTACTACTTTGGGGAAGTGATCAGAATTTTTTTTTTTTTTTTACACAATTTACTTATAGCAAAGAATTACTTTGCCATAAGCAAGCATGACATCATGACATCGATTCATTCAGGGTTTTTTTTTTTTTGTGCTTAGCTGTGATTTGGCCACAGCTAATCACATGACATGTGCATGTGATTAGCTGTGACCATTCACAGCTAGACACTAGTATACAATGGATGGCATGAATGAAGCCATCCATTGTATACAGCTGTCATGTGACCTGCTGTGATTGGTCACAGCAGGTCACATGGTACCAGCAACCGGGCCGATACTCAGATCTGTCATCGGCCATGTCCGAGGTACACGGCCGGTGACAGATCGCGCCACTGCGCGGCTCTGCAAGTGCGCAAACTGCGCATGTGCGGGAGTACGCCAAATGGCGGCCTCCCGGAAAGCTAGTGCATTTTTCCGGACGCCATACGGCTATTGGCCGGGCGTCAAATGGTTAATATAGGCTTACCTGTAGGTATAAATCAACCACCTGACTTTACTACCACTTTAATGCAGAGAATGAAAAAGGTGGAAAAAGGAAATAGGCAAAGGGAAAAATGGACTTTAAAGGAACAGAATACATATACACATATTAGTAGAATCATGATTTTACTAATATGTGTATATGTATTCTGTGCCTTTAAAGTCCATTTTTCCCTTTGCCTATTTCCTTGTTCCCCCTTTTTCAGTCTAGTAAATTGGGATGTGGCACCAGTGTATGTAAATTGGAAGTGACCTAACACCCGAGTGCACTCCAAATTTCTTTTTTGTTTAGCTTAATGCAGAGAATGCACAAAGGTAAAAAACCTTTAGCCTTTACAGCCGCTTTACGCTGATGCTTTTTTTTTTGTTTTATCAGGGGATTACAACTAGGATGCTAAGATTTAATGTATGTGTTTATGAGGCTTAAGGTTTTCTAAAATTTAGTAACATTACAAATAGAATTTATAGTCTAAGCAGGATTGTTTATGACAAAAGGGTTTAATTAGTTTTTCTTGCAAATGTCAACTGAGTGTGAATTTGTATTGGCTAGTATCTGGAGTTAATTATACCTACAAGTTTTCTAAACGTCCCTTTTATAAACCTAGAATATTCGTAAAGGGTAAAAATGGAAAAAACTGGTCTATAATTACCTTGCATATATGCTAATGTGCTGTGTAAGGGCCCATTCAGATTATAAATTGCATTAAAACAACACAATATCGCGCCCTAAGGTGGGCTGTATTAGGCCAACCATTTTGAATTGGCTGGCAGCTCACCCCAGTGCCGGAAATAAACAAACATTACAACTCCAGGAAAGATAGCACTGGACTCCTAGGCTGGTAAGTGTCTGTTTGTTATAAGTCAGCAGATAAAGTATTTGTAGCTGCTGACTTATTGATTTGTAGTTGCTTTTTTGATAGTTTGCAGCCAAAGGCTTCATTTTCAGATTGGACTAGGGAATGCCTTTTTTTTCATGTTTTGTTTTTATTTTTTATTAAATAACGAAGCTAATGAAGGGCCATTTTTAGCATAGAAACGCATCCACACTAGTTGAAAAGAGTTTGCATTACCCTTAGAAACCATTTAAAGCCCATTGTACCCTTAACTAGCTCCCACCTCTAAACACTCATAATGGACCAGCAGTTTTTGCATTTCAGTTTTGGGCCTATTGATCTGTCACTGTTTAAAGTAAATCTTCACATATAGCCACTGAAGTGACTAGCCACACAGATGAAGCAAATCCTCCTACATAAGCTTTACCTGTGTATCTGCAGCCCTCACTTCTCTACAATATTCAAAGTAGACAGATCAAAGGGTATTTTTTAGCTTCCAGGAGGCAAGGATCTGACATCACACACTGCACAGCACATAGCACAGAGCTGAGGGTAATCAGAGACCTGAGTGGAAAGAATGGACACACCCACTCTACACAGTCTCATGGGGAAACATGCACACCTGCTGTACACTAGAGGGGGCTTGGGGCCATCTCCTGAGACTCGTTGGTGTTGGCATAAACTGTAAAATGTGACTCATGCAGATAGCGCAGGAATGAGGCAAGTACGGAGTGTAGAAGGATATAAAAACAATGGGGATGATTTACTAAAACTGGAGAGTGTGAAATCTGGTGCAGCTTTGCATAAAAACCAATCAGCATCCATTTTTTTTGTCCAGGTTTAGTAAATCAATCCCAACACTTTCTCCTGACAATGTTGTCTTGAAAAAATTAATTTTCTTTTTTATGCAATCTATAGGCAAACGATGTACAGTAACAGATGCATTTTTTTCTCATTTGATCGATGTTCACCCATTTTATTCGATAATTTCTCTTGTCTATAATGACACCAAAGCAAAATTATTTTTTTTAAATTAAATAAAGGTGTTTTTCCGGTTTTGAACTTGCATCACTACAAAAAACAGGGAACAAACCGAGAGATGCAAAAAAGGGTTTAAGTATTAATAGTAAATAAAAAAATTTAATAAAAGCATAATTAGCTGCCAAGTAATAGCTAAGGAGAAAAGGGAAGGATGGAGTTATGAGTTGTGAAGGGGTTAAATAAGAACACAGATTATTTAAATTTTTATCTTGCATGGTAGCTTTAAAATGGTTTCAAAGGCAAAAAGTGTTATTTTTAACTTGCAATTGCATTCTCAGCATTAAAGTAAAAAAACTGTCAATAGCAGCTCCTCCCAGCCCTCCCTGAAACCTGAGTCTATTCTTGATCCAGCACTACCTCGTCTGCTGCAGTTCTTCCCTCTACTGTCTCTCACAGGCTTGGCTTAGAGCAGTAGGAGCCATTGGCTCCTGCTGCTGTCAGTCAAATCCCATGAGGAGGGATCAGGGCCGGGCAGGGCTGAGCTACTCTGTCTGTGTCTATAGATGTATACTGCCCAGTTCGGGAGCATGCCCGCATATCTGCCCCCATAGCAAGGGCAGACAAAGACCAGAAGTGGAGAGCTCCAGCATTGGACCTCAGAAGAGGAGGTAAGATCACCCCTTCACTCTGTTATGAAAGCACAAAAAGGGTTACAATGAAGCAATAAAGATTACTGTATCACTCCTGTTGTAGATGCTTTTGTGCGTACATCAGTGTACAGAATGACAGCCAGGAATTGCTGGTAAATGCGTTCAGAGAGCTGCGGGTGACAATGAAGGACTGGACTTACCTACACATGCCAAAGTTTTTTTAAATAAAGTGTGATGGTGATGCTGCAGTGAACATATATGGATAGAAGTGCATGGAGCAGTGAACAACCTGTCAATACTTTCTTACTTTACTCTTCAGAGAGTGGTTGTGCTTACAAAAGAAAGCTTATTGTATTTATTTTTGTAATGTGATCTTTACAATAGATTAACTCCAATTCCAGAAAAATCTGATTTTTCTTCGTTTTTTTTCATCATTAACTTGCTTGCCCATATCTTGTATGTGGAATCATGGTTTCAGTATTATCTGTTACCATCATATGTATTTTACAAGTGTGCAATTTTCTTTGTTTGGGAAGTCTTTTTTAAAATCTGAATAAATAAGGAATCATCTAAACGTCTGGCAGATACTGTTTTATGTGTGTGGGGAGGCATGAACTGGTGTTAGGTGGATGTTTCTCCACTAACATATGGTGGGTCTCGGTACATAACGTGTGATTTTCCAGTGGAATGCATAGTGTCTACCTCTTTCTTCCCAAACTCATTACGCTGAAATTGAATTTACATTTGCAGATACAATAGGAAGATATGCAAGATTGTTGAACAAAGAATTTTAAAAGTGCCAGTAGTGTTATCTGTAAGTTACGTTAAAAATGCAAGTTTCCGCATCTTTTTAGCGTTTTTGCATTAGCGTCTAGCTGTATTTATCTGTGTTTTTCCATGTTTTTTAGCATTTTTTACAAAAAAAAATTTTGCAAAAAAAAGCTAAAAAACGCTGGGGTTTGCGTGCATTTTACCATGTTTACCAGCATTAAAGCATTTTTACAGCTACAAAACTCCTCCAGAAACCACTAGTTCTGGGGGGGCGGGGTTTCAGCCAGAAACGCCTCTGCCTGAAAAGATTCCAGCCTATGTGTGCATGGACACATAGGATAACATGCTGGGGAGTTTACTGGATGTAGAAAAGATGCAAAAAGCCGAAAACAGCTGCTCTAAAAAATGTCCACTGTGCATGAGGACTAAGCTCCATGCACACGGGGTGTTTTGATAATGCTGGTAATGTTAGCTGTGTAAAGTCACGTTAAAAACATGAGTTTTTCAGCTTTTTTAGCATTTTTACATTAACACTTAGTGGCATTTTCCCGTGTTTTTCCACATTTGTGTTTTTTAGCATTTTTTAAGCAAAAGAATTTTGGGGGGGTCAAAAAAAAAGTCCAAAAACGCTGCATTTTACTATGTTTTACCTCATTTTGCCGTGTTTGTCAGCAGTAGAGCATTTTTACAGCTAAAAAACTCCTCTAGAAGCCCACTAGTCCTGGGTTTTTTTTTCAACCAAAAACGTCCCTGCCAAAAAACATTGATTACAGTCTATGTGTGCATGGACACATAGGATAACATGCTGGGGAGTTTGCTAGCTGTAGAAAAAACGTCAAAAGCCAAAAACAGCCGCTGTAAAAACGTCCAGTGTGCATGAGGACTAATAGTCAAGCTATTTCAATAACATGGATGTCTAGGAATAGTTTCCACATTTGACCACTAGGTAGCACAATATAGTATATATAGTTTCAAAAAGTTACCATGCAAAATGCATTGTGTAGCACAGAGTAGAGCAAATACAATTATTTGTGGTCTTTGGAAAATGGGGCTGTAATACCTCCCCCACTAGGAGGATGACTTTAGATTTTAGTTCAGGTATTGGGTCACAGGAATCCCCAGTCAGGCTACAGAAAGGTAAAGCTGGAGTTGCCTTTGGTCTGGAGGCTCAGGTGGCTGAAGGCAATGCCACCCTACTGGAATGACAAGACTCCGGAGCCAATCAGCACAATGACCACTGTGATTAAGGTGTATAAGGCAGCTGCATGCTCTTGCACTCACTAGTGGCTCTCACACTGGATACAATGCTGGAAAGCCCAGCATGTAACGACAGCTGATGTGCCCAGTCATTGCTGTCCCATCAGGCAGTGTCTCACTGAAAACTGGAAGGTGGGAAGAATTGGAATTTTTATCTTCTGGGCATTTCCAGGGTCCAGGGGATAGGGGGATCCCACACCACCTGTCCAGTGTATCTCCACTACCTCACTCCTAGTAGTGGATTGGAACTCCCAGTAGTTGAATGGAAATGGGCTCTATGCGTGCACTTCTCTTAACTCTTCCTCTACTGTACACAGGCCAGGAACAAAAGCAGGCTGCTTGACTGACTGATGGCTTCTGTTACCCTGGTAACAACTTACTATCTTCATATCCCAATATGTCTACAGGCAGGTTATTGACTATGTGTGCCAGTTATTTACATACACTACTTTAGTAACTTCAGACCAAGCAAAAGGCAAGGTTTAAAGGTTTTACTGACAGATTCTGAAGATAACAGAGTTCAAAGTACAAAACAGTTCTATCCCTACACCCCTAGTCCCTATCTCAGGCTCGTGTGCTGCCCCGGCATAGCTGTAGAGTCCATTTGTGTCATAGTCCATGGTTGGCAGAATCCAGCAGCTGACATCTTCAGGGTGGACTAGCAGTCCCCCTTTATCCTGGAAGACTCTGGAAGGTAGGCAACCTCTAACTCGAGTAATGGTAGTGACACACCACTCACGGGCCAGGAACTCCAGAATCCAGGAACTCTAACAGCATAGGATACCCCATCGACTACCACTCTGCTCCCCCTGGCTCCTGGCCACTGTCCCTTTTTATAGTCACAGAACCATTGGGTCAAACCCAAGAAAGCCCACCAAAGAAAACCTGGGAAATAACATTCACCCTAATCCTCCCATTCAGGCAGAACCTATCTAGGCTACCATACACAATCATCTTACATATATATACTGTACATATTTATACAGTATTTCTATAAAAAGTTACTAAAATGAATAAAAGTGTTGAACTGCATTGGACATTTCATCTAACCACAAACTGATTGGATCTGTTATTTTGCAGACCTGCTATGGATTTAGGCAATTTCTTTTATATATGTATTATTTGTCCTACTCTGTGTAAATGGAGTTGTGCCAGTTGGCTACATATATTATACAAAAATGTGTCCCTTTTTCTCAGGAGTTATGGCTGAGGATCTTCCATTTTCCCCAGTGCTCAGGTCTTGCATTGAGCACTTCACCATGTGTGAAAGGGGAGAGAGTCAAATGATCCCAAATACTAGGAAGTAAGGATGAGCCCTGTTCAACTGATTCTATATATGACAGCTTCTGCTGTCAATAGTTCCACAGAAAGCAGTGGCAAGTGTCACCTGCTGCGTCCGTAGCAGATGCTGCCATCACTCGCTTACATGGCCAGAGGGGTGATATCACTACCCAAATATGGTCACTGGTCATTTTTGGGCAATGACTTTACAGGCCTCTTCCTTTATATCAGTAATGATAGCTCAGTGAGTTGTTATTCGTTGAGCAGTACCATAGCAATCAGTTGTGTGTGGCTGGAGGTGGGCATCGTGATTGCTGATAGATTTAAAACAAAGAACATTTTTTGGGGGATTTTAATTTTTTTTCAATAAAGGACTTGCCAAACATTCGGGTGTCTTTATTTCTAGGTTACCTTTTTTATATGTACCCCTTACTCGTTCACGTGAGGGGAGCCACCTTATTTTTAAAGGGGACTTGCAGATTCCAATAAGCCTCATGCCGGCAAATCCCCACAACTGCCAGGCCAGGGTTGTGCAGAAGAGGCCTTGTCCCAATCAACATTTTGAAGGCATGTAGCATGGGATGGTCTGGGAGGGATGGGAGGCCCAAATATTTTGAGGGACCTTTGGAGGAGTCTGTGTTTTTTTTTTATGAAAACTAGAAGGGAAAATTTCATTTGCTGGTAATTTAAAACCATTTTCAAAATTAAAAGCCCTTTTCCCTTTGTAAATGCCAGTACTCTAAAAATTGCTGCTCCCGGCCAAATGGATTTTTTTTTAAGACTTTGTACTGGTAGATATTACCTAGGGCAGTGAGCACTCCTTTATACTGTTTTTTGACAACCCTTTGCCTATTAGCCTAGAAATGGGCATTTTTGATTTGACAAATTCAAGTCCCATTGATTTCAGTGGGGTTCAGGTTTGACTTCTGAACGTCTTTGAAGTTTTCTGCACCTTACTCAACCCAGGGCAGTTTGACTCATTCCTACTAGGAAATACCTGGCACTTCCAAGGGCTCTAGGAGAAAAATCAGCAAAAGTGCAAAGTTAGCTTTTGTGCTCTTTAAGGCCAACCTTAAATTAATGGCCATCCAAAACATAATGATACTGACAACTCTAGCAATTTATTTAGCAAGACAGCTTTGTGCAGAAAACACATGCCAGAAAAAAAAATGGATCCATTCTGCAATCTGCCTGTGCCTCTTGAGTCAGTGAAACTGCAAAATGGCCATGATTGACTAGAGTTTACCTTTTTAAGTTTATGTGGTTGTTATGGATAACATTTATTAGCATCTTGCTAGAAGAAAAACAAAAGTGACTTAGATGACACTCGTCTAATAAAAAAAAAGGAAAAAGTTGTCTGGTTCTGACTACATATGCTAAGAGTGAACAGCAAATAACTTAGGTAATAAATTAGTAACAAGTTGGGAGAACATGCAATGCTAGAACTTTCCCTGTGAAACAGCTACTTTTTAATTTAGTTGGACTCCAGGGAGGCAATAGATATTCAAAATCATGTAATAGCTAGTGTACCTTGAATAACAAATCAGTTCTCTTCATTCCTTGTGAATATTCATATTAACATAATAAAGCGTTCTATATTTACATTTTCCTGCACAAAAAAAAATTAGATGACAATTGAGCCCTCTAGCATTTCGCAAAGGTGAATGAATCATCTGGTATTTTATTTTCCCTGTTATTTTAAAATATCAGAAGTTCAGGGTGGTTTTTGCTGCCATCCACTTTCCATGTCCTGGTAAAATGAAAATTTGGGGTTAGATTTCAGCAAACACATTTGGCATAAAAAATATTTCTTAGAACTGTCAGCATAGCAAAATAAAAGAGAGAAAAAATGAAAAGAAAAATTAAAACATGATGGATAAATTTATTTAAAGGACCTTGAAAAGTATTTGACTCCCTTGGACTATTCCACATTATGTACAGTTACAACCTGTAATTGAAATCGATAACAGAGATTTTTTTTTTCAGTGATAAATAAAAAGTAGTCCATAGTGTCTAAGTGGAAACAAATATAGTTTTCCAAGTTATTTAAAATATATAAAATAAACAAGTCTTATTTGCATAAGTACTTGCCCTCTTTTTTTTGAAGTTCAAAATAAACTTTGGTGCATTCACATAATTAACAGAATGGGTTCCCTTGTGTGTATTAAAGTGTCTCAGAATCTCACAAAAAGTAACTGTTTCTGCAAAGCTCCAAAGTTTGTTAAAGAACATATCTAAACAAACAGCGTCATGAAGACCAAGGTGGTTTCAAGAGAAGCCCAGGGTAAGTTACTCTGAACACTGTATATCAAAAAAATATGTCATATCTCTGTATAGATAAAGTTATACCTTAAATCTCAATGACTAGATAGGAAGGGCATTATTCAGGGTAGAAGCCCATGGGCCAATGTTAACTCTGAAGAAGCTGCATAGATCCACAGCTGACATGATAGAAACTGTGTATGTGACAACTAAAACTTGGACACACGGTTTGTGGATACACAATTGTCAAATCCAGTTTGGTGTTTTGCAAAATGCATATGGAAGACACAGAAAATATCTGGTGAGACCAATAACTAGTTTTTGTGCTTTAGTGCAAAACAATATGGGGTCTACACTATTTATAATTGTCTTCATGAGAAATTCACTCAACTTCCACAAAAGATTCATGCTTTTTTCTAATTAGATTTCATTGGAAAAATGTTTCACTCCTGGGTGAAATTTGTGTAAAACATTTATTTATACTGCAGACCCCTATGGATGATGGTAAGCCAACATTGCTCATCATCCTGAGAACATCATTTCTGTAGTAAAGCACTCTCGTGGTAGGTTCATGTTGTAGGGACGATTTTCTATTAGAAAGGACAGGAACGTGGTCAGAATTGAGGGCAGGATAAATGGATTCCAATATAAAGTATTAATAAGGGACTATATTGGGGTTTTCAGTCTTCAGGTCTTTATGCTGTGGCAGAGATCCACCTTACAGCAGCACCATGACCCTGATCACCCAGTCAGCCCTAGAACTTGAATGTCTTGGAATGGCCCTATAAAAGTCCAGACCTCAACCCATTTGAGAATCTGTGGCTAAACCTGAAAATGTTGGTTGATAAAGGGTCCTTTCAAACAGAAATAGGATGCAGCAGGTGAAGTAATCCCTTACTTGTTGTGAGCCAGAAAGTATTGAAACCAGAACCAGCTGAGCAATTTTCAAAAGGTAAACCGAGGTATCTACAGGCTCAGTCCCCCACCTGCAAATTACTAGCCCCCCACCACCACCACCACCCGCTGCAATACGTTGTTCTGTTTTTTTTTCCATAATAATTTGTATTGGACATTTTCAATTTATTTACAGTTCTGCAAAAGTCATAAAGTTAACATGAAATTATACATTTCATCATAGTAGTTCAAACAATTGCAGGGTATCAAAACTAAGGAGGAAGAAGTTTGTTGCTGGCAGAGAAGCACTCTCCTGCGGGTTTCCAAGCTCTGGTAAGGGACTCAGGGTGGCTTGAATGCACCTCCAAGTACACTCCCAGATGGCAGATGGTCCAGCTAGGCAGTGGTAGGGGTTTGTCAAGTTAGCCTCCATAGTATTTTTGTGTGATGGTCAGTAAGTATTACATTCAGGATTTGCAGTGTGTCCGTATTACTATAATATATCCTGGGCAGAATGGATAAATTCTCAGATCTCTACTACTCTGTCTAGTATCACAAACTCTCTCAGAGTAGGTATTGGTGTTGTTCTCCAATGCGCAGGAATACACACTCTAGCCACATTGACCATATACATGGCCAGGGACTTCATGATATATTCTGTAGGTAGGAATCTATGATGAAGAAGATGTTGGGAAGGAGAGAAATCAAGAGTATAGTTGGTCACCGTCAGTTGATAGTTTGATGTGCATTTAACCAGTATGACTGGAGCAAAGGGCATTGCAACTGCAATATATAGGAAATGTTCCTTTCTCTGTTGCACAACGCCAACAACACTTTGAAGCTGTTGGGTGAATTTTGTGTAGTAAAGAGGACATTCTGTAACATGTTCTATTGTAGCTGTTTTTGGACACTGATGGTGTGTTGAGTTTCATTGTGGTGTTCTGTTTTTTTTTAATAAACTGTACCTACCTTTAAAAAAGTCTTAAGGTTAGTCACATGACATCTAGACAATCTTTCCTTTCGGTCTTCTCCTGGTTGTGAGTGGTCTTCCATGATACAGAGAGTAGCACTGATATAAACATATCAGCGCAGCTGTCTGCATAATACACTGTGAATGAAGGACAGAGTAATAAACACGCGCCTCCTTAGTCTTTGGGGATGAAAGATGCTGTATCATTCAAAGTGGAAGAAGAGGTTGGGCTTTAAGTGCAATGGTTGAAATATGATTTTGCAGGGTAGTGTAGAATGGTATTTTGAGTAGTGCTCCATGTTTCCTAGACACAACATGTCGATTTATTTTTGATACATCTGCTTTTGCTGCTGTCAGTAGAAACAAATTTTTACAATGCATTTGGCATGCTTTTTAGGTGCTGCTACCACAATAACCTTGTAAAAATCCAACACATTTTTTAGGTGAAAACTGCTGATCAAGCCCATCAAAGTCAAATACATCCCAGATGCATCGTAAACCTACGTCAGGTCCAGCACAAACACATCTTTAAAGTGATTTATTTTTACCTGGATGTGCCCATAGCATGTATTATTGTGCCTTTTGTTTGTTTCTTACTCTAACTTCCATGTAAACAAATCCTAAATGCAGGGATTTTTTACAGCAGGAATGCAGGGGAAATCAGTTCTGCCACCTCTAGCACTGAATGTGTGTATTGGGAAGGGTTGCTGGCATGTGCTGGAGAGTCTATTGAGGCTGGCTGCTGGGGGACCTATTGTCGCTGGGGGGATCTATTGTTGCAGGAGGGGTATTGTTGCTAGGGGATCTAATGTTGCGGGGCGGGATGTCCTGTTGAAGGAAGGGTCTATTGTTGCTGGCTGCTGGAGGGTTTATTGATGCTGGCTGCTGGGAGATCTACTATTTTTGACGGCGGTCTGTTGTTGCTGAGATATATCTATTGTTGCTGGGGAAGAATTTTGTTGCAGGGGGTCTATTGTTGCTGAGGGCAATCTATTGTTGCTGGCTGCAGGTGATCTATTTGACTGATTTTCTTGTTATCATAAAGACATTTCATACAAATTACTTAACACCACAAAATGATTCTTGGCTCTGTATTCTCTATAAGGGGCTGTACTGGGATTTGGGTAGGGGGTGACACCAAGGGACCTTGCTTAGAGATGGGTAGGGGGCAGAGACAGGGGGTGACTTGGAGGAGTGGAGTACCTGCACCTATTCTCTGAGAAAAAAAGCCCTGTGTAAGCAGCATTTAAGTCAGATATTTTTTTTTCATAAAATATAAAAGATGATGTTATGCTGAATAAATATGAGGGGCGTTCAAGTCAAATTGGGACTTTTAATTTTACAGGTATAAAAAGGGGTTCTAGCGTGGCGGTACTACACACAGTAGTAAGTGGCAAGAGTGTCCTGTTACTGATAGGCGGTGCACATGGCGTGGCCAGTACAGAGACCGTTAATCAAGATGGCAGACAACAGTGTTAGTGCGTGCATGGAACAACGTGGTGATAGCGATGATGTTTCTTGTGTACGAAGGCGTAAAACCTGTGGATAACAACAGAAGACTTCAAGTACAGTACAGTGATGAGACACTCAGCTGCAGTAAGACATTTGAACGGTGTAAATTTTTCAAAGATGGCTGTAAGTCTGTCAGTGACAATCCCGGCTGTGGTGGTTCCCAACCCACAGCAGTCATTCCTGTGAACATTCAGCCCTTGGAACGCCTGATCCTGGATAATCGGTGTATAGTCTGTTGTGAAATTGGACCCCTAAAAGAGTTTCTCGGAGGTCAGCATTTCAGCACTGACGACGAAGTGAAGCAGGCTGTCCTAGGATAGATTAGGTGTGCTGACAAATCTTTTCATGCCGAAGCTTTCCAAGCATTAGTTAATTGGTGGATTAAGTGTTTAAATGTAGCGGGGGAGTATGTAAAAAAATAAATGCTGTTTCCACTCCTTGAAGTTTGTTCTTTTATTATATAAACTCAAACGTCCTGGTTTGACGTGAAAGCCCCCCCGTACACAGGTTTGTATTTCTGCCAATCCTGAGATATATACAGGTCAGTTGCATAGCACAGCCTATTCTGGAAGGGAAGAAGACCTGATTTTATTCTTCTAACTCTTACGTGTCACAACCTGTGATGGACTTTTAAAGGGAGAAAGGAGAAGCAGCACACTAATAAACTCATCACTGTGCTATCTCCTTCTATCAGTATGTTCCTTTGCAGCACATGATCCCTGCTTAGTGGCTGCTTGTGCTGCTTCTTTCTCCACCAGTCTGATCTCTGCCATACAAGGGGTTGCAGAAGGCTAATGCCAAGTCAAATTCAGGTACTTACACTGTTGGCATTAAAGTATATAAATATAATTATGTGTTCATGAATACAGAGCTGCATTAACTTGGATATTTTATATCTGCCTGGAGTTTAGCTTTAATAATGTATTAGTAGTGCCACTACATGCCATGTATCACAAAATCATACATTTTCAGAGCAGATGTGCGCTTTTTAAGTTCTTTGAAGGAACATACATGTATTTGTGTAGGTTCCACAGGGCAGCAGATGTGACGTTTTCTATAGTTTACCTTCAATCAGAAATATGCTGCTTTTTAGTTTTCACAACTGGCCTGGCCTTGTTGTGATTATTGATGGAAACTGACTAGCTGTTCCAGTGCAGCAGAGAGTGACCAGTACATGTTTTATTCTGTCACAACTTAAAGCCCGTTTCACTTTGACAGCCTGACTACCTTTCAATCTCTTTTATCGCCTCAGTTAACAAGAGATCTGCCCAGCTCCAAACTCCCCTGATAGTTATTTTGTAATATTAACATGCTTCGGTGTGCACATAAACAGTTGCCTTCCTTCCTCTCCTCTTCTGCGTAGTTTAGAATTCTATCGCCATACGGATAAACATGGACGCAATAAAGAAGGACTCCAGACGAATGAACAAATCAAAAGGTTTGAAAAAAGACTTCTGTTTTTGTTCCCACAGCAGCCAGTCGGTTTCAGACATTCATTGTCAGTCATTTTCAGAGCAGCTTTGCCGCAAAACAGGTTGCTAGCAGGCACTACAATGATTTCCTTACTTCAGTTACTTTGAAAAATGAGGCCCATTGCTTTAAAATAGGAAGCTGTTGAATCAAAATAGGACTGAATTATACAAGCAGGTGGATCTAGGTAGATTTAAATTCATAGATTTGATGAGGGGCATCAAATCTATCAATGAGCCATGAATAACAGGTATGATCAACACTAAGTGATCCAATGCAGGGCTGTGAATAAGGGGGTACCACCAGTCCTCCTGTATGGGGCCCAGGCCAGCAGAGGGGCCCAGGCACCTGGGTGAATCAGATGAGGACAGGGAGGGTGATCGGCACGGTGAGGGGGGGCAGTTACTGGAACTGACCCCCTATATGGCTCTCTCTGCAGCATGGCTTTCCTCCCTCCTGCTGGCTTTCAGCTGCTGAAAAGAGAGCCATACAGGGGATCGGTTCTAGTAGTTGTCCACCCATCAACCTCCCTGTGCACCATACATTTCCCCTGCTGCCCAGGCCCCCGTGTGCCTCCACCCACATGTCGCTGCCGGCTTCCATCCAATCCTTCCCTCTGGCAACTGCAAGCACACAATAGGATCCTTTAGGATGGAGAGTGGTGGAAGGGTCCAGTAAATATGTCACATTTACCAGCCTGCTCCTTTCCTGAATGTACAAAATAAGTGATCAGTACCAATCACTCACTGTGTTAATTCATAACTGAAGCACAGTAAACTGTGTTTTTTGGGGGGGAGGGGGAAGGCTGTCAGGTTGGCTGTATGGGACCCCGTGGTTTCTAACAGCAGCCTTGATCTAATGAATAAAATAGGTTAATTTGCTAGTAGAACCTATGGCCTCTGGAATGTGCTAAGCACTAAGGCTCTATGTAGACTGCATTGCAAATTCACTACAAGGGCACACAGAAAACAATTGTTTCCTGTGTGTCCCATTCACACTGCAACACAGCCTTGAGTTTCGCTGCAGCGTGTTGCGATAAAATGCAGACATGCTGTATTTGATCACAGTGCACTGTACAGAATTGCAGGGCACTGTACAGCAGCACATCAAGCTGCTGTACAACCCCACGAATGAAGTGTACATTTTGTACATTTCAAATAAAGTGTGTCCAAAACAAAAAAAAGGGGGGGGCCATGTGATGCACTGAATTGCACACTGCACTACCCCCTAGCACAGTCAGGAGCGAATAGCTGCCAGACAGGTAAAGCCCTCCAGCAGCTGTCTGCTCTAGTGTGAACCCAATGTATTTGCAATGATGTGACAGCAATGCTGCCCTGCTTTCTCTAAGTTATAAGGCTTGCACAACACATAGTAGTAGATATTGCTCACCTACAAAAGGCAATGTTCCTTTGCAAAAATGCTTTACAAGTCACTAAGCTTAACAAATGAAATGACTGTGTTCACTACAGTCAACCAATAATGTGCTATAAAAAAATATTTTTGATCATGTGAGAAATAGAAAACAGTTTTTAACTTCCCTTTGCTATGTAAACAGCCTCTATACTTTAGTATATTATCCCTAGGGTCTTATTTAACTAAGAGCCCACACTTCTGTTTATACTACTATGTCTTTACTTAACCTATTATTTAATCAAACTAACAAAATAAATTAACGTTAATTAATAGAAAATGTGTGCCTCTAGGATAATCACATTTCTTTCATAATACATTTTTATTTTAAAAAATTTAAATTTTAAGTGCAAATAATTGCTTTATTATAAGCACAACTTGAATGTTTTTTTCAATACATATTTCTCAAATACAGTGTAGATCAGGGCTTAAAATTTCAAGTCCTGAGCTACTAGCCAGGCCTTAAGAGGTACTCACCACCAACAAACACACACAAACAGAGACACCTGTACACACACACAGACATGTACATACACACACACACACACACATACACACACAGAAACATGTACACACACGCACAGAGACACGTGCACACACACACATACAGACACATGTATACACACACAGGCACGCATACACACAGATACATGTACATACACAGAAATACACACACACAGACACATGTACATACACACAGACACATGTACATACATACACAGACACACATGTACACACAGACACATGTACGTACATTCACACAAACACAGACACATGTACACATACATGTACATACATGCACACACAAGTACAGATACACACATGTACATACACACAGACACATGTACACACACACACACAGCTCTATAAAAAGTTGCAGTACTTCATTGTTCATTCACAGAGCTGGTTACTGCACTCTAGGGGGAGGCAGAGAGCACATCACACACTCCTTCCTTTGCTTTCACTGTGCTCAGCTATTGAGCAGTCTGATAGCACCCAGTGCCAATGACAGATCCGGCCTGAGCTCCGAGCCTGCTCAGCAAGACGGCCCCACCATAATTTCCACTTGCCATTGGCGAGCAGGCGAGTGGAAATTTCAAGGCCTGGTGTAGACAATCACAGGTATGTTAAAAGTGATATAGGCTTTATAGTTGAAGGGTGTGTGAATAGGTCACAGTAACACTGAATCTCGTAGATTGCCAGGAATGGTGAATATTGTGTGTCTATGGTAGTTGTCAGGGAGTGTAAAAATATGGATAGGATTCAGAGCATGGAGGATATTGGGGATTGCCAAGAAAGGTGAATATTGTGTGTGTATGGTAGTTGTCAGGGAGTCTAAAAATTTGGATAGGATTCAGAGCATGGAGGATATTGGGGATAGGAGAACAAACTTATAAAGGATGGAGGAAGGTAGTGGGTTAGAAGAGGTGTGGGTAGGAGTAGGTAACGTTGGGAGGGAGAATAGAGGAATGTGAGAAAAAGAAGAGAAAGAAGAGAGATAAGAAAAAAGGGGGATGCAAGCAAGGATAGAGTTGGTATCCAGTAAGGAAAGAAGGGTGGGGCAATGGAAAAAGCTAAAATGTTTAGGGTGGGAAGAGTTCAGTAGTGTTGAGGATCCTGTCTTGATCTTAACAGTCACCTTGTTCAGTGGTCAATTTTTCCCTTTCAGAAATGAGTTGTAGTTCATGTCTTAAGACAGACAAAATGCAAGCTATTCATGGTTGACGGTGTCTAAGAATGGTATATTCCTGGGAATTTCAAAAGTCAGTTTAGCAAGCCCAGGTCTTGATATATTTATCTTAAAAAATATGGATTAGTTCCTCCATTGTGGACATTCACTAAATTCTAGTGAGGTGTTGAGAATTGTGTATTCTGCAACAGCTTCACAATTCACATGCATGGGGCATTGATCAGATATCCTATAAGAATTTTAGGGTGGTGCTGTGGTAATTCAGGCCATGAGTTGATGGACTTTTTTCAGGAAACGGGCAAGAGAGAGGCATTGCTGCCAAATATGAAGAAATATGCCAATTTCTATTCATCAGCATTTTTCACAGTTGGCGGGTGATATTTTATGTAGAAGGGATGAAAAATACCATCTGTCATTCATTTTTTAACCGTTTTATGAATACAGACATTCAGTGATCAGTTATGAAACAACGTGTTTATTCATCCCTAGTTCTCTTCTGAGTGAGACGCCTAAGTCTTTATCCTAAGATTTGCTTGCTGTGTCCTAGTTAATAGGACATAGTTAAATAGAATGTAGAGAGAAAATGTCTCTGTGACGTGCTGCTGAAGCCAAGCTTCTCAAAGGTGGTCAGAGGTCTACAAAATGGAGCACAATGCAGGAAAATAACATTTTGAGAAGAGGGTAATTGTAGGTGAAGCAGTAGGTGTAAGCAGTAGGTCGGATACTGCAGTTCATGTGTGCGGTTGGCCTGCCCTCTCAAACGTGTTTGCAGAGGACCCACAATGAAGAATTTCTAAAGTTCACATGGCTGCAAATGGCAAAAAGCATTCTGTCACAACTGGATAATACCAGCATAGTGTAAACATAACAATCATGTGTGGTCAATGTAAAGTTGCATTTAAATCTAAAGTGATTCACTTCACTATAATGGTAATATACAACTGTTGACTAGTAATGCCATATAATCACAATGACCTGCTGTTCTATAAAGTTACAGAATTAATAAGATAAAAACAAGACACAGGTCCATCCAGTTCAACTTGTGTGTGTGTGTGTGTGTGTGTGTGTGTGTGTGTGTGTGTGTGTGTGTGTGTGTGTGATTTTTATTCTCAAAAATGCTCATAGCCCTGTATCCTGCTTCCTGAGGAGAAATATGTACATTTTTTTTTGTCAACATGTTCAGTTCTAGTCACCTTCTGGGGAACATATTTACTGATCTAATGGTAAAGAACCCTTTCTGCATTTTGACATTAAACCTCCTTTCTTCTAACCTCAAATTGTGGCTGTGTGTCCTCATCAGGTACCTTACAGTAAAGTTTATTGCAGTTACTGAAGTCAGCTTTGATATATTTGTAGTAAATTTACTTTGCTTGCTGTCATGAAGTGAGCATGTCTATTGGGTTTACTTCAGGCTGGAGGGCTCTACATGTCAGGTCTCTGGCACCTCCCCAGAGGTGCTAGAGAGGGGAGTAGGTGAACCTCTAATTATACACATAGTCCCATTCCATAAGGAAAAAGATAAAAAATTAACCCCCCATCCACATAGGGGACTAATAGTGAGTGAATGGGTGACCCCTCAGGGTGTAAAAACACACAACAGTTGTGAAAAATAAAATAAAATGTCCAAATGATGGAATCTCAGCCAAATAACAAAATGGATGCACATGCAAAAAAAAAACATGCAAACAAATATCGACGTCTAGACAACACTATGTATGAAACACAGGTGTCTAGATGCAGTAAAAATCCTAAAGGGTTGCAGGCAAAAGATGTAGGTGCTCGTGATGGGTGATCTTCACACAGGGTGACAGGAATCCTGAATGGCAGAAATGCCCCCTCACCTCCAAGCAGTGACCACAAGGGCCAGATCGCCTTATGACTCCCACCACGATACCACGTCCAAATCAAGATGTTGCACAGGATACTTGTCCACTAATGATTCTAGGTCACACTCCCCACAGAGCCACACCGTCAAAATACAAGCACAGAACAACCTCCATAGTGTAACACGTTTATTAAACAGCAATAGATAAAATACAATTGCCCACTCACATGTAAAAGATGAAAAAACGCTTTGCCACCACTTAATATGGGTGTACTTCACGTAGTATGTGCCTCAGTGCCCTAGTAAATAAAGCCTTATGTCAGGACCCAGATCTAAACCTAAAACCTCTGCAGTGTCTAGCAATATCTCTTATTGCTGCGCTACCTAAGATTCAGGACAGCTTCCTGGACACTGCCTTGGAAAATCTTGACTTATACCTTTTTTCTGGTGAACCCTAAGCTGAAGCTCAAATTATGGTGAATGAACAAGCCAGACACACCCATGCTCCTCCTCTGCATTGTTCATACAGGCTGTATCAAGATTCAATTAGGTGAAGACTGTTTTAAATGGAGAACCTACTTCTGGGCTACCTTTGTTAGAAAATTAAGATTTTCTAAGTGTTATGTGTGTATCATGTACGGTATTGCCTACTGTCTTTTAACTAATGGGCAGTTTGTAAAAATATTTTGTTTTGCTTGTAATTATGCATGTTCATGGGCAAGAGCAAAGTCAGTAAAAATAACTCTCAGCTGATGGTAAATGCATACTGTACATGTGCCGTTCTAAACCAAAGCTTGAAGACACCATTTAGGACTCTCCTATGCCTGAGTGATAGCGACAAACTTCTTCACTTGCACTGCTGTAGCTACTCCTCCTTCCTTGCTCTCTGACCAGCCACACAGAGCACTTTAACACCCCTGTACTATTTCCTTCCATTGGAGCAACATTTTTACCTGGAAGAAGAGGTGCTGTCTGATAAATAACATTTGTCCTTCCAGGTCATACTGAGAGACAGCCAACCAGTAGGCACTGTGTTGCAGGAAGCATAAGGGTTAATGATGAGTGTTGGCTGTTTAGACTCCCGGTTAGATGGAGCAGCAGTGAAGGCAATGGAGGAAGACTGTCTACGAATCTGCTTGTGTTATTGCATTGAAGATAAAATTAGCAATTTTAAAATGATTCAGCTTGTTTTGCATACATATAACCTAACTACATCAATGTAATGTTCTGCTATATGTATTGCTTCTTAAACAGATTACTTTTTGTAGTCTTTAGTGGCTTTTTTCTGAATTTTCATTTGTGCTTAGTTTACATATAGTATTGTCTGCACTTTCATATTAGCATTGCTCTATCTATGCTGTCACAACCGAGTCCTCTGTTTGGTGCAGGGTTCACATCAGCATTTTGCAACATGGGGGTTGATTTGCTAACACTATAGAGTGCAAAACCTGGGGCAGCTCTGCATAGAAATCAATCAGATTCAAGGTTTTTTTTTGTCAAAGCTTAATTGAAAAACCTGAAGTTAGCTAATTGGCTACCATACAAAGCTGCATCAGATTTTGCACTCTTTAGTTATAGTAAATCAACCCCATTGTGTACTTTCATGTTTTGCGCTCTCCTCCTTCCTTCCTTCCTTCCTTCCTTCCTTTCTTTCTTTCTTTCTTTCTTTCTTTCTTTCTTTCTTTCTTTCTTTCTTTCTTTCTTTCTTTCTTTCTTTCTTTCTTTCTTCCTTCCTTCCTTCCTTCCTTCCTTCCTTCCTTCCTTCCTTCCTTCCTGCCCTGCCCTTCCTTCCTTCCTTCCTTCCTTCCTTCCTTCCTTCCTTCCTTCCTTCCTTCCCTCCTTCCTTCCTTCCTTTTTTTCCTTCTCTCTCCCTTTCTTGCCCCCTCTCTTTTCCTCTCTGGCCCGTCGCTTCTGTCCGTTCGTTCCATGCTGGTTGAGGAGGACTTCCTGGCATCCACAGGGAATCCTTGCCCCAACACCACCATCCACAGCTTTGGATTGAGGTGGCAGTTGTCCGGGACGAGGTTGAGAGGCTGATACTGATATTATCTATGATGAGCGATATCGCACTTTACTTCTTGTGATTTTTTTTTAACCTCTTGCTAATAAATGGTTTATTTTAATGTTGCACCTAGGTTACCTTTCCCCCTTTTTTCCTATTATCCTTACACACAGAGCTGGCCAATTCTGTGGATATCTGCCATCAGGGCTTGCTAGCTATTATGGACGCATATGGATTCTTTACAAACATTATGTTTTAGAGATTTTTGGAGTATAATATTGACAGGCTGGGCACTGGTTTTCTGTGCGCCAAAATTCCTCTATCTAGTTAAAAATAGATTGGCCTGTGGGTATAATAATAATAATACAAATGTTGCTGCAAAACACGTGTTCTCTCCAGCGCTGCCCCCTACAGCTCCTGCCTAGGCAACAATTGCCCATACTGTATTAATTAACATATTTCCAGTGAGCCTGGACTGTCATGTACACACCCCCTGGGGCTGCATCGCTAAATTAACCTGGGTCAGGAGACTGCGGGATCTATAGTATGTATAAGGGTACATTTTAAAAATAAGCACGGGGGAAGGTTTTAACTGTAAAATAGATCAGTTTGCTTGCTGTGAGTATTGTTAACAGTTACTTATTCTTTGAATATAGATTTATTGTCTTAGCTTCTAATAGTCATTTATGCAAAATTGCAGGTTGTCAGTAAACAAAATGTGCTCTGTCAGTAAATTTACATTAGCGTGGCAGTAAAAAAACATTGTTGTGAGTTATTAACCCTGATCCTGGATTGCAAATTTGTAAAATATTTTATAAAAATAATAGTCCTGGAGAGCTATCAAGGTGGATATCCACTTTACTATTTGCTGTGTCGCTTTGGTTAGGAGTTTTCACCACCAACTTGGCTTAAAAACATGCCACAGCCTTCTTGGTGTTCAGTATGGAGCTCATTCTGCAGCTTCTGACAGTCTGGGGCTTGTTATTGCACTGCTGAATCCTGCTTTATCTGCGGGTGGTGCAGAGCTAACTCAAAAGTCATTCATGTGTTCAATACACAACCTCCTTCAAAAAATTAATTTTTATGCATTGGAAAATAGTGATACTAAATGCCTTATTTTTCTGTTTGCTCTGCACAATATTTTCTGTTTGTTCTGCACAGCACTGTGAAATAGGGGGCTTACTTAAAGGAGAACTACACTGCATCTGAGCACTACAAGCCAAAAGTAAACTCTCCCATCCATCCATGTCTCCATGCTCTGTTTTGCTGGAAAATCTCTTTGAAAAACACCCCCTGGCATTTCTGGCCCTGGCCATCTTGAGTAATGACAAATTATCTATGTAACATTTACTTCCTGGAATCCCTTTGTCCTTACCTCAGGCATGCAGGCAGGAGGGTGTGCTTAGCTGACAAAAGTCCTCCCCTCCTGAAGACACCTAGGATGTATGACATCATTTTCCTAGTCATGGATACCAGAAAGTAACTGAAGAAATGTTCTTTTAAAAAAAGCATAAAACAATTACATATGATATACTTGTATCAATTTACTAATGCTAACAGCATAAGGATTTAAAATAGTCAATGTTGATTGAGAGATTAGAGTTCCACTTAAACCTGCAGATATCATACTCAGGAAACCCACCCCACAAGCCTATGCATGGTGGGTCATGTGACACAGCTAGCAGGAGAGAAGAAGCTTCCATCAAGTTTCCCTGCAGAAGCCACACTGCAAGCTGACACAGGTCAGGACACAGGTGTAGAGAAGGGGTGAGCAAGCTGTTGTAATTCAACCTGTAGCCACCTAGCTGACAAGAAGAGTCACATGGGGTGTTTTCTAGAGGCCAAATGAGGAAGTGAACAACTTCTTAACAGCGGAGATTGTGAGCATGCACTCTGAGTGTGGCAACACAGCAGTCAGAGGATTGTCTGTTAAAGAGTAGTCAAGACTGAGATTGAGAGCATGAACTCTGAGTGTGGCAACACAGCAGTCAGAGGATTGTCTGTTAAAGAGTAGTCAAGACTGAGATTGAGAGCATGAACTCTGAGAGTGGCAACACAGCAGTCAGAGGACTGTCTGTTAAAGAGTTGCCAAGACTGAGATTGAGAGCATGCACTCTGAGAATGGCAGGACAGCAGTCAGAGGACTGTCTGTTAAAGAGTATTCAAGACTGAGATTGAGAGCATGCACTCTGAGAGTGGCAGCACAGCAGTCAGAGGACTGTCTGTTAAAGAGTAGTCAAGACTGAGATTGAGAGCATGCACTCTGAGAGTGGCAACACAGCAGTCTGAGGATTGTCTGTTAAAGAGTTGCCAAGACTGAGACTGAGAGCATGCACTCTGAGAGTGGCAACACAGAAGTCAGAGGATTGTCTGTTAAAGAGTTGCCAAGACTGAGAGCATGCACTCTGAGAGTGGCAACACAGCAGTCAGAGGATTGTCTGTTAAAGAGTTTCCAAGACTGAGACTGAGAGCATGCACTCTGAGAGTGGCAACACAGCAGTCTGAGGATTGTCTGTTAAAGAGTTGCCGAGACTGAGAGCATGCACTCTGAGAGTGGCAACACAGCAGTCAGTGGACTGTCTGTTAAAGAGTAGTCAAGACTGAGATTGAGAGCATGCACTCTGAGAGTGGCAACACAGCAGTCAGTGGACTGTCTGTTAAAGAGTAGTCAAGACTGAGACTGAGAGCATGCACTCTGAGAGTGGCAACACAGCAGTCAGTGGACTGTCTGTTAAAGAGTAGTCAAGACTGAGATTGAGAGCATGCACTCTGAGAGTGGCAACACAGCAGTCAGAGGATTGTCTGTTAAAGAGTTGCCAAGACTGAGATTGAGAGCATGCACTCTGAGAGTGGCAACACCGCAGTCTGAGGATTGTCTGTTAAAGAGTTGCCAAGACTGAGATTGAGAGCATGCACTCTGAGAGTGGCAACACCGCAGTCTGAGGATTGTCTGTTAAAGAGTTGCCAAGAATGAGACTGAGAGCATGAACTCTGAGAGTGGCAACACAGCAGTCAGAGGATTGTCTGTTAAAGAGTTGCCAATCACAATAGGGAAGTTCAAGGAAACAGCAGGGTCAGCCAGGTACTAATAAAAGTTGAATGATGACAAGCTTCAGTACATTGGAAGAGATCTTACTTTTAAAGAAATTAGCCCAAAGTCATTACTGTTTTCCTTTAAAAAAGGCATATCTTTGTAGTTTACTATGTTGCAAAGCAAACCTTATAACAATGGTGATTCATGAGTTTTACAGCTGTGCCGTGTGATCATTTAGGGATATCTATTAGGTGTAATCAGCATTTATCCGTATCATTGATTCTCACACCTTGCGCATCTTTTCGGATAAACCATGGTGCTAATTTATATGGTGACTGAGGAAAATAAGGGATTATGATGCTTCGTCCTCTAAGCTGTTGTTGATCTGACATGACCTCAGTAATTCATTTACCTTTATTTACCTTGACTCGTCATTATAGTGTTGTCGAGAGAAGCAAATTAAGCCGCTCGCCGCGGTATAAAGTCGCTGTCTAGGCAGTGCGCCAGTCATGCTGTGAGGCACAGTTCTTAACAATAAAACGTAACAGCTTCACAAAGCTAGCTTTCTAAACCTACTTGGAACATTTCCATTCTGAAATTACTTCCAGCTGTTCATTTAGATCATGAACTGTTTGTCAATGTTGACAATTAGTCGGCTAAAGATTTCATTGACCACACTGCCAGGATTAATGTCAGAATCTGCTGTTAGTTATTTACCACCCTGAATTTCAGGAGTGTTAGATGGCTCATAATTCCTTTCAAGTTGCCAAGCTGAAACTTCTGGAAGACATGACACATCTATAAATCCTTTTGACAAGAATGATATGTGAAAATCAATAGGAGTTCATCAGGAATTCCCATGAAACCATTGGCAGGACAAAATGAGTTTGGTAATACTGACTGTGGACTTATAAATGTCAGAATGGTGTTTTCAGATAACTTGTGTTGAGTCTCCCATCACCTTGACTTCCACACTGAAGTCCTATAAGTCATCATTATAAAACTCTGTTAGTCATTATAGTTTGATTAATGTTTGCTTGACTTGCGCTTTGACGCTTTCCACTGTGTACCTTTAAGGTTAATTGTGTAATATGTCATAGACATCACCTGTTTCCTAGATGTATTTTGACTAGAGGATGAGTAAACCAAGTTCCACTGGTTGAAACAAATAAAAGTTACTTATAATTGGTCACTTTGATTTTATATTTGCTTTGGAATGTATTTCACCTTTAATTAAGGTAATAAGGATACACAAGGTTTATTAATATTCTTTCACTTTAATATTATTTATATTATGATTTGACAATATGGTATTTTAGTATTTACAGCGCTACACCATTTGTGCAAAATAATTCATACATTGCTTTTGCTATGACCATTTGTGTGTAAAATACATCAATGTCGTTAGTGCTCAGATGAGAGATAATTTTATACCTGACTTTCTGTTCATTTATATTAACTCAGAGCTTCTCTATTACCTTCTCATAATGGAAATTTTTGGTTGGGGGAACAGAGGATTGGTCCAGAGGTTTTAAATGTAGATCATCATGAGTATGGCCAGCTTAAGAGAAAAAGTTACTGGAAGTATATCAAAACCCAAGAAAAAATATATTGCAGTTTACTAGTCTGGAAATTTGATGGTTGCATTCATTTTCTTCTTTTTTTTGCAGGTACATTTTCAAGTGCATTTTCTGAAAGTGCAGAAAACTACCTGTTAAACCTTTTGGGTACCTTGTGTTCATGCAACTTTATGTGCACTGAACTGTAATCTCAAACAATGTATTCAATCTTCTCATCTGCCTTCTCTGAAATACGAAAAATGCAGAAGGGAGAGGTGTTTGTAGTTCAGGGGCGGACTGACAACTCATGGGGCCCCCGGGCAATAGGGGATCATGGGGCCCCTGTGTCCTTGCCCACACTCAAAAAAGCCTATAAAAAAGGTACCAGGGGCATTTCATGGGGCCCCCTACTGACCCCGGGCCCTCGGGCGGAATGGTCAGTCCACCCCTGTTGTAGTTCCATGTAGGAGTGAGCAGCCAAGGATGACAACGCTGCTTCTCCAAACATGCAGTACACTGAGTGAGTGTTGTAATCATAGCCCAGGAAGTGTATTACTGGAAGGATCACTAGGTGAATAATAAAGGGATAAAAAAAACATTAAAAAGGAAGATACCACATCTAAGGACAGATAAGATGCATTTTGGGTTAGATATATTTTAAAAAAAACTGACTCATATATTTTGCAAACATGTATGAAAAAGTAAGATATTTACCATTTTTGTCTTATAATATTTGCAACCTGTTGTCCTGTGTTACCTACCATCTTATTCAAAGATGTTTAAAGGAAATCTGTACCGAAAGAAATACGCAGGCTACCATTGCTTTTTCTTTTCAGACCGTTAGTCCAATACTATCTGATTCAGTATGGGGAACAGGAGTTCTAACTTCCAGTGCTGCATCCTTAAGGGTTGAAACTTTGGTTTCTCCACTACCATGAGTTGAGATGAACCCTGCATGTTTTGAGGTTCATGGTCTTGGCAAATTTATAGTGAAATTCACCAGACTTAATTCTATGTAACCACAATGTACTGCTTGGCCTTTGAACCTGGTTTAGAAGAGCCAATAATGAGGGTTTTGTCATGTGCCAGCCCCCTCACTTTAATAGGGTGGGCTCTCAGCAGTCATTTGTTAGTTTGTGTTGGAGTAGTTTAGGGAGAGCTAACAGTCTATGTATGGGGGTAGTTGCTATGTGGTGCTATAATGTGCTTTACTGTGCTAAATTACTGTGGATTGCATTTTGGTCACATATTCTTCTAATCACTTAAACTATTTACACTCATGCACTGCACTATACTATCTAGTAAAATGTACACACCAAATAGCATGTATATTCCTTTAGGTGTGATGCTGCTACTTCCTCTCATACATCACCATTTAATAAATCCTATCTAAATAATACTAAACAAATATACATATCCAATCACGTACAGTGGGGAGGATAATTTACTAAAGGCAAATAGACCATGCACTTTGCAAGCGTAGTTTCTCCACAGCTTTGTAATAGAGGTAAAGCTTCACTTTGCAAAGAATATCCAATCATATGCAAGTAGAAATACAGCAATTTTGCTTGCACAGAGATTTGATGATGGAAGTTAGCAGCGCTTCTCCTCATTTACTAAGCTCTGGAACAACTGCACTTGCAAAGTGCACAGTCTATTTGCCTTTAGTAAATCAACCCAATATTTCAAATTATTTGTATTGTAACGTGTTCCGTATCAATCCCTCTCCAATTATTTGTGACACTTTTGTAGACAAAATCCAATAGTGAGATAGCTCCATCAAAACACACTCCTCACATCTTTAGTTCAGTCCAATTCTGTTCCTTCTTTGACTGACACTTTATTCCATTATCCTTCCACATTACTTGATTCCTCGTTCTCTCCACCACCAAGTGCCAACAAACAACACATACCAGATGTGTTCTTACTCGCTGGTAGGACCTAAATATGCAAGACTAATTGTGTTTGTCTCCATCAGGGGTTAATATTCCAGCCACCTTATGGTCTCTTTCCCGTAACCATTTTTCTTACTTGAACGTATGGCAAACTCATAGTGCTTTCTGTAAAGTACAATTGTTAAAAAAACGATGATGATGAAAGGAAAAAGATGAAAAACAATCACTTTTGTTTGTGCATATATTCACTAAAGTACAAGCTCAGAGACTCCTGCCAGTTTACGCTATGACGTTTGTGAACTGCATATTACTATAACACTTCCTAGTTCCTGTTCATATCCTTTACTTCCTCTGGCCAACACCTGGGCGGAACCTCAAGGTAGCATAGTGACATGGGTGGAGGAGGTAGGGGATACAAAAGTGAACTAGGAAGCTGTATGTCTGGTGCCAGGAGCTGGCAGCTCTTTAGGCCCAGGCAGAGAAATGGCTGACCCTATACCATTTTCAGCCTTGCAAGGTTGTGTGCTACAATGGCAGTAACCTGTTGGCGACTCTTTGTCTTGGAAAAATCACAAATGTACCTTGCTTGACACATGCCCTCAACCTGGTGGTGCAATGGCTCATAATTAAGTATCCTGGCTTCCACAATATCCTGCATCAGGCCAGGAGAGTTTGTGGCCACTTCAGGCAGTCATACCTGGTTAGCGTTTGCTTGGCAGCAATGCAGCATCAACATCAGTTGCTTACCAACCAACTCATTTGAAGCATTCTCATGCACTGGAAAGGAGCAGAGGCAATAGGTTTGGGAAACATCTTGGGACAGTGATGGGAAAAAACTGGGGGGTGGAAATGTTATAGGTAGCAGAGATGAGAAGGAGGTGAGTAAGCCTAAAGTTCTTTCCTTCAACTTCAAATGACCACTTGCCTGCAGCATTCAAGCAGGTTAAAGAGCATTATTAGGGTCATGAAGTACTGTTGCACAAAAGAACTTAAGATGTAAAGTTGATCCAGTAGAATCAGGTTCTACAAATATTTTCATTTGTTCCCTAAGAGCACTAATTTACTTTCACAGCTCAGGTATGCAGCTTATGGCTGCATTGATCATGTGAGGAAGAACAGATTTTTTTAATAGGGTTTCCTCAGTATCATGTTGTGGTCTAGGAGAAAAAAGACTGGGTTGGAGGAAATCATGAAGTCAGTTCTGGGTGATACTCTGGACTTCATCCCCAAAATTGGCCTCACCACATCTCTAGCAAGTGTTTGGGAAAATTGAGAACATATGGTGAAAGATTTGTGAAGTTTTTTACCAATGGGTAAGAATTTTGAACCCAGGCTACTGTTACCTAGTACAAATGGACATTTCCTGTGCATGATAAAGTATTCAGTCTTTTTGCTCTGTTGTGAATTCTATTTGTAAATCTCTCAGATAGTATGTAGGTGCGTAACATTGTGGTGAAGAATTGATCGAAGAGTGCATTAGAGAGACTGTAGGATTGATTTACTAAAAGCAAATAGGCTGTTCACTTTGCAAAGGAAATTGCAATTTGCATGTGAGTTAGTCTCAGAGCTTAGTGAATGTGGTGAAAATTAACTTTGCAAACAATATTCAATGATGTTTAAGGAAAATAAATAAAAACAGAACTTTTGCTGGAACATAAATGGATGATGGAAGTCTACAGAGCTTCACATCATTCACTAAGGTCTGGGGAAAAAGTTCAAGCACTCTTCCCTTACAGATTAAGCAGTTTATTTGCCTTTAGTATATCAATACCTGTGTGTCTAAGCTGTTCTGGTTGTATGCATTCATATTTTAATGAAGTGAGAGGGCGTGTTAATTCTTGTACTTTGGGAAAAGTTCTAAGAAAGTAAGAGAGTTCCTGTAAAGCTGCAAAAGTGGGAGCAGAACATGGGTCCCATAGAGGAGGATCTGTGGGATAATGCTTTAGAATCAGTTTTGCTATGCTCCCTTAACACCACTCAGAGGCTCTCAAAACTATACATCATTGCACACCTTTGAAATTGTATCATATGGGTATTCTGCAGCCTCCCCTCTGTGCTAAATGTATTACTACGCTACCTTATTCTCCTTCTGTGGCATTGCCCCAAGCTCCACTGTTATTGGTCGGAAGTAGTTGATATTATTAACACAATCTTTTAAATTACAATCCCTGTTGAACCTACTCGCTGTATTTTAGGTATATTTAATGACCTCCCATTGACCAAGTTTCAGAAGGTGGCCATAAATGACTGTTATTCTCTGGACAAGTCAAATTTTGCATGTACATGTTTACTTTGGAACACCATTACCGATATGTATAATGGTTGTAACTGATATGTTTATTTGTTGTCATTAAGTAATTATTCCTGGTTTAAAAGAAAAAGAAAGTAAGAGAGTTGGGCAGTCTCCCAGAATCACAAACTTTCTAGTCTGGAGTCACATGATATTTGTTCCAGAGAAGGTTATTATTGAATGACAGTAAAATGATTTGCTGTAAACATTCATGGCATTTTGGGTCCTCTATCCATAAAGCCAGAGCTGGGTTTCCTAGAATGGGAAATGGGAATAGTGAAGGGAATATATCTTTTCTCCAAGAAAAATTACTGGCAGGCTCCCCAGTCCAGTCCAGGTTGTACTATTGGGGGGTCAGCATTGAACTCAGGTGGGACATTGTGGGGATACCAGTGCAGTCAAGACGAATGCTGGTAATCTCCTGTTCCAAATTGTTTTTTATGACCATGTTGACACCAGTCTGTCACTCTGATCATTTGACTGGCTCTTTGGTACTGAGAGATGTATGGTAGTGCTATGACGCCATGGTTTCTTAGATAGTCACAAGCCAGAAATACATATTCATTTTTCACTTTGCATAAACAATCTTTGCTTGCAAATAAATATTTAATATGAAAAAGGAATTTCCAGAGACATATGGGGTAGCTAATAATAGCACAGCAGATGCTGCCTACTTTGAGGCTACATTTATCTGACTGAAATGGCAGACTAAGCCACCCTATGCATTATGAATGTGTAAATTCAGCTTGTGCAGTTGAGGTTTTGCTTTTTATTGAAGAATCAAAAGGAGAGTCTGGTGGCTCAAAAAGAGAAGGCAAACCATTATTATTTCATATTTCCTGACTACAAAAATAATTTATAAAAATGTTATTGTCACGGTATAGGGGCCTGCCAATTATTAATCCCCTTATTAATGCCATTAATGCCTTGTATCACATGCCCTCAGCATCCTGCTCCGTATAGTTCCAATTGTCCCCTGTGTCACTCAGCCAAATGGCCTAACTCAATGGCCTAATTCAATTATTGTGGGCCCCCCTCCCTCCCGGCCAGCTGCCCTGCCAGCTCGCCGCACACCTCCCAAATTGCCTTTCATCTAGAACAACATCATCTCAGCCCCCAGGATGTCCCTGTCACCAGCCTGATCCATCCCTGGGGTCTAGTGTTCACCTTTCCCCCTCTCATCCTGCTGCCAAGGGATGAGAGGTGAGACTTCCACCACCCGGTCCTGTCTCTTCCTCTCTGGCAGCCAGGTGGTGGCGAGATTCACACCTCTCCACTGAGAAGTGCGAACCTCCCACAGGGATGGCCCAGGCTCCAGCATCTAGCTGACGCCAGTGCCGGCCCCGCTTGCCAAGGTGACGTGGAAGCATCCCACACAAGCTTAAGAGGCTGGTGCCGGGTGCTCCGGGCACATTCCGTTGTGCAGTCATCAAAGGATCCCCAGCTACGGTGGGACCTTTGTGACTAGACTCTGCCAGCCTACCCCCAGCCTCGCAGAGACCCCACAGGAGGGGAGAGACGGCCAGAGATAGCCTGCCTGCCATTGCCAGAGACCCCACAGAAGGGGAGAGACTATCACAGCCTGCCTGCCATTGCCAGAGACCCCACAGAAGGGGAGAGACTATCACAGCCTGTCTGCCATTCCCAGAGACCCCACAGAAGGGGAGAGACTATCACAATGTGCCTGCAATTGCCAGAGACCCCACAGAAGGGGATAGACTGTCACAGCCTGCCTGCCATTGCCAGAGACCCCAAAGAAGTGGATAGACTGCCACAGCCTGCCTGCCATTGCCAGAGACTCTACAGAAGGGGGAGAGACTATCACAGCCTGCCTGCCATTGCCAGAGACCCCACAGAAAGGGAGAGACTATCACAGACTGCCTGCCATTCCCAGAGACCACCTGCCTGATCCGGACTCCACAGGTACCTGTGTTCCACTTCTACCACTGGGAGACCAGGCACCCTGTTGGATTTGTGAGTACCTGCTTCCCCCCTGTGTTACCTGAACTTTTGCTGTGGTGACCCCTCGCACCCCCCTCCTTTGTTGGACTACCCCTGTTACAGAGACACCCCTTTGGCTCTCCTGGTGGACTATAAGTGGGTGGGGCCCCCTCGTTACCCCTTTTAGTGGCAAATTCACCCTCTCTGCCACCCCCCTTATTGAAGGACTGCTGTCTGTTTGTCTTAATAAAGCTTTGTGCGTTTGCCATCCACTCTGTGTGTCCTGTCCTGCCTTTCCTACGTTACAGTTATCTTTTGTGGTCTCACCATAATGAATAAATAAAGAAATAAATTGTATACACCACTGGACATTCTCTTTAAAGTGCATGTCCAGTCAAAACATTTGTTTATAGTTTTAGATAGAGTAAAGAAAGGTTAGAGCCTTGTAATGTTTTTACTGATACCCCGAGTTCCATTACAGAGATTTACCTTCCATTCCTGTCCTGCTGACAACATTGCAAAAGTGAGTGTGGTAAGAACAAATCTCCAACAGTAACGCGGACACAATTAAAGATTTTAAAAAAAGTAAATAAAGTAGAAAACACCTGTTGTAATTCCCGGAAGTGGTGAACAATCAGTGTACTGGCTTGTAGTGTCCTCCTAGCACCCGAGCAAACATGTAGGTGAAAGAAAGCCTGCATCTTGATCTTCTGGAAAAAAATTTGTTTAATAATCCAGGAGTGGTACAAAATAATACAGGGCTTACGCGTTTCAGCATGCAGCCTTAATCATAGACATAAAATCCTTAGAATAACAGCATATTTATACACATACATACATTTACAGATACAAGTCCTGCCCCTGCCCATACAGGCTTTGGTAATTAAGTGAACTTATTAGGTTCAACCCAAGAAAGCAGCCTAACTGGCGAGGGGAGAAAAGAATAGAGGAAAAAGAATCAGCAAAAATAAATACAAAAAAATCTGTGTTTATACAATACACTAAGATAAAATCAAAACATTATATTAAGACAAAATAAAAAATTGGGGAAGCTATAATCCATTTCAGATTTACATTTCTTTCTGTGTCTCAAAAAAAGTAGAAATACACTGTCCATGTTATGTAAAGTGTATTGACCATGTATTTTAATGAGGTACCAAACATTGTGCAGTTTTTCAATATCTGGTAGCACTTCTGTCTGTTATGAACAAGTAGGTGCTACGCCCAAAGATAATCCCCACGGAGGTGGAATGTTGGTGCTCTGGCTCTGTGTGTCTTCCCAGCACAGATGCAACGGTATGATGAGGATTGGACTAAGGCTTATTGCCGAAATGCGTAAGACATTTTATATGCACATTTTGCATGCACATTTTACTCGCTCAATAAAGCTTATTATTCTGGAAGATGAGTGCTGGCTATACCAATCCTCACTCCTGTCTGTTAGGCTAAAAAGCTAGGGCTTATGAAGAATATTTGGAGTGTTTATCTTATTACTCAATTTTCTAAAACTGTTATAATTCAGAAAAGTGATCTTGTTAGGGATCTGGGTATGACCAGAAATGTGTGGACTGACAGAGGGAAACACAGGCTCCAGGTATAGTATAAACAATACAATTTATTAAAGACTAAACAATACATAAACGCAGTGCAAGACTAAACATAAACACAGTGCAACCAAACCTCCAACAGATAACAATAAGAACAATACTAAACGTAGTCGGGCAGGCCGGGTCGGTAGCAAATGGGCAGGCAAGGTACAAGAAGCAGGCGGAAGCGTAGTCAGGAATAGCCGAGGTCAGGACAGGCAGAGTTCATGCAGAGTCAGGATTAAAGCAGAATCAGCCTCAAGTGATGGCTCATTGCAGGAGTGAGCCTCTGGTTGCTGAGAGCACCCGCTGGTCAGCCCTGGTACTGCAGCCGACAAGGCAGGTGAGTCCCACCACCACTGGCAATTCCATTCCTGACAGATCCTCTTTTTCTGATCTTGCTGTTTATGAATGGATATAAGTATGATTGTTACCTTGGCATTTTCTGCACTGTAACTTCAGTTTAGGAAGTGGAACTTCCGGGGAACGATCGCACAGCAGCAAGAACATTACAAAACAACATGCTGCAGAGAGACAACATTGCCAGACCTGGTACCTGGAATAATCTTACCCTGGTAATATCATAATGATAATAATCAACATCCTGCATCATCCTGAGCCCTGTTAGAATTATCAGCCTGCTGTTATTTGAAATTATTTTACAGCTGCATTGCTTTAATTTACAGCGTGGTGGATTTTTGGGAAACCGATTTTCCAAGCACCTAAATTAACTATGAAATAGCACACAATAAGCAGATTCCACCTATAACAGCAAGGAGGGAACTTTTGAGAAAACAGCAGTGTAGTCTAATGAGCTGAACTCTTTGTTAAGGATTAACATAAAACAGGTCTACAGAATTTTTAATGATCAGTGTTATAAGCAGTTCAGAAACAGCAGCATACATCAGTGTGGTAGTTAAAACCTGTCCTCTTATTACACAGACACTTTCAAAGTAATATTTTAATATTTTAGTTCTGCATCAGTAAATATTAACAAGAATGAGCCGCATGTCCTTAGAGGGGTGTAGAGACAAGAAGACCTCTGTTATATTTAATTCCTAAGGGTAAATTGTGAAAAGTATCATTTTCTTTGCAGTCTTTAAAATAACAGTGTTTACATAGCTCTCTCTATTTGTCAGTCAATTGGCCTTATTTGTTGCTTATTCTGTTGTTATCTCAGGCTAGCCAGAAGTTACAGTTTATGGAAGAGCCATGCACCTTAGAGTAAAATAATTAGGCCCATAGATTTAACCACTTTCTTTTTTGCCATTTATATAGGTTGGCAGTAAGACATTCCAATTTCACCCACCTTGTAAGGTGGTCACAGGTCCAAGGAGTGGACAAGAACTTTTCCATATCACCCTAGGATCCCCAAAGCCAATAAAGTTATATTATGCAAATATCAAGCACACTTTCTGTGGTCAGTCCCTGTCCATTCTCCAACTGCCTCTGTGCCTATCTGTTAGTAAGTAGCACTGCCCATCCCTTTTAGAGATCCCCAGAGATTGTTAAAATAATCTGTGCCTGCGATTGGCCACCCAGAGATTTACTTCTATATGGGACTAGAGCTATTTTACAACGTAATAATAGCCCACAGGATGATTTTAAGTGATTTTTCCATATACATGAATTACCTGTGTATACAGACCTATTTCAAGAAAAACAGCAAAGGCCAACCTAAAAATCCAACATGACCAACTTAATATTCCTCAAAGAATGACTAGCTGATCATGTCTACTGCTACCAACAAACAGCAATCCTTGACAGATCTAGAAAAATATCAAAGGACAGTGACTGTGACTATCATCTGGTATTTTAAAAGGCCCTCTCCTACACTTTTTTAAATTCCTTCAATACACAGTACATCTCTTTTTCCAGAGTTCTTCCAGCCATTCATGGAACATCCTTGGGGCTTATTTTTCCTCTCCTTGTGGCTGCCAGGGTGGCCTTCAATAATGCAGCGTGTTACTAACACTATGATGTCAACGCCACACTCTGCAGTACTATACCGTGTGTCCAGGATGAAATGATAAAACACCCCTAGGGGGTTTGTCAATGCCTGGGCTCACAGAAAGTGAGTTGAAGGACATTGAGCATCATTCAAAGCAGAAGAGAACTGGCAAATGAGGGGTTACTGCAAGGTACAGCATTAGGGTGGATATAAGTATTGCAACAAGAGTCACTTGTTCATTTGATAACATGTTTGTTTTTTAATTTTTTATTCATTTTAAAAACTAGATATTTAAATTTTACATGCTTGCCGTCTACTGTTAATGTATTTGATATGTAGACTGGCACATTCTTTTCTAGTTGCTATCTGTATATCGAGCAAGGCATAATTACCATTTCTGGCTAACAACTGCTGAGATAAAGTATGTGAGACACATAGAAAGCTTATTGTTTTTATTCCAAGCAGACTGATAGGCTTGCCTTGAAAGGAACACAATCAGTGTGCAGCTCTATAATATTATAATATGGGAACCACTATATATTTTATATATATATATATATATATATATATATATATATACATATACACATACACACACACATACTCACCGGCTACTTTATTAGGTACACCTGTTCAATTGCTTGGTAACACACATTGCTAATCAGCCAATCACATGGCAGCAACTCAATGCATTTAGGCATGTAGAAATGGTGTAGACGACTTGCTAAAGTTCATACTGAACATCAGAATGCAGACAAAAGGGTATTTAAGTGAATTTGAATGTGGCATGGTTGTTGATCTGCTGGGATTTTCATACACAACCATCTCTAGGGTTTGCAATGAATGGTCCAGAAACGAGAAAATATCCAGTGAGTGGCAGTTGTGTGGATGAAAATGCTTTGCTGATGTCAGAGGTCAGAGGAAAATGGGCAGACTGGCTACTTTGACATTCAGATGGTAGGGTCAGAATTTGGTGTAAACAACATGAAAGCATGGATCCATCCTGCCTTGTGTCAACGGTTCAGGCTGGTGGTGGTGGTGGCGTAATGGTGTGGGGGAGATTTTCTTGGCACTAGCAAGGTGTACCTAACAAAGAAACAAAAAGGCTGGTGAGTTTATATATATATATATTATGCAAACTGCCCTAGGGGCCTTTATATATAAAGTACTATGCTGTTTTGCCTGCTATAAGTAAGGACGCTCCAAAAATAAAGTAATTAATAGTTTTTAGTTATCAGTTAACAGTCTACAAAATTACATAAACAGAAAAAATAAATACATTAACCTCCCTGGCGGTATTCCCGAGTGTAGCTCGGGGTAACATTTCAGTACCAAAAGCGGTAACCCCGAGCTACACTCGGGAATACCATGCGGCACTGCTCCGGCATGTGTTCTTCACTTACCTTACCCTGCGCTCCCACGATGTGTCCCCTGCAGCGTCCCTGGCCATCTCCTCCGGCCGATGCCGGCATCCGGCTTCTGTGTCCTGTCCCTGTGACGTCGGGACGTACGGGCGCCGCCGCCGGCGGCGGCGGGAAATTTAAAAATTTTAAAAAATGTCATTTTTTTTTTTTACTTTTTACATAGTAAAACATTGCTGTCTCAACCAATTTCACATACATTTTGTCCCGAGTGCTTTGTCCTGTGCCCTGCCTGCATTTTGTCTGTTCTTTCTGCCTGGAAACTGAGAAATGTCCATGGCGTCCAAAAAGTGTCCCTTTAGGTCAAAAGCGGTTTAGATCAGCTAGAGAACAGCGATAGTAAATCAGAACCACTTGCAGAATTGAGTGATAATGATTCGTGGGGGAAATTCGTCATCAGACACTGAAAACGATTTTGCGACTGAGCTCAGCAATGTGCGAACTTGGCGCTATATTTCACATTTCAGTGTTTTTGGTTTGATTATATTATTGAATTAAATTTTTTATTATTTTTATATTATTTTTATGATTATTTATTAAATTATAATTTATGATTTTGTGTTTCAAATTTTATCATACCCGGGATGTTTACTAGACTCTTGTTCGGACAGATTTCAGTGAGTTTTTCCTAAAAATTACAGCCTACAATAAAAAAAATACATATTTCCATGCAAATAAATGGTACCGCTTTCAGCACCAAAAATCTGAAATAATCATACCGCCAGGGAGGTTAAATAAATGTTTGGTGTGTCTACCTTTTGCTTTCAAAAAAGCATAAATTTTCCTAAATACACTTGTACATACAGTAGTGTTTAAGGATTCAGCAGGTACGTTTTTCCAAACATCTAGGTGAAGTAACCACATTTCTTATGTGGAGTTTGGCTGGCTCAGTTGTTTCTATTTCTTCATGAAACCCCAAACAGACGTAATAATGTTGAGATCATTGCTCTGTGGGGGCCATACCACCTCTTCTGGGACTCTTTGTTTGTCTTTTTTCTGAAGATAGTTCTTTATGACTTTGGCTTTATGTTTAGGGTCATTGTCCTGCTGTAGAACAAATCAGATGCCTCCTTCTTGGCATTGCATGATGGATAAATATCTATCTGTGCTTTTCAGCATTGAGAAAAAGAAATAATTTTGACCCAATTCCCAATTTCATGTGCAGAAATTGAGCTTCAAATTTGCAAGGAACCCCCACCATGCTTCACTGTTGCCTCCAGGCACTCATCCTTGTACACTTTCCAGGCCTTCTGTGAACTAACTGATTTCGGTTACACCCTAAAATTTCATTTTAAGATTCATCAGTCCAAAGAACCTGCTGCCAGTTTTCTGCACTTCTTTGTGCCTAGGAGAATCACTTGGTCTTGTTTCCAAGTCAGAGGTATGGCTTTTTTAACTGCAAGTTTTCCATGAAGACCACTTATGACCAGTCTTCTCCAGACTGTAGATGGGTGTACCAGGGTCCCACTGTTTTTTGCCACATCTGAGTTGATAATGCCACTGGACATCTTCCAATTGCAAAGGGAAGCTAGCATGATGTGTGTCTTTCATCTGCTGCACTAAGTTTCCTTGGCTACTGGGTAGACACACAAAATATAGATTTTTTTTTTTACATAAATCTTAACCTGGTAAGTAAACACTATTCATTAAAAAAACTTTGCACTGTACTGTGTATATACAGTTTAATATACAATATATACTGCATATATATATATATATATATATATATCAGAAACTGGAAGCAAGTTGTTTAAAAGCATTAGAACATTAATAATGCTAATATTATCGACACATAACCATAAAGAACACATTATTATTACTACACATAAACATAAAAAACATTAAAATTAAAATCCCATGAATTATATAACTGACCAATTGATATTAGAGGCTTAGCTCATTCAAACTGAGATTTAGACTGGATTGGGCTAGTCCTTAGTAAGCATCTGTATTCTAGATTCACCCAGGTAGACCAATACAGTGTTGTTAACATGTAAGATATCTGGTGTAATGGATAGCAGGCAAAGTATGGAGTCTTTATTTACCTTTCATGCACTCTTTGTTTGCCTGGCGGAACCCCCAAAATATGTGTAACTTCCACCAATACACAGGCCAAGGTTTCCATAGCTCAAGCCCAACTCCAGTCAAAACTAAACTGTATTTTCAGAGTGAGAAAGATATAGAACGCTGTAATGGTTTTTATTGCAAACTGTATCCTCATTTGGGCAATTTTCTATAACTTCCTTTTGTAAGTGATGGGAAACGTATCCCATAGGGACAAAGACTGCAACAAAACACATATTTTCAATAAAATTGGAATAGATAAGATACACTGTCAGGTTTTTATTACTTCTTTGACTTTCTGTTCTAGTGAGAACATTTCCCTTAATTTTTTTTGTAAGAAAGGAAGTGAAGGGAAATCTACCCAATGGGGTCACGGAAAGCAATAGCACATTTACAGTGGTCAGTTTTTCCAGATCCATCAAGATCAGAAAAAAACTTCTGTCTGAAGTTGCACTTTAAGGACCACCACCCCCATGTAACAGTAATGACACTTGTCAGTGTAGGAGACAGAACAGAGAGTCACATGTTCTCTATCTGGATTCACTGGGTTTTTCACAGGACTTCAGTGGGCGAATAAGGCAGAGGCATATGGCAAGGAAGAGAAATAAAGGCTTTTACTATGCCTGCCATCCGACAAACCTGTTACTATGTGATTTGCCAAAGTAGAGGTTTTCTTTAAGAGAGTCTTGCAGTCTATGTTGAATATTTTATAGAATGTATCAGGATAAGTGAATTCCAAAAATCCTGAAGACTTTAGTGAGTTATTCAACCCACAAGATTCTACCAATATTCAAAAATATCAGGGATGGCTAGCCCTTTTAATTAAAATATATACAAATATATAACTTATGAAAAAAAAAGTTTAAACAAGGGTTGTACTGGCTATGTTGCCATTATTCTGGTGCAGCATGCATAAAATTCCAAGTCCCACTGTAACTCATGAGCTGTGTTTTCCAGCCACAGTAGAAATCCGTTAACATATTTCCGACCTTTTTTTTTTAATTAGATGTGAATTGTCAGCTTGTCTCCTTTGATGAAGTGTGAAATTTAATACAGTACCCTGCACAGACAGATGTCAGGTGTGCAGTACCCTTTAAAGCTTTAAACAAATAGACATTTTGCTAAACTAATTGGCATCCAGGCAGCATTTGATGACATGTGAAGCACTGGTGACATTTGAGCCATGTAACGGGCTCCCATCTCCTCCAACGCTGACTCACGGTGACAAGCTTTTATAATTGAGAGTGAGACCATTGTGTTCGAAGACTGGAAGTCAAAAAAACTCAGCCGTTGTGTAGAGTATCCGGATGACCGACCTTAAATTTTAAATAATAGTTTCCAGCGCTAACTATAGCTGTGCTGTGACTGTCTTACATGGAATTAAAATGCATTATAGGAATGTTACTTCCACGGTATTTTAAATACATGGGGGGTTATTTACCACAACTGGAGAGTGCAGAATCTGGTGCAGTTTGGTACAGAAACCAATCAGCTTCCAGATATTATTCTCAAAGCTTAGTTGAACAAGCTGAAGTTAGAAACTGATTGGCTACCATGCATGCACCGCTAACAGATTCTGAGTGCACCAGTTTTAATAAATCTACCCCATTGGTTTCATGTTGCTTTGTTTGAAGAATTCATCTTAGTCACCTAGAACTTTTTGAAGATTGTATTTGTCAAACAGTAGTTAAAAACTGCAAATGTTTTCAAAACATGTTTTCAAAGTGACACTGTTTTGCTTGGTGGTTTCTAGAGAGTATAAGTCTAGGTTCATACCTATGCATTTTCAGCTGCATTTTGCATTTTGCAGAAACGCACAGCAGTCCATTTAACATGATTTCCTATGGGACAGGTTCACATCTCTTCGTTTTCACCTGATGTGTTTTTTGGAAAGGGTCAGGGACTTTTATGACCTCATCAAACGCAAACTGCATAGCTGTGAACCTAGCCTGACTATCAAAGGGAAAATTTTAACAATATTTCCCAACAATATGCATTAAAAACTTCCCAGTCTATTCTATTTTGTCATAGAAACAACATATGAATCACAGCTAGGTTCAAATGTGATAATGCTATGATGAACAGGACGATGTGCTTGTACTAGTCCATATAACGTATGCAGATATCATTTGCCTAAGGGGATAAAGGGATACAGTTATGAGTATGATGTAGGCGTAGGTGGGTAGTATCAAAAGATACAGCCTTGTCCTAATTCCAGCAACATTATTATTATTTTTTTTATTATTTATATTATCTGAGATAGGAAGAGAGAAGCAGACCATCATAATTTCATGCTTAAAGTAGACATTTTATGCATGTATAAATGATAACAAAAGTTACATACAAATCATTATATGTGTAACACCCTGCTATTACTCATACTGCAGGATGTTAAAAGAGACACAAGGTGGCAGTGTCCTGCAACTCAGTGACACACATTCTGGTGAAAAGCTTTATGGATTTTGTAGGCTGAACTGCAGGACTTTGTTAGAAGGCAGCAAATTAAAGGGCTACATTTCCCAGAGGAGCTAGTGTGTGGGCGGGGGCATATACATGTATAAGCCCAGGAACAGAGGCAGGAAGTGAACTGAGAGAGAGTTGAAAGGAAGATGTGAGGAGAAAACTGTGTGAAACTCCAGAGGGCTGGACCAGGTGAGAGAGAGAGAGAGAGAGAGAGGAACAGCAGACCGCTGACAATGCCAAAGAATCTGGAGAACTACCCTGTCGGGCTATGACCCAGAATGCTGCAGTCAGAAATGAACTCTACAGAAGGAACCACGGAACCGCTGTGGCCCCCATCTACAGTGAAACCACCAGAGACTGGGATGATGCCACAGATCGGGTGAGAGAGTCCCAATCTCCAGCCAATTAAGTTGTCACTGACATTCTCTTGCATCAGCCATTCTCTATCTAGTTACTGACAGTGTTTACAAGTTACACAAGTTGAGGCCTAGTGCACCTGGCCTATTAACAAACACATCTTCAGCATAATCCAGTCATCAGAGCCTACTGCAGTGTCCGTACTCTGTGGTCCAAGCCACACCACTGCTTCTCTTACAATTGGTTCACATCCTTTAAGGGACGCTAGTCATTGTTGCCATTTGCTACTGCGGATTGGAGAGGAATTAACTCTTTGTCAATAAGTGCTTCTGCCAACCCTTTAAACCTCTTGCTTAAAACCTACTTCTCATTTGGTGCCCTAAAAGGGTACTGCCCAAGTAAAATACCCCTAAAGGGATAGTGCTTGTGCTTGCATTATTCCTTTTGAGTTACACCCACCTGTTGCAACCAAGGAGATCTGAACTCTTGTAGTGCACTGAATGGGCCCCAACAAGCGTACAGAAGAATCTTCCACAGCAGTTAAAGGGACATTAGCCTTCCCATTTAAAGAGCTCTTTCCTTGCCTTAGACTTGAACCTTGTCATCAGCTTCTGAGGGCTCAAAGTGAGCTAGCCTTACTCTTTAATAGTTTTGCTTTGCTCACTGGGGACATAAGCATCTCAGAGTTGAGGCCTTTGGTTAAATTCTGAATTGCAGGACATCCAGAACTGACTGATTTTTTTCTCATATGTGAGCTGACCATTGCCTAAAGTTACTAAGAGTGCTAACTGTTATTATTGGCACGCCTATAAGTGTGCTGCTTTACTGTGCTCATACTTGACTCTAATATAAACAAAGTATAAGTTCACTCTAACCTGTGTATGAGTCTATTTTCTGGTAATATTCAGTAAGTTCACTCTAGCCAGAAGTGTATGGTGGTGTCAGCAAGGGTTGGGCTTTCAAAGTGGGGTCAAGAGTGATAGGGAACCCGAAAATAACTTAGCGACCCTTAAAGGGGTAGTGCTACATAGTTAGAATCTGTTCTTGCTGCTCTGGGACCTCTGTTCTTCTACAGTAGCTGGAAAAATGGGGAGCACTGTATTATGTTGCTCTAGTGTACTCCAGCACAGTTAATAGTCTAACCTTTAACTTTGGGTCAGGAAGAGCCCTGGACAGTGATTGGTGATAATGATTACACATTGCCCGTTCTGGTCTCTTGCTGCAAGTTCTATTTCCCCAATAACTGCATTACCACATCTGGTAGAGTTGTGCCCCTTGTCTGCACATTCTGGCTGGGATTTAGGAACAAGATTAAAGCTAGGTAACGCATTGAGCTGCCATGGAAGAATGTGGACAATTGTCATAGCCACAGTTAGAGTATGGGCAGCAGGTGGTGGGAGCAATAATGTCACTGACAGGAATGTAGCCTGTTTAGCCTCCACGTGTAGTGTACTAAAAAATGCTCTGGGAGAAAAAAACTAAGAAAATGGGATTTCATTTGGTAGATGTGTATCCTCCTCTCCTAAGCCCATCCATATATCATTCAGAAACAAGGTCTAAAATAGAAACACAGGAAAGCATGATTCCTTAGTATTCTTTAACCTTGATAGTGTGTCCTCAGCCAATCTATCAGTCTTGGTGACTAATAAAACACTAGAGCATCTTGGACCATCTTTATTTCAGGGGGAATTGAACACTTGATAAATGTGTATGCACTTTGTTTCATGGATGTACACCCTCATTTTTTTCTGATCTCCAAAATTCTACTCTTCTACATCCCAACCGCACTTAAGAAAATCCAAAAGTATCCCAGACACCATCTGCAGTACATAGATATCTCCCTCCGGGCCCCTGATGTCTCAGTGAAATGGACTTGTCTCCACCTGTCTATACTGCCCCACAGAGAACTTGCCAACCTCCTTAAGACAGATGTAGAGTTATGTGAAATAAACAAAAATGTAGAAAAAAATATTAAAAGATAAAATAAACTACACAATAAAAAATTGCCATACACACAGCATAAGTTATATTGTACACATGATATACTTCATTTACACTACAGCTTTAGGTATTCCTGCACAAAATATAGCTTTGGATAGAGTTTTTAGTATAACACTAAATGGGTGGCATAATGAAGTGACAATACTGAGCTCCAGGAATTAGGCAAAAACTACTTTTTCAGTGTTTTTGCCTCCCCCCACCCCTTCCCCACTGCAAGGGTGAATGCTCCTTGGTAATATTTAACTGCCCTGGCTTGCTTCCTCCATCCATGCGAGTGGTCCAGCTTTGCTGCCTCCCTAAGGCACTCTCAGCGGCAGTTTCTTTCTTGCCTCCTCCTTGTGCAATGCAGGGTTAATAGCCCTGCACTGTAGATGATGACACAAATGGGCCAGGGCAGCCTTCAAATGGGACAGAGCCTGCTCAGCAGCAGGAGAGATCAGGTGAAAGATGAAGAGAGAGGCTGGAAAGCAGGAGCCTGGGAAGGGGCCTAGATGGGAAGACGTTCACCTACAGACAGAGAAGCTTGAAAGGAGGAAAGCTCAAGACCTCATGGGACCCCAGAGCAAGAACCATCTGTGCAGCAGGGAAGGAGTGGCCCAGCAGAATGCCTGAGAGCAGCCACCAACCCATCAGCTCACAGACAAAGGGCTAAGTGTGTAGACCTGCACCCCCTGGGCCAGTAAGGGGATGGAGCATTCTAGTGGGAAACTGGATTAGCTTGCTACCAGGGAGTGTCTTAAATTTAAAGTGACAGGCACTGTATCCCCTGCCCAAGGATTCATCCAGTACAGCTGGATAAAGGAGTATCTGGGGTCTGGGGTGGTACACCAGGAGATGCTGGCTAGCACTCCAGAAGATAATGTTGGCTGTTCAAGAGCCTTGTAAATAGTTCCAGGGAGATTGTTCTCAGTTGCCATTTCCTTGGGCATTACATACACCCCTTACTCCAAATTCCCCAAATAAAATCCAAAAACAAGCTCAAGGACTGGTTACTGTCTCTTGGATGCAAGTCTGAAAGTTAAATGCATGTTGTCTGGCTGTGGAGGACTATAGAGGGAACCAAAAATTCAGTGACTCCTACGGGGGTAATGCTACAGTAGAAAAAACTGCTGAAGCCTGTGGAACCAAGAGATAGAGCAAGTAACACACCATATCTCCACCCCTCTAGATGAAACAAGCATTTAACCTTTGCAGTAAAGGGGGTCCCATTATACAGGTAGGTTTTGTCTAATTCCCAGACTTCAGCTTCAAGTGAACTTTGATCTATATTTAATAGTAACTATGAATTTTGATGCTGCGCAGTGTGGTCTCTTTTCAGTCCTCCAGATTTTCTGGGGTATGAACTCTCTAAAGAATTGAATGGAGATTGGACAGTGCATGGGCCTGACTCAGAAAATGTTGGCTTAGTGGGTGATATCTCACTTAAATGAGGACAGGTAATATATGACTGGCAGGGGTATGTGGGTACCGCAAGCTACAAAATAGATGTATTTGCACCAAACATGCAAAGCTGGGTCACAAGTACATACAAGCCCATGAATGTCAGATCATTGGGAATAAATACATTCATTATTCATGTCCTCATATTCCCCATTCGCTACAGAAATCATTTTATGCAGGAACATGTCAATCTACAGAAGAAGGCTGCCGTACTATGTATAATATCCAAATTAGGTAAATTGAGTAGAATTTTTTAGTCTAGCACGGTTGCTAGTCATCATCTTCAGTCCACTGAATGAGTTTACATGTTGCCTGAACTACTCTTTACGCACATCTTTGTGTTTGTATCTACAGTCACGTAAAATAATTGCAGATTCTTTCAGCTTAAAGCAATGTCATGCCAAAGCCAGGAAATAAAATTATATATCACAAGCATTTGTGCAGGTTTAAAAAAAAGCAGCCAGGGTAATAGTGGAAGTGCCAAGACTTTGCAATGGCTTTATATTACAGAACAAATAAAAATGACTTGCTGGATGGAAATCCTAAAGGGAATACCTTCAGACAGAATGGACACATTTAATAAATCATAGGTCCCCTGGCTGGAATCAAAGGAAGGGGAACACATGAACATTAAAAGTACAGATATGTAGAGGAGCAGAATCACAGAGTGTTTTACCTTGCAAAAGAAAACAAAACAAAAAATGTATGTATATATATATATATATATATATATAGTCACATAGTTAGTCTGGCTAAAAAAAAACAAAAGTCCATCCAGTTCAGCCATTAAAAAAAAAAATTAAAAAAAGTTATGATCCTATACCCACAGTTGATCCAGAGGAAGGCAAAAAAAAAAACAAGCAAAGCATAACCCAGGTTAAAAACAACTGCATGTAACCAGGTGTCTTATAAAAAACCCCCACAAAAATAAGCAATATACAATACAAGTGGGTTACAGCACAGTAAACATTATATATTGCTCCATCAAAGAATAATAAGAAAATAATTAGTTGGCAAATTTGCAGAATAGAGTAGAACATACCAGAATGGAAGTATTTTGCCGCAGTTGGCCAGCTTGGACATGTATTGCAATTCATGCGAACTAAGAATCCACTTTTTTAAGCAAGTGCTTGCTATGAATATGAAAGGTTAAGAAGTGATCACATCTCATTTCATGTGTTGGATATATAGAAGCTATTTAGGACCTGAACACACATATACCCATTTCCACTGCATGTGGATGCAGTGGTGTAAAGAACGCCACCACTGGGCTCTAGAGCAGTGGAGACGTGTTCTCTGGAGTGATGAATTATGCTTCTTTGTCTGGCAATCCAATGTACGTGTCTGGGTTTGGTGGTTGCCAGGAGAACGGTACTTGCCTGACTGCATTGTGCCAAGTGTAAAGTTTGGTGGAGGAAGGATTATGGTGTGGGGTTGTTTTCCAGGGGTTGGGCTTGGCCCCTTAGTTCCAGTGAAGGGAACTCTTCAGTTGGAGAAATGCCACCTACGATCCCTTATTCATTAATAAGACCAGGCCTTTTCTGACATTTTTTATTTACATGTAAAAATCAGCTGTTTTTGCTAGAAAATTACTTACATTATATATCTTTTAAGCTGAAGCCCTAGAGAATAAAATGGTGGATTTGCAATTTTTTTATATCTCACAGTATTTGCACAGCAGTTTTTCAATCACATTTTAAATACACTTTAATGAATTTTAATGAACACAAACACAATATTATACTCAGTTTGGTAACATATAAAAGATTGTGTTATGCCAAGTAAATAGATACCCAAGATGTCACGCTTTAAAATTGAACACACTTGTGGAATATCACCTAACTAAGGAATTTAAAAATCGTCATCCGATGTTTTAAAAGTCTTTACAGGTTACCAGTTTAGAGTTACACAGGAAGTCTGGTGGTAGAATTATTGCTCTCACTCTAACGTTCACGGCAATATCTCACATGTGTGGTGTGAGTGCCATTCACGTACTCGTGTATTCGCCTTTGTTCGTGAGCCTGGGAGAGGGGTGGTGCTTTAAAAAAATATTTTTATTTTATTATTTATTCTAATTTTTATGTATACACTGTCTCTTTAAATTTTTTATCACTTTTGTTGCTGTCACAAGGAATGTAAACATCCCTTGTGATAACAATAAGCAGTGACAGGTACTATTTAAGTAGAAACCGGAGTGATCAGATGCTTTTTACACGTCAAAAATGACTTGTTTACATGCTGGTGAAGCCAGCAGTACTACTCATTACTTCTGGTTTCTAATACCATAGAGATGATCAGGGAAGATCTGGTGCCTGATCACCTCCATGGTAAGCCAGAGAAAACTGCCGGCTTCAGTGCCAGGCTCCCCACTGGGATGGGAGAGCCCAGAGAGGCACCGGAGGGTGGTGCGGGGGGCAGGGGAACCCCCTTCTGCCACCTGTGTAAGCAATCCAATAGCTAATTAGCCACTAGGATTGCTATTACAAAAAAGAGCATCATCTGGAGAAAAAAACAGTACTGGGATGATACCTGTAGCTGCAGGCATCATCCCGGTATACCACTTGAACTGCCAACATAAATGTACCCAAGGCGGTCTTCAAGTGGATAATTATTGTATTATGCCAGAAAAGCAATTGTGCTTATTTAGAAATCCAAAGACCCCTGTCCTTGGACAGATGGAAATCAATGATCAATTCTGTCCTACCATTGTTTAACCACCTCCCGTCCAGCCGTTGTATATAAACGGCCGGACGGTGGCAGTGCAGGGTCGGGTGGCTGTTTATAAACAGCCTCCCCGGCCCCTGCTTGTGTGCGCTCCCTGGGAGCGCGCAGCACCGCGATCCGGTGCCCGCTGTGTCCTCCGGACACAGTGAAACACCAATCGTCGGACGGGACCTCTGTACGAGGTCCCAATCATGTGATCACTGATTGGCCAATCAGTGATCACATGCAAAGTAGTAAGCAAGATGTCACTTGTGACAATACATTTCAAGAGTCTTTGACCTTTGATCATCTGGTTTGGAATTGTTAATAATGGGGTCTTTGATATGTGTCAACCTTCTCACTGTGAAAAGGTGGGCAGGGAACAGCCACAGTATCAGTGTACTCGAATCTGTAGCAGGAAAATGACTGAGAAAGCTGTCAAATTACATAGGGAGCAATTCAGGATCAATTCATCTCTGTTTGCTAGCAGCTCTTTAAATTGCTTATTCCCTTTTCCTGAAGTCAAGGGCTAGGTACGCTAGACCTAAGCCTTTTTATTTTTTTCTGTTGACTAAGCTGTCCATTTTTATTTGGTCCTTTTTTCACTTTGAGATGTATAGTTCGTAGGTACAGCCTTTTCCCCTGGGTAAATTCTGTCCTAGATTGCAATACAGATTTAGGCCCCTTGCACACGGGCATTATAATTTACTGATGTTTACTCATGAACTTGTGACACCCCTGTGCAAGGGGCTAAAAACTGTGTGTAAAGACCTGAGTGATGTTGAATATAGGTGAGTAAAAGTGTTTAAGCGTATAGATTAGTATAGATAAGTTAAATTCTTCTTCATTGCCAGTTATGTAATATACTCATTTCTACTTGTGTTTTTTCTTTATAATGTATAGTATGATTTCTAGGTTTCTGAATATTTCTGTGGCTATTGCCCACCCCTCAATTGGACTGCTTTTTTGGACATCCCATTGGTCTAAGATTATCCTCTCTCCCTGTATCCCTCTTGGGGCAATAAAGAAAACAGGATTATTGTACTTACCAAAAAACTATTCCTTGGAGTCCATTGAGGGACACAGGTCCCATCCCTCTGTGTTTTTGACCTCATACACTGCTTGCTTACAAAACCAGTTGGAAGAAGGGTTATATAGGAAGCTGCCTCGACATTTTTTATTGCCAGTGTTATAAACTCTTGAAGATGGCAATAAAACCCATAGGTCAAGATTATCAACTATTCCTGGGTCTGTGGATGGACTCCAAGAAACTGATTTTGCAGTAAGTACAAAGATTATTTTGTCTGTTTCTTGTAGCTTTGCTGTCAAAAGTGGGGTGACAATCACAGTTTGAGACAGCATACACTTAAAAGCTGCAATAAAAGGAACATCACAAAACTGAGGACATTTATCAAATGTTTCCAGTCTCAGTAAATGTGTTTTTTCCATCTTTGTTCCTCAGGCAGAATATTTTATACTGCTAAAAGTTTGTGCAAAATATAAAAAGTACCCATGGATTGGCAGATGTACTTCCTTACAGCAGCATTTGACAATTATAACTGTTATAGTTCTTTACATGGGAGCTACCTCTTTGGTTAAAAAAAATGCAAATGTTACCTTCAATGAAAACTGCATTTGAGAACAACCAGTAAATCTAGAGATATGGGCAAGTGAGTCTAAATCACACCTCACATTTTAGTACCACCTCCTTAAACTCAATGTTGGTCATTGAGGCTTTCCATCATATTCAATACCAATATGGATTGTCAGAAGACAGGAGGGACACACTGAACACCCAGGAAAATAACTGTTTCTGGTTACATCTATGGTGTCACCTGCCTGCTCATTGAGTAATCAATGACCATTGCATTAAGGCATATATATTGTCCCATGAGCAGGTAAAACAGAAAGCTGCAAATCTGTACCAAGAAATAACGGCATGACATGCCAAACTAACTAATACAGAATATTTGTTTTAACACTGGCTAAACAGGATTAACAAAAAATGTTGGCATGTAAACATTTTGCATGTGTGCATTTTAAAGCCTAGTACACACATGCTACACAACCCAGTGGGCTGAATGAAAAAAAACTGAGGAGGTCGCTGTACTAACTATGCAATGTTAGCACTGAGATCTCCCCCACTGTGCCATTCTGTTCTAACAGAGGGACCACCCCCTGCCAGAACACACTAGTCAGCACTCGCAGCCATTGGCTGCAAGAGCTGATCGGATGACGATCTGCTGCTGGGTTTACAGCATGCGCATTCGACAGAAGCCAATCATGAGATTGGCTTCTGTGAGACAAGCAGCTGTACACATGGGCCAAAATTAATTTGGTTTCTAATGTAGTGGCTGATATTCGACCCATGCCCAGTTTGTTTAACTGTTGGCCAAGACAGACAATAGATGATTTGATTTTTGAAGAAAAATTGCTTGATTCCCCCATCAACACAGTTAGTGTTGATGGGGGAATCTCTTCCTCTGTGTTCTCCCACAGAGCTGCCCCTGCTGAGAGGACACAGTGATTCTTGCTACTATAGCTATACTATAGCAAATATCGAATGTAAAAATCTGACAGGCTGGTTTTTCTCAAGTCGATTGATGGATCGACTTGGGTACAATCAGCCTGTCCATAGATTGTTTATGCTGAACAGGCTGAGATTTGAACCATCTATGGCTTTTATTTTTATGCACATCTTTCTAAATGTAAAGCACTATAACATGAAAGTAGGTGAACATGATGGATTGAATGAAGATTATTTGTAAATTTTGTTATCTTACTTTGCTACTTTACATATCAATTGGGCCAAATGTTAGGTTGTCCTTTAATGAATCAAAATATATTTCCTTCTCCTTATAACATTTTACTATTTGAAAAATCCAGTGCCTTTTTCTTCAAAGTGTATTTCATTCATTGTGTGTGGGAGTTGGTTCAACCCTATAATTATTATTAATCGTTATTATTTTATGTACCGTATCACTGGTTGTTTAAGTTGGAACATGACATGTTCCTTATGCAAAGTCTGTAATGTTTTAGTAATGGGTCTCATCTACTGCATTTCAGCTTTCCCATCCCCATTATCCATTTTAGGTCAATTACCTCTTGGAAGTGGGGGGCATGGCAAGGAAAATGAGTCAACAGTCTATGTATATGCTCCATCGTACTTGTTCCCTTCACATGACTCTGTGTGTGGTGCACATATACCGGCTGCCAGGAGAGAACTTAGTTGCCATGGCAATTTCTCATTACTGTTGAATAGGAAAATAATTAGTCTGGTAAAACTCCACACTACCTGTCAGTCCATAACTTAAACCTGCCTAGGGCACTTCTTGAATTTCACTTTTTAATCTTTTGTTTCTTTTTTATATATATATATAACAACTAACTTTCTTTTCCTACATAGGTTTCTGCATTTCTACCTGAGCAGATCTTTTGAATTAAAATTTTCCGCTAAGTTAGACTTAAACATGTTTGCTAGTAAGGCAATTTTGGGCTGATTTTTTTTTCTAACACACCTAACACAGTGTTCTGCTTTTGTTCTGGCTAACAAATTATAAAAAGTAACATTGAAATGTTTTAAACATTGTTATTTTTTGCAAATTTCAACTAATACATATTTAAGTGAATAGTCACATGTCTGTACTGAACTGTAAAATTGTAGTGTTAACCAAATGTTAATGGGGTACCTGCACATAGAAAACCTTTAACTGTCTTCTAAAATGTCCCAGGAGCCTTCAAATTCAGGGTGTTCTATTATGTAAATGCTCTTGACTTCGACCTATCCCACTTCAGTAATAGTTAGGTAAAGCCATCATATTTGGTGGCCAATGAAAATACAAAGAAGAGACAGGCCATAGCCCAACATTACTAGCTGAAGACAGTATATAGAAAATAAAGTGCCTTGATTTTTGAGGGGCACTGAGGCCACCCTGAACATTTCTGTAGGTGTAATATCTGAACAAAAGTTTGTGAACACCTGAACATAAGACCTGTTAGTGGGTGACAGCCTGCCTACTCATGGCCACAGTGGCAGCCAGAGAACCCCTTATCATAAAAGATAACCTTCCGGGCGTACTAGCCCTTGCTCTGTAGTTCTCACTCTTTTCCTCTTGATGAATGTGTGGGGGCTGGAGACTGCATCCTCAACCCATCCTCCTGGTTGCGTGGCTGTACCCCCTCACTACCAGGGGTATCTAAATGCTAGCTCAGCTTCTTCCAGGGCTCAACAGCCAGGTGACATCACTGACACTCTTGTTCACTCTCATCCATCTACTGAAATACCTGAATAACTGCACAATGAGGACACACATAAATCAATTTTTAAAGAAGAATGTAAAGTAGAAATACAGTAATATTGGGTCTTGGACCCCAACAAAACCCAGCATGAGATTCTCTCTCTCCAAATACTGTCATCAGTCCCTTTAGGTTGGTGATGTATTTCTGTGCCCATCTCTAGAGGATCTCCCTCCAGGGGAAAAAGGAAAAGGTAAAGCTTCTTCTCCCTAACTACTGTTTTCCCTTATGGCTCTCTTCCTATAGCCAGCGACCTATTACCCCTCCTTAAACTCCTCCCCCCATATTTAAGGAGATCCTTCCAGGAGGGAAGTGAACTCAACCTCTTTCATGGAAGGATTTAAAAATGCACACTCTTTAGTGAGCCACCTAATGGGCCCAACCTTAACCTGACTAAGACCAATGTGAGCTTGTTGGACTTCACATTCCAAAACATTGGCCCATAATGTGCCATTGGTAATCAGGTTGCACTCTTTTAGGAAAGCTTTCCACAAAATTTGAACTGTGTCTGTGGGAATTTGTGCCCACGCAGTCAAAAGAATCTTTGTGAGGTCAGGTACTGATGCTTGCCAGAAGACTTGCCTTGCATTCTTCACTCTATTTCAAGTTTTCAGTATTATTGAAATCTGGTCTCTATGCAGGCCACTCACATTCCTCATCACTATAACTCATCAAACCAAGTCCAATCATGCTAGAACAGGAAAGGGTCTTATACAAACTGTTACCCCAAGGGTGGAAGTGCATACTTGCCTAAATTGCCTTGTAATGGAGTAAGAGATGATAGCAAAAACTCTTTATTGAACATATATTTATATTATAGTATTCTTTTATTAATGTGCATTCATATTTCATTACGGCATGGGACTTTCAGTATTTCACCTTGAACAGGAACATACTTTGTACTGTTTAATTAGCATCACTTTTCTGTAAAATAACAGAAGCAGTGTGCCAGGTAAGTGTAAAGTAAAAAGCTCAAGCTTGATAAAGGAGGCGGGGCCTCAGAAACATGTTGCGGCTTCCCCACTTGTCGCTCACTAGCACCTGTCACTATCTACTGTCTGTCGGCGGTAGTGAGGGGAGATACGCTACTGGTTCCATCCATGAGCAGGTCTCTGCCTGTGCCCTGCAGCGACCATCAGTTTGTCCACACTGGAGAGAGCTGTGTCTGTACACCACCCTGGCCACCAGAGCTGTTTACAGGTTTTCTCCATGTAAGTGAGTTAAATAAAGTGCTATGGTTTCTACTTCACACTTACCTGATGCCCTGCTTTTGTTCTTTTGCATGTCCATGAGGGATTCCCCATATCCATTGACAAGGAGCTGCCGGATTGTGTGTTCCAGCTGAATCGTTCCCAGCCCTCCTGCTCCTCTGAGTGGAGTCCATCACGGACTCATTACTATCATTGATATATCTCATTCCACTGTTGATCCTGAGTGCTGATATTGCTTGTTTTTAATAACAAGAGTGTCTATTATTGTTCACTTTTCTGAAATACTAGTTAATCTCTCCTTGATTAAGCTCTGTGGCAAAGGGTTTGTTCATGGAGTTTAACCTGTATGTTATATATAATATATACAGGGGCTAGACAAAAAAATGGAAACACTACATGATTTGCAGGTGTGAAAGTGATGTCATGCTTTATATTGAAAGCGGGAGTGATGTAACATTCTTTTGCTTCCGCTATGTGACGAGACATCTGGGTCCCGTGACTGAGATTGAGCTTTGCAGTCACTTTTGCAGCAGTTTTTTTCTTATTCCAGATCACACTCCTGAGCAATGTCCTTTTGTCTCTTTCAGTCAGTTGAGCATGTCAACCGCGCTTATGCTTATCAGATGACGTTTTCCCAGAACCTGTATATGCCGACATAACGATACATTGGAGGTCATTGATACTGTACCTCCCGACAAGGCAAATAAATAGCTAACTTCATTCACAAAGGCACCAGCTAAGCGGGCGCCAACAAGTTGCCCTTTTTGAAGCTCAGTAATCTCTAACATGACTCCGTATTACTTGCAGAGCACAAAGTGAATGACGAAAGTGAGGCTTCCCACCTGTTAGCTAGGTGTCTCATCACGCAGCGGAAGCAAAAAAATGATACATCACTTCCTCTTTCAAAGCAAAACATTTTGTTACTTTCACACCTGCAAATCATGTAGTGTTTATATGTCTTTGTCTAACCCCTGTATATACCAAGGTTCCCCAAAAATAAGACACTGTCTTATAATTTTGTTGGGCTCAAAAAAACACACTAGGGCTTATTTTCAGGGTAGGTGTTATTTTTGTAATGTGCAGGTGTGGACAGGGGGTACAGAGGTGAGCTGCAGGCAGTTGTGGATGAGGGTTACTATAGAGAGGGCTGGCTGATGACAGTTGTGAGCTGCAGTCAAATGTTGAAATATATTTTGAAATATATTGAATATGGCCAAAATTGTAGCATTTCAAACATATGGCAATATATTTGGGAAGAATATTTTTAAAATACATTTCAAATATATTTTTCTTCCATATGGGACACACTGAGGAGCAGGGAAGCTGGCTTAAGCTCTGGGATCAGCAGGAGAAGAGGTCCCAAAGCAGCCTGCGTACTGACTTACATATATGTAATGTAAGTCAGTACACAAGCAAAAAACAAGTTTGCCTACTTGTATTTAACCATTTGAATACCGGGCAATTTTACACCTTCCTGCCAAGGCCAGTTTTCAGGTTTCAGCGCTCTCACACTTTGAATGACAATTGCGCGGTCATACAACACTGTACCCAAACTAAAATGTTATCATTTTCTTCGCACAACTAGAGCTTTCTTTTGGTGGTATTTAATCACCGCTGGGGTTTTTATTTTTTGCTAAATTATCAAAAAAAGACTGTAAATTTTTTAAAAAAAACACGTTTTTCTTTGTTTCTGTTATAAAAGTTTGCAAATAAATAATTGTTCTTCATAAATTTAGGCCAAGATGTATTCTGCTACGTCTTTGGTGAAAATAACCCAAATTAGGATGTATTTTTTAGTTTGTAGGAAAGTTATAGAGTTCACAAACTATGGTATAGATCTGAAAATTGATCAATCCTGAAGTACTGACAGCCAATCTAATTTCTTGAGGTCCAAGAATGTCAGAACAGTACAGATATCCCCCAAATAACCCCTTTTTGCAAAGTAGACAGTCCGATGTATTTCATAAGAGGCATGGGGAGTTTTTTGAAGTTGCATTTTTTTTGTCATAATTTTTTGGAAAATGAAAAAATGCAAAAAATTATTTTCACTATTTTTTTTTACATACTGTCACCAGTGCAGTACAGCGTCTTCATATAACTAGCATGGTGGTGATCAGGGACACTGACTGGTGACAGTATGAAAAAAAATATATTTTTTTTTTATTATTTTTAATTTTTTATTACATTTCTTTTGTTTTTTTTAAGATTTTTTTTCATATTTCACTATGTCCAAAGTAGTACAATGTTATCATAGTAACATTGTACTACTTTGGGGAAGTGATCAGTATTTTTTTTTTTTTTTTGCACAATTTGCTTATAGCAAAGAATTACTTTGCTATAAGCAAGCATTTACCTGAATGACATCGATTCATTCAGGGTTTTTTTTTTCGTTTTTTTTTGTGCTTAGCTGTGATTTGGCCAAAGCTAATCACATGACATGTGCATGTGATTAGCTGTGACCATTCACAGCTAGACACTAATATACAATGGATGGCATAAATGAAGCCATCCATTGTATACAACTGTCATGTGACCTGCTGTGATTGGTCACAGCAGGTCACATGGTACCGGCAACGGGGCCGATACTCAGATCTGTCATCGCCCGTGTCCAAGGTACACGGCCGGTGACAGATCGTGCCGCTGCATGGCTCTGCAGGAGCACAAACTGCGCATGTGCGGGAGGACGCCATTTGGCGTCCAAACCGGAAATGCAGTACATTTTGCCGGCCGCCTTTTGGCTATTGGCCGGGCGTGTACTGGTTAAATAAACACTGAATTTTAGCAATACCACATGTGTGCCACTTTGCATATTTTCCATGTCTTTTTAGGGCTGCATGGCTTATTTTTGTCTTTAAAGAGGCTAGATGAATGCCATGCCTGTCTACACAAGAGAAGCTTTTACCAGTAGAAATCATGCATAAGGTATGTTAAATGCACATATAACCATACGGGAAGATTTTTGTTGAATTGAATGGTCTGGTGACAGGGTCTCTTTACCATGAAAAAATATTTCTGACACTAGCACCAGTTTAATTCAGCCTGAATGTTCATAGTTTTACTAATCATGCTTATGAAGCAGTGAACAATGAAGCAGTGTATTATAAGCCTGTCTGCCCTCATCTGTGACAGCAAACTCATCACTTGGTTAGGTGGCAGTGAGCACATTGTTCTGTCTTCTGATTGTCAGCAGCGTGTCATCGTCAGGAACATCATATAATTCATTAAGTGTATTAAGCTTGTCATCACCTTGCCAACATATTTGTGAGTTGTGACCAGCAGCAAAGCTACACTATATTGCCAAAAGTATTGGGATGCCTGCCTTTACACGCACATGAACTTTAACCACGTGCCCTCCAGAAAATTTACTTCCCTTCCTGACCAGGCCATTTATTGTGATATGGCGCTGCGCTACTTTAACTGACAACTGCACGGTCATGCAACGCTGTACATAAATGACTTTTATGTCATTTTTTCCCCCACACATAAAGATTTTGTTCCATGGTATTTAATCACCTGTGCATTTTATTATTTTTTCTAGTATAAACACAAAAAAAACTATTTTGAAAAAAAACAATATTTTTGACTTTTTTGCTGTAAAATCCAATAAAAAAATAAAAAAAAATCAAATTTCTTCATAAATTTAGGCCAAAATGTGTTCTGCTACATGTCTTTTCTTAAAAAAAAATAACAATACGTGTAAATTAATTGGTTTGTGTGAAAGTTATAGCATCTACAAATGGTGGTATATATACTGGAATTTTTTTTTTATACTAGTAATGGTGACAATTAGCGATTTATAGCGGGACTGCGGGACTGCGGCGGATATTCTGACACTGGGTGGGAACTGATTAACTGCTACTGACATCTCCAGTGACACCAACACAGTGATCAGTTCTAATAAAAAGCACTGACACTGTACTAATGACACTGGGCAGGAAGGGGTTAACATCTGGGGTGATCAAAGGGTTAACTGTGTGCTGTGTGTGTTTTACTGTGTTCACTGTGTTGTGTTTTACTAGGGAGACAATCTGTTTTGTATCTCTCTGCACAGCAGAGATATAACAGCATGTTCATGTAGCAGAGATACAAAACAGCAGTATTTCTGCTATAGGATAGAGGGCAAGTGTTAACCACTGGCATCCCAGTTTTAGTCCGTAGGATTCAATATTATATATTTTGTGAAATATATGGGTTGATTTACTAAAGTCAAACAGACTGTGCACTTTGTAAAGTGCAGTTGCACTCTGCACGTGCCGTTGCACTCTGCAAGTGCAGTTGCTCCAGATCTTAGTAAATGAGGTAAAGCTGCACTTTGCAAAAAAAAAAAAACCCAATCACATGCACGGAAAATAAAAAAGACAGCATTTTTGCTTGTACATGATTTGATAATGGTAGTCAACAGAGCTTTTGCTTATTTACTAAACTCTGGAGGAACTGCACTTGCAGAGTGCAACTGCACTTTGCAAAGTGCACAGTCTGCTTGCCTTTAGTAAATCAACTTCATAGTGTATGTCTACAATGTATGTGAATTGAGAGTTCACAAGGGGTGATACTTCATTTTAGTTCATTGTTAACATCTGAGCAAATAAAAAAATACAAATGTGGAATAAGCAGCACAGTACTATGGATGGAACCTTGAAAACAATGAAAGCATGTGTGTATCGAGATATACAACATACATTTGTATGACAAATGTCATAAAGGGGCTAGAGCACGGATTTATTTGTTACCCAAAGCAACCAACAACATTTTATCTTTCACATGAAAGAATAAATCAAACTAGTTATAAAGTACAAAAGCTCATTTGTGTCAGGTTTAGTATTTCTAAAGCAACCCTACTGGACGGAGGTGTGGAATGTTATTTTTTTTTATTGTGTCTCGAATCCAGGTTTACCGAATCAGTTATACAGAAATGTTTCACACAGCACCACCACATACAAAGGTGCTTTCTATATGTAGGGCTACCTCCAAAGGGACCGCTCAATGATGCTTGTCCCCAGTGGTTGCCCTGACCTTGCAAGCTTCCAGACACCTCTGACACTCTGGGTTCAGATATATTTGAGTAATAGAAAGTAATAATGCAAGAGACACAGGGGGAGATTTACTAAAACAGGTGCATTCACAATCTGGTGCAGCTTTGCATGGTAGCCAATCAGCTTCTAACTTCAGCATGTTGAGTTAAGCTTTGGCAATAAAACCTGGAAGCTAATTGGTTGTATGCAAAGTTGCACCAGATTTTGTACTCTCCAGCTTTAGCAAATAACCATCACAATTATTTAGTAATGCCTCTATATTAGTGCTTTCTCAAAAGAGTAGACCAAAGGAATAATGGGGTTAGTATGCACAAACCCAGCTAACGCATGAAAACAGAAACACTAGTGCAATAGGAACAGTCATATAGAAACGTTTAACAGATTATACAGTTATGTGAAGTAAGCTTCAACCATTTAATGCAACAGCGGTGGAAAAAGGGGGAAGAGAAGGCTTGTTGGCTCAACAGCTCCCTCTGGGCTATTGGCAGTACAAGGGGTATGCAGAAACTCCTATATAATTGTATACTCCTGCATAACTATGTGTAGGTACCCTTGTTTGAGTAACAATGGCCTTAAAAAGGAAGAATTCCCTTTAACTTGAAACTGCAGTTTGAGCCCTGTGATCTTGAAAGTTCCTAATATGGTGTCATCTGCTGTTTTCTGCTAGCAATGGTGGGGCCCAAAACATTATTAAATACTGGTAATTTGATGAACTTAAACAGATAAGCTGTAGTACTGCTCAAAAAAAAGGTCTGGTAACTGAGGTGTAAAGGTGTCTGCATGCAGTGTCTCTAGAGTGATGACAGAAAGAGGTTGAGCATCTGCTCACTCACCAATCCTGTTGATAGCATGGCCTCCCAGGAATGAATAATTTTTGATCAGGCTCTTGAATGTCTGCAGAGATGTGTAGAGTGACTGCCTGACAACCTGTCAGCATGGTGAACAGTGATGGCTGCATGAGGCAGACAGTGGCACTCCTGGTGTGGAGAAGAACCAATGCGGTGTGGCAGCAATGCAGATCTGCTGCCCAAAGTCCCATGGCCACAGACCCGCATTCTCTCTCTTGCTCTCTTTGCTTAATAGGTTAATTTTCTAGGATCCTCTGCTACATCTAGTGGCCAAAATTAGCTTTTTTCCTGTAATACCTCACACGCCACTAGATAGAGCTACCGATCATAGGATGTCAACATATGAAACAAAATATGGTCAAAATTTGTGATGGCAAAGTAAATATTTGAGACTTTTGTCTGACTATTTTTTTTATAAATAAACCCCTTACTGTTAGTACAAATATAAACAAATAGCATGTACAGTACTCAAATGTGTTGTTACATGTGCACACATATGGCTACTCTCATTTTACATATTATTTTTTCACAGTGTGCACTCCATGAAGTATTGCCCTGTACATAACGGGATTTGAAAATACTGACGATGAATTTTGATCCTAGGTATACCACCATTATGTCGGTGTACATTCAGTGTATGCTGCTTAGCAAACCACACTTGTTAGTGAATTAGTTGTATGCTCGCTGTCACAGCTATGAGTGTCACATGTGTGTCGCGAATCCTGTGGGGGTACACTTTGGTTGTTCACTTGTATTTGCAGACATTGATTTGACTGTGAACATACATATTCCTTGGTAAATCAGGTCCAATGAACGTACAATGTGTGAAAACATTCTATCATCAAATATAGCTGGATACTAATGTTTACAGGTAGAGTTGATTCAGGAAATATCCTAATGCCTCTTGGGGGATAAGGAAGGAATTTTATTCCCCCCACTGGAGCAAATTGGATCATGTTTAATTTTTTTTTCCTTGCTCTGGATCAACTATGGGTATTGGAATGTGTACATGGGATTGTATAAACATTTCTTCCCTTCTATTGGTTGAACTGAAGGGACTTGTGTCTTTTTTCAACTTGACTATGTAACAATTTCATTTAGCATTGTGCAATGTTTCAAGTTGTCATTAGGAGTTTGTTTTTATCTCCACAGGATAGTGACAATCTTTGGTGGGATGCCTTTACTACAGAATTTTTTGAAGATGATGCAACATTAACGCTGTCATTTTGTTTAGAAGATGGACCAAAGAGATACAGTAAGTGATGTAAATGTTTATTACTGAACACCTAGTGCTGGCTGTGGAAAGATGTTGGAGAGCTGACTCTACCGCTGACGTCTCGTACTTTTGGATGCTTCAGGTTTACTGACAAAGCTCTCTATACCGTAGCTTTCCAGTCATTGGTTAAACACTGGGATAATTGTATAGATGTAGCAGGGGAGTATGTCGAAAATAAAATGCAGTTTCCACTCCTTGAAATTTGTTCTTTTATTATATAAACTTAAAAGTCCAGGTTTGACTTGAATGCCCCTTGTGTAATAGTATTAAATATATACAGTATATATATATATATATATATATATATATATATATATATATATATATAGTACTTTTACGTTAACAGATTAGACCAAATACTAAAAAATCTTTTTCCAAAACCGATTCCAGGTGTGCTCTTTCTAATGTAGACATTCACTGTAAATTTCTAGGCTATGTTGCACCCCAGCAGTATTTTCAAAGTAAATGTAAAGCATCTGAATTATTCAGCTGAATACTATTTTAAGGTAACTAGCTCATTTGCACTTAAAAGTGGAGCTTCTGTATAGGACGTGACAGTATAGAGTAGGAAGTAAAGAAGCTGATTCAAGTTTGTAAGTTTTTAACGTGTTGTTTTCTATTTGCGTTTTACTATTTATACAAAATCTTTATTTTACAAATATGCATGTAGGGGTGACATTACTGTTACCAAGCATTAAGGGTTTCTAGAGCGCACAGAAAGACTTGTTTGCTTTCATGATGTCTCTTTCTAATTGAAAGTCTGTACATAGAAGCCAGGGAGTGGAAGGGAAATGGAATGAGCTATTCCTCTGTCATTTTCACTTTTGTCTGTAAATTTCAGTTTGAGCTTTTTTAGCAAAGCAGCTGAGCCATGTGAACAGACATCTTGAACTCCACCAGCTGGCTTAACATATAAACATTATTTATATGTAATATTAAAAAAATCAAATTGGGTTATATATAAAGGTGTACACACAAAGGCAATACCTAGCACTACTTACCCCAGAATCCAAGATCAGATGGCATCTTACATGAATTGGATTCCTGGTCTGCCCATAGCTACAGGCATATCTAGCTCTACAGGTGAAACTCGAAAAATTAGAATATCGTGCAAAAGTTCATTTATTTCAGTAATGCAACTTAAAAGGTGAAATTAAAATATGAGATAGACTCATTATATGCAAAGCAAGATAGTTCAAGTCGTGATTTGTCATAATTGTGATGATTATGGCTTACAGCTCATGAAAACCCCAAATCCACAATCTCAGAAAATTAGAATATTACATGCAATCAATAAAACAAGGATTGTACATAGAACAATATTGGACCCCTGAAAAATATATAGCGCCAACGGTTTGCTCAGCGTTTAACATTATAGTGGGAGACAATACAGTAACAATACAGTTCAATACAAGAGGGATTTGAGGGCCCTGCTCCTTGGAGCTTACAATCTAGGGAGGGGTGAGTGGTACAACAGGTAATAACTGTGGGGGATGGAGTGGTTGGAAGAGTAGAGGATTCCAGTATTAGCAGAGGGCGGAATAGGCTTCCCTGAAGAGATAGGTTTTCAGTGATCAGTGGTAATTTGGGGCAGTGTTGTGGATGGCTTTATATGTCAATGTTAGTGTTTTGAATTTTATCCGTTGGGCAACTGGGAGCCAGTGGAGGGATTGTCAGAGAGGGGTGGCAGATACAGAACGGTTAGTGAGGCGGATGAGTCTGGCAGCAGCGTTCATGATAGACTGGAGGGGGGATAGCCTGCGATGAGGTAGGCCAATGAGGAGGCAGTTACAATAGTCGAGGCGTGATATGACAAGGGAGTGAATAAGTTGCTTAGTGGTTTCCGGGCTTAGGAACGGTCGTATCTTGGAGATGTTGTGGAGGTGAAGTCTACAGGATTGTGTCAGCGATTGGATCTGGGGCTGGAAGGACAGATGGGAGTCTAGGATTACACCTAGTACCCTGGCGTGAGGTGATGGACTGAGGATGTGTTATCGATATTTATGGTGAAGTCAGTGGAGCTGGCGCGGGCTGGGGTGAATACTAGGAGCTCAGTTTTGGAAAGGTTGAGTTTGAGGGAATGGAGTGACATCCAAGCCAATATGTCACTTAGTACGCTAGCGATGCGGGTGGAGACTGAAGGGGTGAGGTGAGGGGTAGACAGATAGATTTGCGTGTCATCAGCATAGAGATGGTAAGTTTATCAAGTGACCAAGGGAGGAGGTGTAGATGGAGAAGAGAAGGGGTCCAAGGACATAACCTTGAGGGACCCCTACAGAGAGAGGGAGTGAGGAGGAGGTGGCCGCGTTGTAGGTAACACTGAAGGAGTGCTGCGATAGATAGGAGGAGAACCAGGAGAAAGCAGAGTCTCTGAGGCCAAGAGAGTGTAATTTTTTGAGGAGGAGGGGATTGTCAACCGTGTCAAAAGCCGCGGAGAGGTCGAGTAGTAGGCGTATTGAATAGTGGCCATTGGTTTTAGCAGTTAGTAGATCATTAGAGAGTTTTAATAGGGCAGTTTCAGTGGAGTGTAGAGGGCGAAAGCCAGACTGTAAAGGGTTGAGAAGGTTGTTGTCAGAGAGGTGGGAGCTCAGACGATTGTAGACTAAGCGTTCTAGGAGTTTAGAGGTAAATGCAGCAATTACTGCCTCAATGTGGCGTGGCATGGAAGCTATCAGCCTGTGGCACTTCTGAGGTGTTATGGAAGACCAGGATGCTTCAATAGTGGCCTTCAGCTCCTATGCATTGTTCGGTCTCATGTCTCTCATCTTTCTCTTGGCAATGCCCCATAGATTCTCTATGGGGTTCAGGTCAGGCGAGTTTGCAGGTCAATCAAGCACAGTAATCCCACGGTCATTGAACCAGGTTTTGGTGCTTTTGGCAGTGTGGTCAGGTGCCAAGTCCTGCTGGAAAATGAAGTCAGTATCCCCATAAAGCTCGTCTACGGAAGGAAGCATGAAGTGCTCCAAAATCTCCTGGTAGATGGCTTCGTTGACCCTGGACTTAATGAAGCACAGTGGACCAACACCAGCAGATGACATGGCTCCCCAAATCAACACAAACTGTGGAAACTTCACACTGGACTTCAAGCATCTTGCAGTGTGTGCATCTCCATTCTTCCTCCATACTCTGGATCCTTGGTTTCCAAATGAGATGCAAAAGTTGCTCTCATCAGCAAAGAGTACTTTGGACCACTGAGCAACAGACCAGGTCTGTTTTTCTTTAGCCCAGGTAAGACACTTCTGACGTTGTTTGTTGTTCAGGAGCGGCTTGACAAGAGGAATACGACATTTGAAGCCCATGTTTAGGATCTGTCTGTGTGTGGTGGCTCTTGATGCACTGACTCCAGCCTCAGTCCACTCCTTGTGAAAGTCCCCAACACTTTTGAATGGCCTTTTCCTGACAATCCTCTCCAGGCTGCAGTCATCCCTGCTGCTTGTGCACCTTTTTCTTCCACACTTTTCCCTTCCACATAACTTTCTATTAATGTGCTTTGATACAGCACTTTGGGAACATCCAACTTCTTTTGCAATTACCTTTTGAGGCTTTCCCTCCTTATGGAGGGTGTCAATGATGGTTTTCTGCACAACTGTCAGGTCAGCAGTCTTTCCCATAATTGTGATTCCTACTGAACCAGACTGAGAGACCACTTAAAGGCTCAGGAACCCTTTGCAGGTGTTATGGCTTAATTAACTGATTAGAGTGGGACACTCTGAGCCTAGAATATTGCACCTTTTCACAATATTCTAATTTTCTGAGATTGTGGATTTGGGGTTTTCATGAGCTGTAAGCCATAATCATCACAATCTATCAAGTCTATCTCATATATTAGTTTCACCTTTTAAGTTGCATTACTGAAATAAATTAACTTTTGCACAATATTCTAATTTTTGGAGTTTTACCTGTACTTACCCCAGAATCGATGATCAGATGGCATCTTACATGAATTGGAAGCCTGGTCTGCCCATAGCTACAAACATATCTAGCACTGCTTACCCCAGAATCGATGATCAGATGGCATCTTCCAAGAATTGGATGCCTGGTCTGCCCATAGCTACAAGCATATCTAACACTACTTACCTCAGAATCGATAATCAGATGGCATCTTCCAAGAATTGGATGCCTGGTCTGCCCATAGCTACAAGCATATATAACACTACTTACCCCAGAATCGATGATCAGATGGCATCTTCCAAGAATTGGATGCCTGGTCTGCCCATAGCTACAAGCATATCTAACACTACTTACCCCAGAATCGATGATCAGATGGCATCTTCCAAGAATTGGATGTCTGGTCTGCCCATAGCTACAAGCATATCTAACACTACTTACCCCAGAATCGATGATCAGATGGCATCTTCCAAGAATTGGATGCCTGGTCTGCCCATAGCTACAAGAATATCTAACACTATTTACCCCAGAATCGATGATCAGATGGCATCTTCCAAGAATTGGATGTCTGGTCTGCCCATAGCTACAAGCATATCTAACACTACTTACCCCAGAATCGATGATCAGATGGCATCTTCCAAGAATTGGATGCCTGGTCTGCCCATAGCTACAAGCATATCTAACACTACTTACCCCAGAATCGATGATCAGATGGCATCTTCCAAGAATTGGATACCTGGTCTGCCCATAGCTACAAGCATATCTAGCACTACTTACCCCAGAATCGATGATCAGATGGCATCTTCCAAGAATCAAACAAGCAAAGAATAGCAACTTAATAGCCTCCTTATATACTGTTTTAAACAGAAAGCCATACTGTTATTGATTAAAGTTTTAGCAAACCTCCAAGATAATATAAATAAGTTATTATGAAATTTAAATACTTTATGCATTATTTGGAAATTTTCCAAAAACTGGACATTGCTCAGTTGTTGAATGAATGGGAATCTGTATTCAGCTTAGGTATAAGATTACTTAAATAAACAATCTATGACTTAAGTTAGCTCTGCACTTCCATACTAAGGAAGCTCCACTGTGGGCTAGTGCCTGCTGCCTGAATACCTAAAGAATGACTGCATCTGATAGGGTGATGTCACTGTTCGACTGATAATTTTCAAGCTGACTTTTGAAGTGCTGACAGGGCCACCTATGGCTTGAATTTTAGCCTGTTTAGCAGGAATTGTTGGAAGTTTGAGTTGTGTATGGCTAGCTTTACCATTAAAGCAGCAGTAAACTTCTTGAATAAAAAAAATGTGGGCCCCCGGGTGGTTTAAACCATAATGTGCTAGTTTGCACAGCATACTAGCACATTATGGCACATCTACCTTAAAGTGGGGCCCTACCGCGACATGCTATCACTACTGACAGCGTTTCCATCTTTACCTGGTCTTTCTTCCGGGTTCACAGGATCCATCCATTTGAATGGCCGAGCCGTGATGATATCACTCCTGCATATGCGCACGGGAGCCACAGCACAGCTCTCTGAATTGATGCGATACTTTGGTAACGTCACCGACTGCTTTCAGTTTGACTGTCTCCTAAACACTGTAGGTTTAGGAGATATTCACTGTGCCTACAAGTAAGCAATTATGGAAAATTGGGAAAATTAGACTTTAAATATACCACTGGTGCCCACCAAAGAGAAATGCAAACCTATATATAAATAAAAAGATGTAATTTTTATTCAAAATACTTTGTTAAAATGTCAAATATACAGCCAAGGCATATATAAAAACAGGGTTTCATCCAAATAGGCATTCCTATAGTTGTTATACTTCCTTTAGGTAGGTCTACATGTTTTGTGGGTTCTCCTGCCTCTTCAGGACCAACAGAGATTGCTTATAGAATAAAAGGTTGCATAAAATACAATGGATGCAAAATATATATGAACAAATTACATGTAACATCATATATTGCAGTGCCACATAAGTGTAGTGTAGAAGAAACTAGATAAAGAGAACATAAAAAAAATAAGAAAAGATACACACACACACGCACACGTTTATATATATATATATATATATATATATATATATATATATATATAAAAATATACGTATATACACACACACACACACACACACACACATTATAATGCCAAAAGTATTGGGACAACCATCCAAATCATTGGATTCAGGTGTTCCAATCACCTCCATAGGCACAGGTGTATAAAATCAAGCACCTAGGCATGCAAACTGCTTCTACAAACATTTGTGAAAGAATGGGTCGCTCTTAGGAGCTCAGTGAATTCAAGCGTGGTACCCTGATAGGTTACCACCTGTGCAATAAGTCCATCCGTGAAATTTCCTTGCTATTAAATGTTCGACGGACAACTGTTAGTGGTATTATAACAAAGTGGAAGCAACTGGGAACAACAGCAACTCGGCCACGAAGTGGTAGGCCACGTAAAATGACAGAGCGGGGTCAGCACTTGCTGAGGCACACAGTGCGCAGAAGTCACCAACTGTCTGTAAAGTCAATAGCTAAAGACCTCCAAACTTCACCTGGCCTTCAGATTAGCACAACAATAGTGTGTAGAGAGCTTCATGAAATGGGTTTCCATGGCCGAGCAGCTGCATCCAAGCTTTACATCACCAAGTGCAATGCAAAGCATCGGATGCAGTGGCGTAAAGTATGCCGCCACTGGACTCTAGAGCAGTGGAGAAGTGTTCTCTGGAGTGACGAATCATGCTTCTCTGTCTGGAAATCTGACTGACTTGTCTGGGTTTGTCTGGCTGCCAGGAGAACGATACTTGCCTTACTGCATTGTGCCAAGTGTAAAGTTTGGTGGAGGGGGAATTATGGTGTGAGATTGTTTTTTAGGGGTTGGTCTTGGCCCCTTAGTTCCAGTGAAGGAAACTCTTAAGGCATCAGCATACCAAGACATTTTAGGCAATTTCATGCTCCCAACTTTGTGGGAACAGTTTGGGGATGGCCCCTTCCTGTTCCAATATGACTGCGCACCAGTGCACAAAGCAAAGTTCACAAAGACATGGTTGAGCAAGTTTCAGGTGGAGGAACTTGACTGGCCTGCACAGTCCTGACCTCAACCCGATAGAATACCTTTGTGATGAATTAGAGTGGAGACTGCGAGCCAGACCTTCTAGTTCAAAATCAGCGCGGGACCTCACAAATGCACTTCTGGAAGAATGGTCAAACATTCCCATAGATACACTCCTAAACGTTGTGAACAGCCTTCCCAGAAGAGTTGAAGCTGTTATAGCTGCAAAGGGTGGGCCAACTCAATATTGAACCCTACGGACTAAGACTGGGATGTCATTAAAGTTCATGTGCGTGTAAAGGCAGGCGTCCCAATACTTTTGGCAATTTAGTGTATATATCCCTTGGCAATATGCGGGGGAATTCGAAAGCACAACAAATAGAGTGATTGTGTCATCTTATTGCACCTGCCGGCCCATGGGAGAGGTTCCCAGGTGCACACAACTCCCAATAGACTCCTACAGTAATATAAAAGGTTTTTAAGGAATTCAAAGAGAGACTGTCATAGGGTAGCAAACAATAATGGACAAAAAAAACCAAAAACAACTTATTATAGGCTTACCTGTAGATACAAGTTCAAGAGCGGAGTTTACTACCACTTTAACTTGATTGATATGTATAAGGATAGCCTTTACAACCAACACGCCACATCAGGCAGTAATGGACCAAGGTTTATTGCTAACAGTAACCCAAAAACAAATATTTGGTTATATATTGGATCTCTGTAGTACTTCCAAGAGCTTTTATCTGTGGGTAACTTAGTTGTAATAGAAGGTATATCACTAGAAAAACAGCTTTTTCCACTGGCTTGTGGGCTAAATTGCTTTTACCAACATGTGGTTTTTATGCAGCATTCAGTCTTCACAGTTCATATAACAGATGGCAGCCAATAGCACAAGTTTCACACTTTGAGGTATTTTATTCGAAAAACATTCTAAATAAAATGTACAAGCAGGTCTTGTTTGTTATTTAAAAATACATAAATCTACATTCTATTAAATATTTACTGGTTGTAGATAGAAAATGTACAGACTATAACATTTCACAAATAAAAGAAACAAATGCTCATTTATCATATCTGACTATTGCAGTCACACTGACCTTTAGGACAGTGACCAGTTCCCTTCCAGATACAGAATAAGGACCAATTGTGTTGTGAGCCAATAAAGCATATTTTTTAGTTGTCCAAGGAATACAGCCACACAAATATAGGGAGAACGTAGAAATTTCATGCCGAGACTTCAAACTAATACTGATCCCACTCAGGAACCACTCAGGAATCATGTAACCCCCTATAATGTAGAGGCATTCATAAGTTTTATATAAATATATACATATACTGCTAAAAAAAAACACTTTTTAATCACAGTACAGTGAAGGAAATAAGTAATTGATCCCCTGCTGATTTTGAATGTTTGCCCACTCACAAAGAAATGATTAGTCTAAAAATATGGTAGGTGTATTGTACCACTGAGAGATAGAATAGCAAAAACAAATTCAAAAGAAATGCATGTATAACAAATTATGCACTGATTTGCATGTTCATGAGAGAAATAAGTATTTGATCCCCTTCACAAAACATGACTTAGTACTTGGTGGTAAATCCCTTGTTGGCAATCACAGAGGTCAGACGTTTCCTGTAGTTGGCCACCAGGTTTGCACACATCTCAGGAGGGCATTTGGCCCACTCCTCTTGGCAGGTCCTCTCCAAGTCATTAAGGTTTGGTGGCTGACATTTGGCAATTCAAACTTTCAGCTCCCTCTACAGATTTTCAATCGGATTAAGGTCTGGAGACTGGCTAGGGCACTCCAGGACCTTAATGTGCTTCTTCTTGAGCCACTCCTTTGTTGCCTTGGCCGTGTGTTTTGGGTCATTGTCATGCTGGGACACCCATCCACGACTCATTTTCTCATTTTCAATGCCCTGGCTGAGGGAAGAAGGTTCTCACCCAACATTTGACGGTACATTTTCCTGTCCATCGTCCCTTTGATGCGGTGTATTTGTCCTGTCCCCTTAGCAGAAAAACACCCCCAAAGCAGAATGTTTCCACCACCATGTTTGACAGTTGGATGGTGTTCTTCGGGTCATAGGCAGCATTCCTCCTCCTAAAAACACAGCAAGTTGAGTTGATGCCAAAGAGCTCAATGTTGGTCTCAACTGACCACAACACTTTCAACCAGTCCTCCTCTGCACCATTCAGATGTTCAGTGGCAAACTTCAGAAAGGCCTGGACATGTGCTTTCTCGAGCAGAGGGACCTTGCGGGCACTGCAGGATTTCAATCCTTGTCGGCCTAGTGTGTTACCAATTGTTTTCTTGGTAACTGTGGTCCCAGCTGCCTGGAGATCATTGACAAGATCCTCACATGTAGTTCTAGGATGATTCCTCACTGTTCTGATGATCATTGACACTCCACCAGGTGAGATCTTGCATGGTGCACCAGACCTAGGGAGACTGACAGTTGTTTTGTGTTTCTTTCATTTGCGAATGATTGCACCAACTGTTGTCACCTTCTCACCAAGCTGCTTGGCGGTAGTTTGGTAGCTCAGTCCAGCCTTGTGTAGGTCTACAATCTTGCCCCTAACATCCTTGGACAGCTCTTTGGTATTTGCCATGGTGGGGAGTTTGAAATCTGATTGTTTGATTGCTCCTGTGGACAGGTGTCTTTTATACAGGTAACAAAATTAGATTAGCAGCACTCCCTTTAAGAGACTGCTTCTAATCTCAGCTTGTTACCTGTATGAAAAACACCTGGTAGACAGGAATCCTGCTGAATGATAGGGGATCAAATACTTATTTCCCTCATGAACATACAAATCAGTGCATAATTTGTTAGACATGCATTTCTTTTGAATTTTTTGTTGCTATTCTGTGTCTCAGTGTTACAATACACCTACCATTCGATTTTAAGACTGATCATTTCTTTGTGAGTGGGCAAACATTCAAAATCAGCAGGGGATCAAATACTTGTTTCCTTCACTGTGTAGCATCAAGTCAATTAAACTCCTGGGATATTGATCTGGTCAGTTAAGTAGCAGAGGGGGTTGTTAATCATTTTTAGCTGCTTTGGTGTTAATGAAATTAACAACAGGTGCACTAGATGGAAGCCATGGAGAACGATATGCTGCCGGTAACATTGTTCAGCATGACCGTATTGGTGGTGGGTCAGCGATGGTCTGGGGAGGCATATCCTTGGAAAGACGCACAGGCCTCTACAGGCTAGACAATGGCACTCTGATTGCTATTAGGTATTGGGATGAAATCCTTGGACCCATTGTCAGACCCTACGCTGGTGCAGTGGGTCCTGGGTTCCTCCTGATGCACGACAATGTGTGGCCTCATGTGGCGAGAGTATGTCGGCAGTTCCTGGAGGATGAAGGAATCGATACTGTTGAATGGCCCCCACGCTCACCTGACCTAATCTAATAGAACACCTCTTGGATATCATGTTTCAGTCCATTCAATGCCTCCAGGTTGCACCTCAGACTGTCCAGGAGCTCAGTGATGCCCTGGTGCAGATCTGGGAAGAAATACCCCAGGACACCATCCGTCTTCTCATTAGGAGCATGTCCCGACGTTGTCAAGCATGCATACAAGCACGTGGGGGCCATACAAACTACTGAGTACCATTTTAAGTTGCTGCAATGAAATTTAAGCAAAATGGACTAGCCTGCTGCATATTTTTTTCACTTTGATTACCAGGTGTCTTTGAAATCAGTCCTCTGTAGGTTGATAATTTTAATTTCCATCAAATGATGGGTCATCCTTAAGTTCCTAACACATTACCCAGTCCATATCAGTATAGATATCCAGCATATTTTTCCCCATTGAGATCTGATGTGTTTTCAAAGTGTTCCGTTATGTTTTTTGAGCAGTATATATATATATATATATATATATATATATAGTATACATATTTGTGTATGAGGGCTTCAGTTAAAGTAATGCTAAAATAGAAGTGTCATATGTTGGTGGAGTAACTCTTCCTCTATAGTAACTCTTCTTTTTCATTGCAGGTAAATAACAGATTCCAAGCAGAAACAATGTGCTGTCATTGAGTTCTTGATGAAGAAGGGGTGCAGGCTGTCCGACATCCACAGAAGGCTACAGAATGTTCATGGTGATAAAGGCATTAACAAGCGAAATGCCTTGTCACTGGAGTAATCTCTGTAACCATTCTGTAGCCTTTTGTGGATGTCAGACATCGTGCACTCCTCCTTCATCAAGAACTCAATTACAGCGCGTTGCTTCTGCTTGGGATCCGTTATTTACCTGCAATGAAAATGAAAAAGAAAAACTGTTACTATATAAAAGTTACTTTACCAACATGTTAAATTTGAACAACCTATGTAAGGTAATAAAAAAGTTATGCCCACTTTTCTAATAATTTTGGTACAGACATCATTTGTATATAGCAACGTAGAAAAGTCACAACAGAAAGATCAAGTCTGCCTTTTTTTAATTTTTATATTTTTGTTTTCTTTTTATTTATTTATTGTTTGTCTGAGTATAGATCTATGTTTGTCCCAAGCATGACTGAAGCCACTTACTTTTGACTGTCTTGCTACCTCTGCTGGAAGTTTATTCCAAGCATCAACTAGCATTCTGTAAAATAATCATTTCTAATATTAGTTCTGAACATTCCTCTTGTTAGTTTGAGGTCATGTCCCAGTGTTGTTGATTTTGGTTTCATGTTGTGTATATATATATATATATATATATATATTATATTAACTGAGAGCTGGGGACTTTGGGGGACAATTTCACAGTATCAAAGCAGTGTATGGCAGCACAGGCATAGGCAAGGGTGAGTACTTACTGACTTCTTTCACAAAAAAGATTTGCATAATTTTTTTTCTTGTGCAACAGGGTTAAATGTAGGGAAGAGTAGTCATATTCCCAATTGTTAGGACTGTTTCATAATTACATTGGTTCATATGCAACCCAACCTTTGTCATAATCTGCTTGGAATTCGGATGCTCTCTCTCTCTGGTTGTTTGGGTTTGCTCTAGGTGCTCCATTCTCCTCCCGTGATCCAAAAACATGCTGGTGAAATATTTGGCTTCTGCCCTGAAAAGGGATCATCTCATTGGTGGCTCTGAACAAATTCCTCAAGTCCTCAAAAAAAAAAAAGTTGATACATCAGGCGCTTTGCAATTTGCTGATTTCTTCACTATGTTGTATTCTGGCCCCTCACCCCTTTCCCAACCCCTAGGTGGACATAGGTGATCTGTACAGATAGGGGCTCCCTTTATACACAGTAATGTCTGCAGAAGACTTTGTTTTGTTAATTTGTTAATGCTCTTGATTTTCTTCATTTAAAATGGCATTTTTAACAGTTTACTACCTAAGCACATAAAGATTATCCTAAGCAACACTTATTTTTTTCCTCATAAAGCCAATCTGAGATGAACATTACAACATGGTGGATATACAATAAAAACATATTAAAACAAAAACAGGAATTTTCTATATGTTATAAAACTGTATAAAGTACAGTAGATTTATGCAGTATGGCATTGCTTTTGTGAAATGTATGCATTTTTATAGCAGTAAATAGTGCACAGTGGGCTTTTATAATAATGAACTTAACCTGACCCGCTGGGCCTTCTGCCAATATTAGAAATTATTCACATGTGTGCTATTTTCCACTATGCATGTAGCTAGTGTAGTAAAAGTGACTATTATGTGTAGTTATGTGGAATACATTGTTTCTTTCTATGAAGAGCCATTGTTCTTACTCCTAATGAATGCTGTAACCGATTTAGTACCCAACAAAGTTGAAAAAAAAAAGAGTATTTTTGGCATTGCTAATCAGTATGGCGGATTCTACCATGGGAATGCTACGGTTGAAGAAATTGTTTGCCTGTGACCCCTCCAGTAGTCAATTCATGTATTCATAATCAGGGGGGCTGTTTTAAAGTAGATCTATGCTCATCACTTTCGCTGTGATGAATACAGTGTGGCTGAAACGTTTAGCTGAGTCTGAACTCAGAGATTACATGCCTAGGCTTTTGGCCACAGGATCGACAGAGCCACATTTACCCCCACATTTAAATATTTCACCCCAACTGTCACTTTTTCACTCCACGCCATCTGTCACCAACAGCTGGCCTGTTAAAGAATAAACTCGATATTTCATATTCCTGACATGTGCCTGCTGTACCATGAACTTGTATGAAAAAGTATCCTGTTCTCTTTGTATAGCTTCCTTTATGTGAAATCACTGGTGTTCCTGTCAGTCCCCCTGCGTTCCTATTAAAAACTGACCACACAAGGCATGAGAGCACAGTGTGGTAAGTTCTCTATCCATGCTGGGAGCTCAGTCTGCACTCCTCCAATGATCAGACTTGTCCGGATACCATCCCTCCACATGGCTGTTCACTGGGAAAATCATTGTGCTGCTGTTTCTCCATCCTCATCTCTCTATGCAGCTGAGAACAAAGGGTATGCAAAAAAAAAGTATTTTAATGTTTTTATAGCTATACACAAATGTTTTACCTTTCATTTACATATACTGTAAAGAAGTATTAAACCCAAAAGCAAACATTTACTATATTAGCTGCATACATTTTCTATATTAGGCTTTCTTTCTTCTATTTTCATCTTATGATCTGCTCAGTAGGTCTGTTGTTTTTGTAAAGAACACACCCTCTTCCAGATGTATCAGTTTACAGGGATAGGGCAAACCATTTAACACTGACAAGGGTGCTTACAATGTTCATCTTTGATTTATTTATATAAAACCTTTATCGCAAAAGGAAAAAAAAGGATTTGCTGAAACGGATTATAAAGTGTGATCTGGAGTTTTGCTTCAATTTGTTAGTGTATTTAAATATGCTAGTATATCTAACACTACCCTATCTCTGACAATGCTGCTTTCTGCTATGCCCCTTGTGCTCCTTCATCCAGAGTGGAGGCATTCTAATACAGGAGATGTGTTACTGGCCAGAGAATCAGGTGAAAACAGAAGGAAATACGCCTAAAAAAGAAAACAAATGCAGACACTACATCTAATGAGTAATTACATTTCTGGTTTTGGGCAAAATACCACTGTAACATACTTTTAAACAGAAACTATAATTGTTTTGAGTCCGATTTGTTTTTAATTTTTTCGAGTTTATATTTTCAACCTTTTTTTTAATATCAGTTTTCACATTTTCTATTATAAAACTAAATCTAATGGTTATATATACCTAATGCCCCATCTTTTGGACCATGTGCAATATTTCAAATTCTTCTGAATGAAAGTAAAATAATAATAGTAGTAATAATAGTAATAATAATAATAATTAAACAGATCAGTGGATGTTGTGCAGGTATAAGGATAAAACTGAAATGTATCATTTTCATGATGTCAATACTTTTAAAATCATTTCCAGAGACAAATTACCAGTGACTTAACGTATTTCCTTATTTGCTAAAGAGTGCCAAATAACAGTTTTTTTACGGGTTTACAAAATGACCTATTAAATAGAATGTAAGAACATCATGAAATATGGAAAAAAAACGGTTGAATCAGCTCTAAACCCAGTCACTAAAATGTCATATAAATTTTAACATGTTAGTGCAATTAAAAACATGTGAAAATGTTTTTCAAAAAATTTAAAAAATATGTTTACATCTGCAAATTTTATTAACCCGTTCAGCTCTTGCACCTTGTACATGACTTATGAACCAGAACAAATTTTATATTTTTAAATTTTCACTACAGGTTTTTTGATTCAACTATAACTTTGTCCTTAATTGCAACGCAGCATAAAAAAGTAGTACATTTTTTTCAGTACAAACAAGCCTTTATTTAATATGCAATCTATAGTGTAACAACAGGAAAAAAGCACCTATTATCTCGTTTGACCTAGCTTTCTTTTGATACAATGACCCTGTCTATAAAAAGTGAAAATTATATTCTTTCATTTTTCCTGTAAATAACTAAAATGTGTTTCTATTAAACAGCATAGCATACTTACAAAAAAAATAGTCTTTTTTTATCCTGCACTTTCTTTAACTGCTTCATTAAAAAATTATGAAACAGGTGATTTAAAATGAAAAAAAGTTAAACTAGTAATGGTAAAAAAATAGGAATAAAAAAATAAAATAATAGCTAAAGGGAGAGAAGGGGGACGGTAAGAGGTAAATCAAATGGTTGGAGATGAGTGCTGCATTGAACCAGTTATTTGGTAATAGTAAGGAAGAAGTTAAGTTTACAAATAGCGGAACCCATACACTGAGACCTGGTTCACATCAATACAGTTTGCTTTTGATCCATTTTTGCAATGCATTTTGCGTTACGTTTTTACGCATTCATTTTTGCCACGTTTTTATAGCATTTTTACCTTGTTTTATGTTTTTTTCTGTGTTTTTTGTTAAAAGGCAAATATTTTTGTTGCTGGGCAGAATAAATTTGCAAAACGCAAAGCGTTTCAGCACCATCTCCATTGAACTCAATTGTAGCAAAAACACTGCTTTTTGTGTTTAGAAAAGTCCCTGACCCTTTCCAAAAATGCAGCTGCTCAAAAAAGCATAGATGTTAATGTGTTCCATAGAAAACCATGTTAAATAGACTGTAGTGCGTTTCTGAAAAAAGCACAAAAAATGCATTGGTGTGAACCAGGCCTGAGGGATTGTAGCAGTGTGGTCAGATTGATCCATCAGAAGAGAGTGAGGAAAGGGTTAAGTGTATGAGCATAAGAGGAGAAGGGTGAGAGCTTCCTGTAACACCCCCATTGGACATCAAATGACGAAATGTGTTGGGTGGAGCTACAGGAAGTGACGTCCTCCCGTACAGTATTCCCAAAAGTGATGTGGTACACCTACAAGTGAGGTAGATTATTGGGAATCAGGCTCGCACAAGAGATAGAGGAGCCAGTTCCTTAAAGAGAATATGCAAATCATTCCTTTGCACTGTGACGTGTGTTGGCCATTTATATGTTTTTAACATATAAAGTTTTGTACTTTTTAATAAATAAATGGTTTTACGCTATGGAGGCCTTCTCTTCTTCTCTATGGCTTATATGTTATGAGATATAACTCTGAGCAGTAGAGAAAGCTCTGGATGGTTTATTCCCCGGGAGATACAACCCTTATTGACCCTCTTTACACTAGTAGGTCAAGGAGGTCTGGTGGGTTTTCAGATGTGGAGGAGAAGGATCAGGCTGGTTACAGCAGGGTGTGGAGAGCAGAGTGTTGTAACAGCCACCTTTGGATGGAAAGTGGGATGAATTCAGCAGTGGCTTTGAAAGAAATACAGCACTGAGAACTTTCTTTCAAGAGCACTGGACACTTTATGTGTCTTTTGAATATTTGGCCATCTGAGGTATTAATGGATTGTATGATTCTGAATCAATGGGTTTTTAACTTCTCGCTCATCTCTGTTTATAATCACAGGCTGGAGCAAGTTTGAATCAGGCTGTATTTCTTAACTGCAGTGTAGCCTGCAGAGAGTTCCAGAACTTGGCTGTGTTATCTGCTAGGGATGCTTAGATCAGAAAATATGCTAGAATTCCACATCCCTTGGTAGGTAATACGGTGTACATACTTGTTCACCTTTTAAACATACATGTGTTTGTCTTAGTGATGAGCCAAAAGTAATTGGATTCAGAACAGGGTAGTTTTGGCCAACATTACTAAAGTTCTAGTGCCGAATCTGGACCTTATTAAAGTCAATGAATGTGAAAAACCAGCAGGTCATTTTCTAGCCTATTAGGCAAGGGATTATCAAACAAATGACATGGGGGGCTGGGCACTGCCCTGGAGGACATGTACTAAAGCAAAAAATGTTTTGAAAAAGTAAGTGTGTCCTAGAACAGTAATTTTAGTAATAATTAAGGTGAATCATAAAATTGCAAAATTATTTTAAATAACCCTGATGCCCTGACCCTGCCCTTGAAATGTGCAATATATACAACTTACTACAGAAAAACTGAAATATACAAAGAAAAAAGTGTTTAAATTGCCAGCAAAATTACAACTCCCAGGGGAATCCCTGTGATGTTATCGACTGCGTATGGCCATGTCCATATTTGGTCAGTGACATCACCCAGGAGACTCTGCCCCTTGGTTTATATCAGATGTCATCCACTGGATCTGTCGTTTGACGAGACCAGATGTGACAATGGTTGGTGAGTTTTTTTCTTTCTGCAGGTCGGTGTCCGATGGGCATGATCATTGATGTTGATCTGCATCACTGGGTACATTTGTTTTTAGAATAAGTAGGGCACTATGTATCCCTTATTCATTCACATGGAGACGTGGACTCACCCACAGTGAGAATACAGAGATCAGCGCTGCAGTCATTGGCTGCAGCTGCTGATTGAGCAGAAGTTGATCGGTAGATACACTTCTGTTTAATTGCAGTGGCCAAACATTCGAAATTCATCTGGTCCCTGCTGAACTACCCAAATATCAATCTATGTATGGCCACCTTTAGTCTTGCTTGTTGTCTAACAAAAGCATCTCAAGAAAAGAGTGATCTGATTAAGAAATGAGGGCATATACAGTACTGTGCAAAAGTTTAAGGCAGGTGTGAATAAATGGTATAAATTAGGATAGCTTTCAGAAATAGAAGTGTTAATAGTTTATTTTTATCAATTAACAAAATAAGTAAAAAATGTAAATGAACAGAAGAGAAATCCAAATAAAAACAACATTTGGTGTGACCACCCTTTGCCCTCAAAACAGCATCAATTCTTCTAGGTACACTTACACACAGTTTTTGAAGGAACTTGACAAGTAGGTTGTTCCAAACGTCTTGGAGAACTAACCACAGATCTTCTGTGGATGTAGGCTGCCTCAAATCCTTGTGTCTCTTCATGTAATCCCAGACAGACTGAATGTTGAGATCAGGGCTCAGTGGGGGACAAACCATCATTTCCAATACTCCTTGTTCTTCTTTATGCTGAAGTTCTTAATGACATTGGCTGTATGTTTGAGGTCCTTGTCCTGCTGCAGAAAAAAATTTGGTATCAATCACACGCCTCCCTGATGGTATGGCATGATAAATAAGTGTCTATCTATATTTCTCAACATTGAGGACACCATTGATCCTTACCAAATCTCCAACTCCATTTGCAGAAATGCAGCGCCAAACTTGCAAGAAACCTCCAATATGCTTCACTCATTGTTGTATCACTCACCAGCCCTTCAGCAAACAACTCCTGCTACAGCCAAATATTTCAGATTTTGACTCATCAGTCCAGAGCACCTGCTGCTCTTTTTCTGCACCCCAGTCCCTATATCTTCATGCATAGTTGAGTCACTGAAACTTGTTTCCACATCAGTGGTATGACTTTTTGGCTGCAATTCTTCCATGGGGATCGATTCTGGCCATACTTCTCTGGACAGTATATGGGTATACCTGGGCCCCACTGGTTTCTTCCAATTCTGTGCTGATGGCACTGCTGGACATCTTCCGATGCTGAAGGGAATTAACTTGTTGTGGCTTTCATCTGCTGCATTATGTTTTCTTAGCTAACCACTGCATCTACGGTCCTCAACATTGCCTGATCAATGGTGTCTTCAGTGCTGAGAGATACAGGCAGATACTTATCCATAATGCCATTCCATCAGGAAGTTGTGTTTTTGGCCCAAAATTTATTTAGCAGCAGGACAACAACCCCAAACACACAGCCAATGTCATTAAGAACTATCTTCAGTGTAAAGAACAAGGAGTCCTGCAAGTGGTGGTTTGGGCCCTACAAAGCCCTGATCTCAACATCATCGAGTCTGTCTGGGATTACATAATGGAAAAGAAGAATTTGAGACAGCCTACATCCACAGAAGATTTGTGGTAAATTCTCCAGGATGTTTGGAACAACCTATCTTCCAAATTCCTTCAAAAACTGAATATACCTAGAAGAATTGATGCTGGTTTGAAGCCAAATGGTGGTCACACCAAATAATCATTTGATTTCTATTTTTCTTTTGATTGCTCACTTTACATTTTGTAAATTGATAAAAAAAAACAATTTTTATATTTTTTAAAGCATTCTTACTTTTACAGAATTTATTCACACCTGCCTAAAACGTTTGCACAGTACTGTATGTGAGTAAAGTTTCACAAACGGGTGGTTTGATCCTAAAACATATTTAAACAATGCAAAAATCTATCCTAGCATAATTCAATATAAGATTTTTTATGGATAAACTGAGGTTTGAAAAATATGAAGCTCTACATCTACATACATAAACATACTTTTTCACTTTGAGTTTATTAGAGGTTAAAAGCATCACATCCCAAACCATAAAGGATAAAAATAGAAGCACGCAATGGATATAAAATACCAGTGCCAAATTAAATGAGAGCCTTCACTAAGCAGTGATTATATCGAAAACAGACACATAAAATAACCCATTATAAAAGTAAATATTCTGTCATTTCTATGAAAGAAAATCTCAATGTCAGGTCCCATGTAAAAGTATTCTAATTTATATATAAGCATGTATACCACTGCACCGTTTTCTGTCATTTATGTTTTAATCTAAAAAGGGTAAAGGATGTCTGATGATAGAGAGCAGTTTAGCTGCACTCTTAGTGTAAATACGTAAACTATACCTGCCAAAAGTCCTTTTTTATAGGAATGTAACATAATCCAGGTCCGTCATGACGTGAAATTATGGTTGTTTGGAGCAGGGTTGCACTAATCAGGGCTGGCCTAATTGAACACTCACAAGGCCCCAGACACTATTTAGACAACTGTGTCTCCGGTCTAAATTATTTGTGTCCTATAATCCACTGAAAAATATTCATATAGTCTTTACTTGACATAATTGAAGTAAATGATCTTAAAAATTCCCTTGAGTTCACTGGAATCTACTTAAAGTCAGTTACTACAGCCTTGGAATATATCCCTCAGCATGACCCTCTTATTTTTAATCCAATTCTTTAGTCTTAAAAATCAGCAGAAGCCAACATACTTATAAATGAACCGGCATTGTAAGGCGCTGGTACATGGCTCCTGCTTTACTGCTCATCGCCCAGAGTTCCCCCTGTGCCCAAACTACCAATGTCACCAACTTCCCGAAATCTAGGACAGATGCCCATCATGGCATCGAATGTGACAATGACCAAGCCTCGTAATAGGTCAATGAGGGAAGAGTACTGTACTCATTGCACTGGACTGTGGTCATTGAGATTAGAAAATGTCCTGTCATCAGTGGGAGTAAACAGTGCCCCATATTTTGTATTAGGGAGAGGAACAGTGCCGTATTGTTGGTGACAGTAGCAGGGATAGTGCCCCATTGTTGATGTCAGTGGGAGGAGTTATGCCCCATTGTTGGTGTCAGTAGAAGAAATAATGTCCCTTCATTGGTCTCAGTGGGAGCACAAGTGCCCAGTGGTTGGTGTAAGTGGGAGGAATAGTGTCCCTTCATTCCCCCTGATGAAGCCACGTGACTCGGATGTGCAACGCGTAGGGGAGGGGCTCTAATATCACGACGCTCATGCGGATAGAGAGAGAGGTACCAGCAGGATTACAGCACAGAATCACTAGCGGTTGTTTTGGAGTTTTGTTATGCAACAGCGCTTTAACATCATATATATGTGAGTGCAATACAGTGTTTAAATAAATGTTTTTAATAAGGATAAGGCACTATGTTCTGATTATTTCTTATGGCATCTGAACCGATGGAGGAGGACCACTAGAGAATTGAGGGGAATCCAGATCCTTTAGGGTACAATCCCATCCACCCACAGTCCATATAAGGGACACAGGCTGTATATGACCTCACTGAATGGTTTGGTCATATTTACAAGGTGAGAGCACAAGGTGAGAGTGCTTGTTTTGCTAATACAACCAGGGTGCCCAATACAACCAGGATACCCAGACACCCTGGGGTGCCTTGACATTTCTTCAGGAGTGCCTTGGCAAAATGACAAAAAATTGCCCCAAACTTGTATACAAGCCAGTGGGTGGAACAAGCCTGCCTTTTAGTTACACAAAGCCACAGGCTTTCATTGTGCACCATTACGGCCTTCTAGCCGCCGGCGTCCTGACAACCAATGACATCATCAGTTGATAAGGAGGATGTCAGCTGCCTGCACAGCATCCTTGATTGACCCTCCTCCTGCCCCTCTCCATCAGTGCTGGGGTCACATTATCTCAGTGATGGATAAAAACTTAAGGGGAAGAGAAACATTGGAATACTAGTCAGTACCAGTGCGCAAAAGTGTATTTGCTTTGGAAGAATAAATCACCTCTAATGTTGGGTGTCCTACATGTGTGGATGTTGCTGCGTTATATAAAACTATTAGAAACGTTTTTCACATTTTAGAATGGGGCCTCAACACTGTCCATAATTTTAAAGGGTGCCTTGACTGAAAAAAGGATGAGAAACACTGCTATAAAAAGTGGGTAAATTAACGAAAGGTCCACCTCCTCCAATCATACACTGCTTTTCATTATTGAAAGTGATAGTACGGTTTCTATGAATGGAGCATGGGGGCGAAAAACTATTTTGACAAGTCTGTTACAGCTGCAGTGACTCATATGAACCCCCACAGCACCGTATGTTGCTACTTTGGGGGTATTCTGGGGGGGGGGGGTACTGAAGATTTCAACCTAACACAGCAGCCACCAGCACAAGGGTATGGTTTTCATTTATTGTAATTTATTATGTACTGTCCCTGCTGGTGATTTAAAAAAAAAAATTCTGTAAAATGAAGTTTTAAACCAGCATGCTACAGCAGCAAGAAAGCCTTGAGACTTATGACTAAGCGCGGTAGCGCAAAATGCGTCAAAGCTTTTTTTGCTGCTGTAACACTCTGAAAGCCCCCTGGTGCTCTGCTTCATTCTTGGGCTGTTCTATTCTCTGGTAAAAGTCTTAAAGGTGACAAGATAACAGATGATTCATAACACAGTTTGATGCAGGCAAATGAAACGTATGTAAAACATGTACAAAACGGAGTGTTACTACACAAGTATTAAAAGGTGCCACTCTATTGAGAAATACCCTGAAGATTTTTTACTTTGAAAGATTCAGTATTTCATTCATAAACTGATGGTAACCAAATGTTCTTCATGTATTTACAGACTTGCAGCATTTTATCATGTGGGCAGCATCTATTCTGACTTTGTTTCTAAGAGGAGGCATCATAGATGCCTACTGGACATTTATACCCCCTTCGTGCCCAGGGAAATGTTTAGCTTTCAGAGCTGCTGCACTTTGAATGACAATTGCGCGGTCATACAACACTACCCATCTTTTGTATAATTTTTTTCAAACAAATAGAGCTTTCTTTTGGTGGTATTTAATCGGCACTGGGTTTTTATTTTTTTGCACTATAAACAAAAAAATAGCAAAAAATTAAAAAAAAAAGTATATCTTTGTTTCTATTAATACATTTTGCAAACAGGTAATTTTTCACCTTCACTGATGTGCGTTGATGAGGCTGCACTGATAAGCAGCACTGATGGGCACTGATGAGGTGGCATGGATAGGCAGCACTGATGGGTTCTGATAGGTTGCACTGATGAGGTTGCACTGATGAGGCAGCATTGATGGGCATTGATGAGGAGGCACTAATGATGCTGCACTGATATGCAGCAATGATGGTCACTGATAGGCAGTACTGATGGGCACTGATGAGGTGGCATGGATAGGCAGCACTGATGGGTTCTGATAGGTTGCACTGATGAGGTTGCACTGATGAGGCAGCATTGATGGGCATTGATGAGGAGGCACTAATGATGCTGCACTGATATGCAGCAATGATGGTCACTGATAGGCAGTACTGATGGGCACTCATAGGCGGCACTGATGGGCAACACTGACTTGACAGCAATGACTGATGGCACTGACTGGCAACACTGCTTGGCACTGATGGGTGACCCTAATGGGCACTGAGGGCAGCACTGCTTGGCGCAACTGCTGGGCGGCACTGATAGGTGGCACTGCTAGGGGGCACTGATGGATGGCACTGCTGGGCACTGGTGGGTGGCACTGCTGGGCAGCACTTCAGGGCACTGATCAGTGCCGATCTGCTCTGTGACAGCTGCCAGTTATCGGCAGTAGTTTCCTCACACTGTGACAAGTGTGATAACCAGCAACTGTATTTACTCAATGATCTGCCGTGTCATTGGACACAGCTGATCATGTGGTAAAAGGCTGCTGTGATTGGCCTTTTACCTCGTTGCATGATCAGCTGTGTCCGTAAGACACAGTGAACATGGAGATTGCCGGGTACATGCCACTGGAGGTGCCGGGAGGGCGCATTCCGGGAGGGCGTCATATGATGCCCTCTTAGAACTGGGTAACCACGCTGTAGCCGTCATTCGCTATAGCGCGGTTACCAAATGGTTAAGTACCTCCACGTGGAAAAAGTATAAAAAATAATATAACATATACAGTGCAACTGAAAGGGTGTGTAGAGATGAACGCCGCTCAAACCAATCCCCAGGAGTCAGAGAACAACGCTGTGTGATGAATGGCCTCAGCCGTCGCTCCGGCCACACCCTCTGATGCGTTTCATCCCACCCAGAGGGGGCTTGGTCACACCAATGGCTGCTGCCATTCATTATACATCGTTGTTCTCTGATTGGGGATCGGTTTGAGCTGTGTTCATCTCTACACACACTTTCAAGTCTCTGGAGCTACTTGGGATGCTGCTCCCTCTCTTTTTCTCTGTCAGCAGGGTGATTATAATTCACAATCAGCTTTGAGCGGTGCCATATGCTCTCTAATGTTCATATACAGTACAATTGCTACACAAGCCAAGTTGTAATTTATTGTTATTAAAAATTATCTTTCAGTCTGTAGTTTCTGTAATTATCTGTAGAATTTAATACCATATGATGCATTCTGTCATTAGCTCACCGATTTCCCCAAATTTTAGGCATCCCCTGCATTAGGAATTTTAGTTTTGGCAAGATATTTTCCAAGAGTTAAATATTGCTAAAGTGATGCAGATCCTGCAGCTTTTCTCACTTGAACACTGATAATGCACCATGTGATTATAATGAACCAATGCCTCCCGTTCAGAATTAGTTTGCAAACAACATGAGGAAACAGCCAATTCTTCACAGCCACAACCTGTAGGAATTTACTACAATGTTTGTTAAATCTCTGCAATATACGTTGATCACCCAGAAGGATTTTCTTTTTTCTAATCAAAAATGGAGTTACACTTTAAGGGCAAAATTGCACATTTTCCTGTACCACACAAAAAAGTGCTGCCTTTTGCAGATGTACTTGGGTACCATTATTTCTTAATGGCACCCTTGCGCATCTTGGAAATGTTTTCGTGTTTACGCTCGCCAAAATGCATGTACCATGTGTTTTAATGCTGTTTAATTATAAAAAAATGTGCCAGCACTTTTCACACACTTAGTGCAGCTCATTGAAATGAATGGCCTGCCCTAAAATGCTACACACAGGAACACACATAACATGCACATGTGCTCGGTGGCGCCTCCTGGTGTGAACGAGCCCTAACTGATTATATAATCTTTCACAAACAGCCAATGCATTAGTATTGCAGTTTATCAGCTTTTTTAACATTAGAGCCTTTCATTCAGAGGGACAGACATGGGTGATATCAAGTCTACAATGCAATTGCATTTTTGGCATTTTATTCATTGTGTGTCATTTTACAAATTCATATGTTTAACTCTTTCATGACATTATATTTTAAGGACATACAATTTTTTTGATACCTTGTTTTAACAAATCCTCTGTTTCTGCGTCAGCAATTGGACAAACATTTTAAAAAATGCATTTTGCTTATTTTTCAGTTTTCATCAAACATTTTAAATACATTTTTTCACAAACCATAATGATTTCTTACGCTGCTTTGCACTAGTTGTGTACCAACTGGCTGTCACAATGATCACATAATTGGGAACCATACTGATAAGTTCTTTATCATTAGCCTGAAATCCATGTCTGTCGGTGACTGTGCGTTTGCAGAACCAGGAGAGCGCCCAGGTGCGCACTTCTAGATAAACCTGCAAGGTAGAATAATGCTCTCACGGGATGAGGAATTGTGCCTAAAAGAATAGGTTTCTAGACTGTAGAAGCCAAGCAGTTAATAATATACTGGTGTATGGCTTTGCATTTCTCACAAAAATGTACTGATTCTTTAGGTGTGTAGATCAGTACTTTGTCTTTTTTTAGCTGCATTATAACATGCAGTAATGGACTGTCAGTAAATTCATACCATTGATCCTGGTACAATGTTTTCTGTTTGTCTCAGACACTAAAAGTAAGGATATAATATTGCTGGAAAGCATTATCTCATCAGTCATAAAAAATGCAAACTTTCCATCAATTATTCCAGAACTCAACCATAACAGATCAGCAACTGAGAATTTATAAGTCTTTCTGCTTTGTACTCCTGCTACGTCTTAAAGCTGAAGTCCAGGCAGATATAAAAGTCTCAAATGAATGCAGTTCTGTATTTTTTTTCAATGCAAGCAGAGTACCTACCTGAATTTAACTCAGTAGTAGCCTCTTGCAGTCCCTGTACAGCAGAGCTCAGACTGGGGGGGGGGAGGCGGGAGAGGAAGCATAAGTTGTCAATCAGTTGTGCTGCAGTGCAAGGACCATGCTGATAGGAGGAAAGAGCAGCATGATGGTGAGATAAGATTATCAATTTTCTGCATCTCATCCCACTGTCTAGTCAAAGGCTGGAGTGGGGAGGAGAGCTGTAACTGTTACTTAAAGTGGTTGTAAACCTCACACATGAAATATGAACAAAGCATATCCCTCTAGAGCAGGGGTGTCAAACTGGGGGCCCTCCAGTGAAACTACAAGTCTCATCATGCTGCTACCTTTCAGAGTCATGTTTGTAAAAGTCAGCCTTGCAATGCCTAATAGGACTTGCTATTTGGTAATAGCTGGAGGGCCACCAGTTTGACACCCCTGCTCTAGAGTGTGTACTTGTCTCAATCCATAGCACTAAGTGCCATTTCTGTCCACTGCCCTGTTCCTCTGCTACCAGTATGAGTCTCTTCTGATGAGTTTTCCTGACACCAAGAAAAAAATGGTGACGGGGAGGGCACAGCCTGTGATTGACAGCTCCAGCTCTGTTCGGTGTGCTTTGTGAAGGGGGGTGTGTGTCTTCCCTCCAATCAGTTCTCGGAGCTCTACTCACTTGTGTAACTTTAGCTCTCTGCCCCCTGCTTTTCAGAGATGGGAGCTCCTGTGTTGACTATACCTACTCAAATGATCAAGAAAAATATTTCCACTTGATTTCATTTCTCTCCTTGAGTGCAGGGGCCATTACAAGCCAAATTGTGTTGTCATAATGCATTCCCTTTAACCTCCCTAGCGGTATTCCCGAGTGTAGCTCGGGGTAAAATGTCAGTGCCAAAAGCGGTAACCCCGAGCTACACTCGGGCTTACCATGCGGCGCTGCATAGGGATTCCCTGCAGAGCTTACCTTGTTGCTTGCTCCCGCGATGTGTCCCCTGCAGCGTCCCCGGCTATCTCCTCCGGCCGATGCCGGCATCCGGCTTCTGTGTTCCGGTCCCTGTGACGTCGGGATGTACGGGCGCCGCCGGCGGCAGGAAATTTGAACATTTTTAAAAATGTCATTTATTTCAAAACACATTTTTCATAGTAAAACATTGCTGTTTCAACCCATTTCACATACATATTGTCCCTATTGCTTTGTCCTGTGCCCTGCCTGTATTTTGTCTGTTCTTTCTGCCTGGAAACTGAGAAACGTCCATGGCATCCAAAAAGTGTCCCTTTAGGTCAAAAGCGGTTTTAGATAGAGAACAGCGATAGTAAATCAGAACCACTTGCAGAATTGAGTGATAATGATTCGTGGGGAAATTCGTCATCAGACACTGAAAACGATTTTGCGACTTTGCTCAGCAATGTACGAACTTGGCGCTATATTTCAAATTTCAGTGTTTTCGGTTTGATTATATTATTGAATTAAATGTATTATTATTATATTATTATTTTTTATGATTATTTATTAAATTATAATTTATGATTTCGTGTTTCAAATTTTATCATACCCGGGATGTTTAATAGACTCTTGTTCAGACAGATTTCAGTGAGTTATTCCTAAAAATTACAGCCTACAATAAAAAAACTACATATTTCCATGCAAAATAATGGTACCGTTTTCAGCACCAAAAATCTGAAATAATCAGACCGCTAGGGAGGTTAAAGGAGATTAGGCAATACATTGGAGAAGGGGAATCTAACTATCAGACAGTAATAGTTTTTATTTTGTCTTCGTGGAAGTTGGGGGGGAGGGGCAATACAACTGAAATATTAAAAGTACTGGTACGGAGAACTCTTTTTGGAGTCACCTATATCAGCCTTTATAGAGCATCTCTAGACAACAAAGAACATTTCATTTTTAGATGATAAGACTATCTAGCAGCACATCTGTGGTGAGGTCAAGAAGCTTCTACTACTTATCCATCCAATATGTCCATTCATATCTCATAAGCAAAGGGTAAACATAAATAGAACAGCACAGTATAGAGGGAAATGAAGTCAGAGCAAAGCAGCAAGAAGGAGCAAAGAGGATCAGAATGGGACAGCATAGAGGAGCACAAGGGAGTCAGGATCAGAATGCAGTGTTATAAATGATCCTGGATCAGTATGGAATGATATAAATCATGGACGTCCAGCCTGCGGCCCACGGGCCAAATGCAGCCTCAAGATAGCTATGAATGCAACCAAACACAAACTTGTAAACTTGCTTAAAAATTTTGAATTTTTTGTAAAAATGTGTTTACTCTTAGATGCAGCCAAAAAAAATTTGACAGTGTCTCTTTACTGGACTTTTACAAGTTTTATCTTCCCAAAGAAAAATATCCCACTCTTCACAAACACACCTTAATCATGTCATCAATTTTCAGCAGCACCTATGTTTGTGCTCAACTATTTTTAAGGATGAAGCACATAAAGGGAAAAATCACGGCCAAAATATCTGATGAGCACTTTGAGAGTTAATTTGAGAATTGCTACTACATCCATCGAACCAGATATTGATGTGTTAGTTTATCAAAAACAGTGTCAAATATCGCACTAGATTTATGTCGCCCTCTTTAACTTAATTAATAAAAAGTATTACAAAAAATGTTGTATTACTCAGATAAGTACATTATCTATATCAGTGATTGTTAACTTGTAACCTGCCTGACTTTTTCTGCTTATCAGCTGTCCTTATTGCTAGGGTATTTGATGTGTGACCCAAGACAATTCCTCTTCTTTCAATGTGGCCCAGGAAATTTAAAAGGTTGGACACCCCTGTTATAAATGATCACAATGGGGCGGCATGAAGAAGCATAGGAGAGCTAGGGTTAGGGTGGATTAGAGCCTGGATTAGAATGAAGTAGTATAGAGAAGCTCATGGAAGCCAGAATCAGAATGGAGTGCTATAGATGAGCATCGGTCAGAATGGAATGATATAGATGGGCCTGAATCACAATAGGGCAGCACTGGGGAGCATGGGGGAGCTAGGGTTTGGGTGGGAAAATTTGTTGGAGCCTGGATTGAAATGGGGTAGCAAAGAGGAGCTACGAGAGCTAGGATCAGAATGGAGTGTTGTAGATGATCCTGGATCAGAATGGAGTGTTATAGATGATCCTGGATCAGAATGGAGTGTTCTAAATAAATATGGAGCAGCAGGGAGAAGCATAGGTTAGCTAGAATATTGGTGGGGCATTTTGGGGGAACCTGGATTAGAATGGAGTAGCATAGAAAAGCTCACAGGAGCTTGTATTAGCATGGAGTGCTATAGAGGAGCATGGGTCAAAATGGAATGTTATAGATGGGACAATATAGAGGCTCACAGGGGAGCCAGGATCAGAATGGAATGTTTTAGATGAGCCAGAGTCAGAATGTTAACAGCATGAAGGAGCACAAAAGAACCAAGACCAGGATGGAGCATCGAAAATGGCCCTGGGTTAGAATGTGGCAGGATAACGGAGCATAGGAAAATTATGATCAAGGCATTATAGATGAGCCTTTATCAAAATGGGTTTTTTTAAGAGCCTAAAGTGGAATGGGACATTGGGAATGAAATTGGAGAGTAGAATAAGAGCAGATACAGTACAGAGGAACACAGAGGAGTCAAGAATGAGAATGGGGAAGCACAGAAAAGCACAGGGCTGCCGGATTTAGAACATGGCAGCATAGAGGAAGACTTGGCTTAAATATAGAGCATGAAGGAATAGGAGGGTAAATCAGGGTAGAGCAGTAAAGAGGAACAAAATGAGACTAGATCTGAACAGAGCAGCAAGGAAAATTGTCATACATCAGCATGGTCAGCACTGTTAAGAGAATTGGGCAGCATGGGGTATTATAACAGGGTCAAAATAAAGGAGTGTGGGAGAACCACAAAGACACTTGTGTACCATATAGAATGAAGAACTGACCAAGGACTTCTAGCCCTTCAAGGAAACTTAATACTGCCATGGGTGGCACTGATAGCCTTGAGCTGGAGTGCAGTGTCCACATGGAAAGCCTTCACCTGGAGTATGGCCTCAAATAGTAAACCCCTATAAGACCTCTTGCACACAGGGAAGGATGTCCGCTGAACTCCTACTGATCAGAGCAGAATGGGTAAATGACAGGTCATTTTCGGCTCAGTTTATGTAGACAGAGCCCACTTGGCTCTATGGGCTTCTTATATCTCACCCTTTCAGGATAACAAAAGTGATGCATTTATTCCCTCTCTAGTCTTTCCAATCCCTTCCTCAGATTTGGTCACATATTATAAGATTGGCCCATATCAGGATCACAACTATTCTAAATGGAGGACCAGTGTTTTGTCTCTTTCACAGTTACAAAAGGTTATGACCATAAAAACTACTAAGTACAGGTGGCGAAGCATATTGAATGGTGAGTAGTGATTTGGCAGAGAGCCAGCAGGGGATTTCTGTATTGTTTTCAGTTTGGGTACCATTCATATAAGCATAAAAGGTAGAAAAGAAAATTTTCTATCACCAGCACAGTGGGAACTCAGTAATCACATCGGACATAAGTGCCGGTCATATTTATTATGAAAGGGACAAAGTAGTACAGGTTGCTTTAAATTTCTCTTCCCTCACATTCATTTTTGATTTCTGGCATTAAAGACTTTGATTTTGCTTATTGAGCGAACTCTCTCATGAGCATGGAGTGCTACTACATCATGTGCTCATGTTTCTATATTGTCATCTCTTTGTTCAGTTTAGTGTGGTACAGCTTGTCGTGAAGTAACTGTTTCAAGGATCGCATACATGTTCAATAAACTTGTTTCTGCCCTGGTCTCACATGTGCTTTGTGGCTACCAGGAATATGTGCTGAAAGGCCCATTCTGATGTATTTGTTCAATGCATAGGCACTTAACTGTCCAAGTGTTGTATACAGACTGCTTAAAAATGTTGTCCTGTGTTAAGAGATTTTGATGTTTCAAGGAAAAACCTAATGTCATCTGCAAGGACATTTCATTGCAAAAGTTTTAAATAGGAATCTCCTATCCCTGAGCACCTCACAGAGCAGTGGCAAGGTGTGGGAAACAGGAGGGGCCACTGAACTTGTCATTGGCATGCTTTAATGGCCTGGCTTTTGGAGCTTTTGTTGCATTTCACCCCACCAGAGGGATAAACCCAACTCCAACCAAAACTATTTTTTTAGTTAAAGCAGCACTACCAGGACGGCAGCCTCTGACAGATTCAGCCATAAACAACTGCTAACTGAAAAAGAACACACAGGAGGCGCAATCGCGTAGCACATTACCCAAAATATACTAAGCCAATTTCATACTCACAAAAGACAGAAGTATTGCACATGTATAAAACAACCAATGGTCAACCAATGTGGCAGCAGGCTCCCAACTGTTGGTGATGTGAGCACACTGACATGTTTCAGGGGACGTGTTCTCTTCCTCGGAGCTCTCAGAGTGTTTACCACTTTCAGAATTTGTAATTGTCCCTGGTGGTCGACTGAATAGGCTGCAAAGACCCTCATATCTGTATAGTCTCTCTTTGAGGGGTAAGATCTATTGGCTTTATGCATCACATATTGTATGATATCCCAGCTGCACATGATAGCTTTTCATTTTGGATTCAGGTCCAAGTTTAAGTCTGCCTGTTTGTTGACTTATTTATTTATTTATTTGGGGTGGGATTTTGGGATTCTGCGTGTGCACCTTGTGATTGCTGTACCTATAAATGGAGAAAAGAAGTCTGACAGCAACAGTACCTTACTTCATTTCATGTTGCCATGGTTTCACAATGAGGGGAGGGGATGGAGTAGTCATGTGGTGCCCATTACATGCATATTTTAGGCGATGAACATTTGTTGGCTTTAACTCCGAGGAAGGGGGCACATCCCCGAAATGCATTAGATTGCTGACATCACCAACAGTTGGGAAAATGCTACCATGTTGGTTGACCATCGGTTGTTTTATACATGCATTAGTCATTTGCGCCCGCTGTGTGTTCTTTTTCAGTTTGTGATTGGATCTCCCTGTCTGAGCTGCACCACTAAGACATTTTCCTGAGGAATACCCATCTTGCAACATATTTTGAACTAGTGAATATTCCTTTTGAGCGCTGGAGAGATGACTTGTTGACTTCCATAAATAACTGCTGTTAAATGCCATTACCCCCCTGCTATGTGTAGTGGTTTCTTCCACTAAGACCTGTGTCAATGCAGGACTCAGCTGGAATATAGGGGTTGGAGAAAGGGACCATGGTATGTGGCAGGGGACATGAGACACTCCTGGAAGTCTTAAATGCTGTAGAGCAGCCTTTTTCAACCAGGACACCCAGGCACACCCAGGCACACTGGGGTGCCTTGAGGTTTCTTCAGGGGTGCATTGGCAAAATGCCTAAAAATTGCCCAAAAATAGTATACAAGCCAGAAGTGGATCAAACCTGCCTTTTGGTTACACAAAGCCACAGGTTTTCATTGTGCACCATTATGACATTCTAGCCGCTGGCATCCCACCAATGACATCATCAGCTGATAAGTAGGATGTTGGTTGTGTGCACAGCATCCTTGTTTGACCTTCCCCTGCTTCTCTCTGTCTGTGCTGGGGTCACATTTGCTGAGTGATAGAGAAAACATTTAAGGAGAAGAGAAACACTGAAATACCAGTCAGTACCAGTGTGAAAAAGTATATTTGATTTGGAAGAATAAATCACCTAAACAAATCTCTAATTCTGGGTGTCCTACATCTGTGTATGTTGATGCCTTATGTAAAACTCTTAGAATAGTTTTTCATATTTTAGAATGAGATGCTTTGAGATTTTCCATAATTTTATAGGGTGCCTTGGGATTGTCTATAATTTTAAAGGGTGCCATGACTGAAAAACGGTTGAGAAACACTACTTCAGAGCATAACATAGGCTGTAGCACTGGAATGAAGGCAATAGGATGCACAGGCTGCAGAAGAAGTGAGTATTATTGCTACTCCATTACAAGGAAGTGGAATTTCAATTTTTATAAGCAAATTATTGGGTTGCTTTAATATAATGGGAAAGTTTTGGAACCTCTTTTGAGTTTTCTGCTTGAATCACCCTTATGGAGATGCGTCCTGTTCTTTCTGATCTCTGAGTGAGGGGAAATATCCATAGAGAGGACAAGACTAGCCATAAAAACCTGACAATCTGAAATATTGTTTTTTTTGGGGGGGTACAGCACCAAACACATTGATTATGTGCAATGGTATGTACAATACACCATTACTGGGTGACTGCTTCTGCTGAACGTCGTCACTGCAGTGTCTTCTTCACAGCCATAGAGGGAGAGGGCAAAAGGGGGCTGGTCATCAGTGCAACTTTTCCCAGTAACAGTGACTGCTGTTAACATTCACAGCGCCAGAAGACAGCTGTTCAGGGCAGAATCTGGCAGCTGTGAAGGTGACTCTGCATGGGGAGACTTTTAGCAGAAGCAGCTGTCTGCAGGTAACAGGATACACAAAATTTCACATATCTAATGTGTTTGGTTCTGTAACCGAAAGCAAAAATACTAAACTTCAGCTCTAAAATGTGCTTTAATTGCTGATTGTGCCCCCCGCTGAGCAGACCTCTCTTTGACTTCTGCTTTGCTTGACGCTCTTCAAACAGAAAGTGATGACAGTATCATTAAATTTAGGTAATTTTGTTTTAAGTCAGCACAAAATCAGCATTCAGCCTGAATGAAAAGCCATCTATTAGTCCTCATGCACACTAGACGTTTTGATAACGCTGGTAACATTAGCTGTGTAAAGTCATGTTAAAAATGTGAGTTTTTCATGTTTTTTAGCGTTTTCCAATTTAGCGTTTAGTGGTGGTTTGCCACAATTAGCGGCGCTTTGCCGCATTTTTTTGCATTTGCGTTTTTTAGGTTTTTTTACAAAAAAAAAATAGTTTTTTGGATAAAAAAAAGTCCAAACATGCCGGTTTGCGGCATTTTACCACGTTTTTCAGCATTATAGCGTTTTTACAGCTAAAAAACTCCTCTAGAAACCCACTAGTCCTGGGGTTTTTTCCAGCCAAAAAAACGATTGCAGCCTATGTGTGCATGGACACATAGGATAACATGCTGGGGGGGTTTACTGGTGTAGAAAAAACCATCAAAAGCCAAAAACAGACGCTGTAAAAATGTCAGGTGTGCATGAGGACTAAATGGAGGATGGGTGGATGAATGAAAGGTCCATCTCCTCCATTCATAGAGGACTTTTTTTATTCATGGAAGCTGTAGAGTAGTACAGCTTTTATGAATAGAGGAGGGGGGTGGAAAAGGTGGGCACAGTCTGGACTCTTGACGAGTGTCTTTGACAGGTCCAGGGTTTATATTAACCCCCACAGCACTGGAAGATTATGTCTGCAGGAGTATGGGGGGGGGGTGAGACAGAGAACTTTGGAATTCAACTAGGACAGCAGCCATCAGCAAAAAAACTTTGTGCTGATTAAAAAAGAAACAGTAAAAAAAATTAAGCTCAGGATTTAACAGGGATACAGGCAGCAATTAAAACCTGTCAGGGATAATACAACTCTTCCCCACTCTCTCCAATACTAACAAAAAGGTTTTGATTGAAGTCGGGCTTTCAGTAGAATTAGCACAGGTTCCATTTTTATGCTGAGGACAAACACAGACACAACTTTGTTCACACTGGGGCTGTTAACTGTGCGGCTGCTGTCCATTGTGGCTGCAGTGTGACGGCGGTAGGGGGCAGTGTGATGTGCATTTAAGTGCATTACACAGCTCCCTTTTTTTTTGGATGAACTTTATTTGAAGTGTACAAATGTGATATTTATGTCACTGTACAGCAGCATGGTGCACTGCCCTGCTGTACAGTGACGTGTACACCACAATGGAGAGTGGTGCAGTGTCAATAGAAAACAATTGTTTTTTTGTATATCCTAGTGGTGACCTGCATTCATCCAGTGCAAAAAAATGCAGGTCACCGCACTGTGTTAATTGGCCCTTACTGTCTCCCAAAATTCCATGAACAAGCTTGCACAGCCTAAAAAGGTTTCTGGTTTTCTGATTAAGGAATTTGTCATTTGTATCCTTCCAGGGCACATATCATACGAAACATAGATTACATTGTTAATAGTTTATATCAAGAGACCCAAAGAGCCCTGCTACCATAAAGGGTTCTGTTCAGACCGGAGATAGGTAATTCTAACAAATCATTTGACAAACTTCCCATTGACAATCTGCACTGCACAGAGGAATAGTTTGTGTACTTTATTAATAATGTAATGGAGTTCTGAAGTACGTGCTGTGAATTTCTATGTAGGAGGTTGCAATAAAAGTCTATGTAGAATAGTATCCCACAGTAATGAATGTCATCTGGATTCAGCATCGCCTGGGAATCAGAGGCTGTAACTGTTGCTTCTTCATGGGCAGCCAAAGTCGTTCCGCTGACAGATTGGTCTGGCACATGTTGTTGACATGTTGGAAAATGACAAGTGAATGACAGTTTCAGACACTTAAAACAAGTGAGATGAAGCAGACTTTGTAAGAATGATATCCCTTGCGCTACCATAGTTTCTTTCTAAGCCAGACAGAACATGTTTCGTGGCTGCACAAATATTATGGTAAATTTTACAGTAAAATCTCTGGAGAATTAATTGCAGAAGTCTGTGAATAATGCTCCTCTTCTTCTGCACAATATCAACTATTCAATATGATTTCTAATAATAAAGTTCCCTTTTATTGGTTGAACTAGACGGACTTGTGTCTTTTTTCAACCAGACTGACTATGTAACTATAAACTATGTAAATAGCCTTTTACCACATAGGATAATACTACTAATTTGGTGTCTTCGTAATTCTGATTGAGGAGTTACTCAATTAACAATTTGGACATTTTTTTTACTAAAACTGAATTCAGGCATAAAAACATTTCAATAAATATATTCCTGAATAACCACAAAGGATATAAATCTTCTTTGTCTGCACCAAATGCCTTTCCCAACCCAGACATTCAATTGTAAGAGTAGCAGTGACATCATCATTGTCCTGTACATAGCTTTTACAGAGAGCAAAGCTGTGGGAGGGGCCCAGTAGGCCCCACCCACCACAGGTTGCCTGCAGAAAACTACAGGAGGGGGCGGATTCAAGACCAGTCACCCTGCACAGGAAAAGAGAGCAGCAGTGGCCGGTCTTTATTACACTAAGCTCCTGTATAGAGGCAAAGTTTCACACTGGATTACTATGCAGATCTGGAAGAAATACACAAATTACACCCATATTCAATAAGATTACACATAAATCTTGTATTTACAATACATTTGCTTTACCGTAGATCAAACACAGTTACTGAAATCTCATAAAATCTTTAATAATGTTCATGTACCTTAAGAAGTTGTTATCATAGTTACATAGTTTAGTTGAAAAAAAAAAACATTAGTCCATACTTTTAAACCTGCAATTTTTATTAGAAATACCTGGTGATCCTGCTAATAAACTCCTTGTTTGGACATTTCCTGTTCAGGAGTGATAACTGTCTCCCAGTTGTGCTTCTATATTGTCACCCTATCACTTGGGCCCTACAATTGGCCATGACTGACACACACTCAGCAGGAATGGTCCATTGTTGTCACCATCAGGAAACTAGCTCAGAGCAATGATATGCAGCCTATGCTGGAGTGAGTGCCTGTGGATAGTTAGTGGCTGAAAGAGGCTGGAAGAGACCAGTAGCACTGCAATGAAATAAAAGTGATTTCATGAAAATAGTTCTTAAAGCAGTAGTAAACCACATAAAAAAAACAAAAAAGGAATAAAACACCGCCTGCAAGGAAAAAGCATAATGTGCTAGTACGCATTGCATACTAACACATTATGAAGGACTCACCTTGAAACGAATCCCTCCAGCAAAGCGTTGTCACGGCTCCCCTGGGCTTCCTTCCAGTTTCTGGCCGGCTGACTGGCCAAGCCACGATGACATCACTCCCACGCATGCGTGCGGGAGTCCCACGGCACAGTGATCTGAGGGAATGGCAAGGTTATGCCGTTCCTTCAGTGCGCATGCACGGGCTATCAGAAAGGGCTAATATCTCCTAAATGGTTCACGTTTAGGAGATATTAATTTTACCTACAGGTAAGCTTTATTATAACCTGTAGGTAATTATTATTATTATTATTATTATTAAAGAAGAGTTTACTACATCTTTAAGGAAGCATAATGAATTAGCAAAAATAAATATCATCCAGATAGGGTTTAAAATGTATTGAAAATTAGAAGCCCTTTTCAAGGGTTCCCTTGATAATGTGATGCTTTCTTGCACATTAGACAGATGAGCTCAGTTATGCACATTTGCATGGCCAATAAACTTCAAATGCAGTGATCCAGCTCTTGAAAGCTGCCTTATATTATTGATTGGTGTTAATACCTGAATTGTTCTTTACATGAGCAATTTGTAACCCCATATAGATTGGTACTGGTTTTACATAAGCCATGACTTATTAACAACAATTGCCTTCCCTAAATAATGAAGAGCTCAGCCTCAGCTTTTTTGAAGTTGTGAGGTTTATCATTACAATCAACCATTGTCAATAGTAAAAATGTGTGCCAGTTGCAGGTACTTTGCAAATCATGATCACCTGAACAATACATGAACACTAGTCTGAATGCTAATCCTTACTGTGAGTATCAGATCACCGTTTGCCTACCCCAAAAATCCAGCTGAATGCATAAACCATAACCAACAATTAAAATGAAGGTAAGATAACAACCACTAATAAAACAATGACAAACAAAAATCTGCAGGACAGAGGGGCATAAAACCCATCCGCTGGCCACAAGTCTATAATAGAGAAGGGGATCTCAGCAAATGACAGAAATGTTTGCAGTATGGCTGCCAAAAATAGAGAACAACTTGCAATACAGTGCATAGCCTTTGCACTGGTCAAGTCCAAGCAGCCAATAATTTGAAGTAATAGATAACCCAGTCCGCTTTCTATAAAAGGAAATGCTCACAGTGGCCATATTGTCAGGGTGGGTTGAGTCTGTTATGGAGAACTGGCAATTTTGTTTATGGGGAGATACTGTTTTTTTTATTCTTTTCTTAATTTTGTCATTAGTATATGTCCCTCGTTGCTGTTCCTTGCTTGCGTGCCTTTGATTGGCTTGCTAGTCCTACAAAAGGTTAGAAAAAAAATAAAAGGATTCACTCCCTAGAGCCTTTAGTGGGGTTCACTATTAAGCTTGTAAGCTCACAAGCTCACCCCCCTCATACCACATGCCCAATCAAACACTTGCTAATTTAAAAAAAATTTAATATGTAAAAATGTGTACATCCCTTAGAGCCCTGCCATATATCCAGCAGTCAAAACCTTTCTTCAATAGAGCTCATAGAATGCATCTTTGACCATATCTGCACATTAGCTGGGACTTAGGGATGATTCAGCTTCTCTAGCTGCAAGCATGTTTCCATGGGTCTTTCTGCATACAGTATATGATAACATAAATATGGGCTGTCCACCTTCTATAATGTTTAGAGTCTGTGCTTTCCTTAGAAATAAACATTTGGAATAGATATATAAAATATATTTCCACTAATGTATTTTTTTAGATGCCATGGTTATCAGCATTTTAGTGCAAAGAATAAAAAATGTGGTTTCAGATACAGAATAGCAATCAAGTTATTATCCTAATATTTAAAGGAACTTAATCTATTATAAGAATATTATTAACATCCAAAAAATAATAAGTATTTTATGCCAATGCTTATGTTTCAGTTTATTTTCAATGTGCTGACATTTATAAAGTCTAAAAATACAAATAATCTAAGCATCAAGAATAATCTTAATCTTCTAAACACTGATCTATTCATATAAAAAAGGTGATGACATTGATTGATGGCTATCCAGCTTTAGAACATTTGTGTTCGCACACATCAGAGCAAGTGTATATATATACCGGTATATAGTCAAATGCATGTGTACACGACAAACTTTTTCCTGGTGAAGGCTGTCAGAGGTAGCTGTCTTAGAGTATTCTTCGTTCTACAACCTTCAAATTCCTCATTGAGAGTGATGAGACCTCGGTGGGCCCAGAGAAAGCGGGCATTGATGGGTGAACCTACCAACTATAGATATTTAGCAAGAAAGGCTAACAGTTGTAGACAACTTACATCAGTTAGCAGGAAGGCAATACTCATTGAGGAAGTTTTACAAAACCACTTACATTATTCATTTAAAGGCTCATAAACATGGGCATCAAACACAGAAGCAATTCAGATGCAATATGCCTTCAGGGTACTTCTAATTCGCTTTGATTTCTTTCACTTTGCCTTTGTGCTTCTCAAGTCATTGCTCTGGGGGCCTACAAATTAATTCAAGCTGTTTCTGAGTTGCTTCAAACTGCCTTGACTTTCTAAATAGAAATTCTAGAAACAGAATTTGGTAATTCAAGAAGGGCTCACATAAGACTATAGTTTTGTACCATTTTGCCTATCAATAAATACTAAAAGTTTGAGGTTTATGTGATACCCTTTATTGGCTAATCTAAGTTTTTAAAAATGCAAGCTTTTGGGATGCCTTAGATCCCATCTTCGGGCTTCATAGTTCTGAAACTCCTACATTCCTGCTTGCACTGCCATGTTGGCCTGAGTTGTGTACATATGTTTGCTTGAGCTATGTATATATCAAGCTACCATATGTGTCACCGATCTAAACACTCCAGTTTCATTCCCATGCTCTTGCCTTTCCTGTAGCCATCACATTATGCTGCTGATATGTGGTGAGCAGGGCGGAGAGGATACATCAAAGGCCAAGGCAAGGGGAGCTGGCAGAATACATCAGGGACCAAGGTGATCAGGGCTGGGAGGATACATCAGAGGCCAAGGTGAGCTGGGATACGAGTATATATTAGAGACCAAGGTGAACAAAGTTGGGAGGATACACCAGAGGCTAAGGTGAGAACGGCTGGGAGGATACATCAGAGGCCAAGACAAGCAGAGCTAGGAGAATACATCAAGGGCCAAGATGAACAGGGCTAGAAGGATTCATCAGAGGCCAAGGTGAGCAGGGTTGGGAGGATACATCAGAGGCTTAGGTGAGCAGGGTTTTGAGGATTCATCAGAGGCGTAGGTGAACAAGACTGCGAGGATACATAAGAGGTTAAGGTGAGCAGGGCTGGGAGGATACATCAGAGGCTTAGGTGAGCAGGGTTTTGAGGATTCATCAGAGGCGTAGGTGAACAAGACTGCGAGGATACATCAGAGGCTTAGGTGAACAAGGCTGTGAGGATACATAAGAGGTTAAGGTGAGCAGGGCTGGGAGGATACATCAGAGGCCAAAGTGAGCAAGGCAGGGATGATACATCAGATTCCAAAGTAAGCAGAGCTAGGAGAAAACATCAAGTACAAAGATGAGCAGGGAGACAAGAATACATCAGAGGCCAAGGTGAGCAGGGTTGGGAGGATATGTCAGAGGCCAAGGTGAGCAGGGTTGGGAGGATACATCAGAGGCCAAGGTGAGAAAGGTTGGGAGGATACATCTGGGGCCAAGGTAAGCAAGGCTGGGAGGATATGTCAGAGGCCAAGGTGAGCAGGGTTGGGAGGATACATCAGAGGCCAAGGTGAGAAAGGTTGGGAGGATACATCAGAGGCCAAGGTGAGTAGGTTTGGGAGGTTATATCAGAGGCCAAGGTGGGCAAGGCAGCGAGGATACATTGGAGACCAAGGTGAGCAAGGCTTGGAGGATATATGAGAGGCCAAGGTGAGCAGGGTTGGAAGGATACATCACAGGCCAAAGTAAGCAAGGCTGGGAGAACATATCAAAGACCAAGTTGAGCAGGGTTGGGACGATACATCAGAGTCTTAGGTGAGCAGGGTTGGAAGGATATATCAGAGGCTTAGGTGAACAAGGCTGCGAGGATACATAAGAGGTTAAGGTGAGCAGGGCTGGAAGGATACATCAGAGGCCAAAGTGAGCAAGGCAGGGATGATACATCAGAGTCCAAAGTAAGAAGAGCTAGGAGAAAACATCAAGTACAAAGATGAGCAGGGATACAAGGATACTTCAGAGGCCAAGGTGAGCAGGGCTGGGAGGATATATCAGGGGCCAAGGTAAATAAGGCTGGGAGGATATGTCAGAGGCCAAGGTGAGCAGGGTTGGGAGGATACATCAGAGGCCAAGGTGAGCAGGGTTGGGAGGTTATATCAGAGGCCAAAGTGACCAAGGCTGGGAGGATACATTAGAGACCAAGGTGAGCAAGGCTTGGAGGATATATTAGAGGCCTAGGTGAGCAGGGTTGGGAGGATACATCACAGGCAAAAGTAAGGATGGGGGGATATATCAAAGGCCAAGTTGAGCAGGCTTGGGAGGATACATCAGAGGCTAAGGTGGGCAGGGATGGGAGGATACATCAGAGGCCATAGTGAGCAAGGTTGGGAGAATACATTAGAGTCTAAGGTGAGCAGGGTTGGGAGGATACATCAGAAGCTAAGGTGAGTAGGGTTGGGAGGATACATCAGAGGCTAAGGTGAGTAGGGTTGGGAGGATACATCACAGGCCAAAGTAAGGATGGGGGGATATATCAAAGGCCAAGTTGAGCAGGCTTGGGAGGATACATCAGAGGCTAAGGTGGGCAGGGATGGGAGGATACATCAGAGGCCATAGTGAGCAAGGTTGGGAGAATACATTAGAGTCTAAGGTGAGCAGGGTTGGGAGGATACATCAGAGGCTAAGGTGAGTAGGGTTGGGAGGATACATCAGAGGCGTAGGTGAGCAAAGCTGGGAGGATACATTAGAAGCCAATGTGAGCAAGGTTGGGAAGATATATTAGAAGCCAGGTGTGCCAGGTTGGGAGGATACATCACAGGCCAAGATAAGCAGGGTTGGGAGGATACATCAGAGGCCAAGGTGATCAAGGTTGGGAGGATATTTCAGAGGCCAAGGTGAGCAAGGTTGGGAGGATATGTCAGAGGCCAAGGTGAGCAGGGTTGGGAGGATACATCAGAGGCCAAGGTGAGAAAGGTTGGGAGGATACATCTGGGGCCAAGGTAAGCAAGGCTGGGAGGATATGTCAGAGGCCAAGGTGAGCAGGGTTGGGAGGATACATCAGAGGCCAAGGTGAGAAAGGTTGGGAGGATACATCAGAGGCCAAGGTGAGTAGGTTTGGGAGGTTATATCAGAGGCCAAGGTGGGCAAGGCAGCGAGGATACATTGGAGACCAAGGTGAGCAAGGCTTGGAGGATATATGAGAGGCCAAGGTGAGCAGGGTTGGAAGGATACATCACAGGCCAAAGTAAGCAAGGCTGGGAGAACATATCAAAGACCAAGTTGAGCAGGGTTGGGACGATACATCAGAGTCTTAGGTGAGCAGGGTTGGAAGGATATATCAGAGGCTTAGGTGAACAAGGCTGCGAGGATACATAAGAGGTTAAGGTGAGCAGGGCTGGAAGGATACATCAGAGGCCAAAGTGAGCAAGGCAGGGATGATACATCAGAGTCCAAAGTAAGAAGAGCTAGGAGAAAACATCAAGTACAAAGATGAGCAGGGATACAAGGGTACTTCAGAGACCAAGGTGAGCAGGGCTGGGAGGATATATCAGGGGCCAAGGTAAATAAGGCTGGGAGGATATGTCAGAGGCCAAGGTGAGCAGGGTTGGGAGGATACATCAGAGGCCAAGGTGAGCAGGGTTGGGAGGTTATATCAGAGGCCAAAGTGACCAAGGCTGGGAGGATACATTAGAGACCAAGGTGAGCAAGGCTTGGAGGATATATTAGAGGCCTAGGTGAGCAGGGTTGGGAGGATACATCACAGGCAAAAGTAAGGATGGGGGGATATATCAAAGGCCAAGTTGAGCAGGCTTGGGAGGATACATCAGAGGCTAAGGTGGGCAGGGATGGGAGGATACATCAGAGGCCATAGTGAGCAAGGTTGGGAGAATACATTAGAGTCTAAGGTGAGCAGGGTTGGGAGGATACATCAGAGGCTAAGGTGAGTAGGGTTGGGAGGATACATCAGAGGCTAAGGTGAGTAGGGTTGGGAGGATACATCACAGGCCAAAGTAAGGATGGGGGGATATATCAAAGGCCAAGTTGAGCAGGCTTGGGAGGATACATCAGAGGCTAAGGTGGGCAGGGATGGGAGGATACATCAGAGGCCATAGTGAGCAAGGTTGGGAGAATACATTAGAGTCTAAGGTGAGCAGGGTTGGGAGGATACATCAGAGGCTAAGGTGAGTAGGGTTGGGAGGATACATCAGAGGCGTAGGTGAGCAAAGCTGGGAGGATACATTAGAAGCCAATGTGAGCAAGGTTGGGAAGATATATTAGAAGCCAGGTGTGCCAGGTTGGGAGGATACATCACAGGCCAAGATAAGCAGGGTTGGGAGGATACATCAGAGGCCAAGGTGATCAAGGTTGGGAGGATATTTCAGAGGCCAAGGTGAGCAAGGTTGGGAGGATATAGCAGAGGCCAAGGTAAGCAGGGCTGGGAGGATACATTAGAGACCAAGGTTAGCAGGGTTGGGAGGGTACATCAGAGGCCAAGGCAAGCAAAGTTGGAAGGATATATCAGAGGCCAAGGTGAGCAGTCACAGTTAAGACCAAAAAATAGGCATTCAGGATGCAGCAGTATTGCCTCTTGAACATCTGCAATCCACCACCCTACCACCTCCTTAAAACACAGTAGTGACTGCTACACATGTAAACTTAGCCTTACCCATAGATCAGAAAGTAATATTTGAAATAAGCTGTCAGTAGTGATATTTATGAACAGAAAACTATTTTTTGAGGAGGTGTGTTTGAATCTGACTAAGAGCACTGTTTTTATTTATGAATAGCATTAGTACTATAGGGAATTACATTTTTTAGTTTAAATGTTAATGTTTTGCCATGCAGTAAAAAAAGCCCTTTAAGAATAAGGAGCACTTAGCTCATACATGAAAATTTGGAAAATAAATACATAAACAACATGATTTTCACTTTCCAAATGACAATCTATTGCTGCCTTTCCAGTTGTAGATTTTTATGCATTTCTCAGATATTGTTTTTTTTTTTTTATTCCTGTGTGAGAAGACAGAATGAAAATGATAGCTGTTATGTCTATGCACTGTGTATTCATCATCGTTACCAAAGGCCTTGCTTTTTATTTTCTAGAAGGATAAGAAAAATATGCAGTAAAAAGTGAGCCTGTGTCTGCTATTTTTTTCCCTTCTTAAGTCTGTTTGCAGCTTAAACAAAGATCCGGGATTTTGTAGCTGAAGAAATGCAGCAGATTACACGGTTATATTTAACATTTGTTAAATTCTAGTAAGCAGTTCTTTCATTTTCAACACTTACTAACTGCAAATCCAAAAGAGAGTGCTCATCTTCCATAACTAATCGTCATAGCTTAATGTGGCTTTCCATTTCTCAATATAATTATTTTTTCCTGCAATTAGCAATATTGTCATTACTGTTATTGCTGGGTGTTATGGACTGAAAATTTTATTTTTATATTAAAAATATGTAAAAGCAACTGAAGGATTATTATGTGGGTTTGAACCGCTAGTACTGCCTTTTTGCAAAGTATTAAAGGGAATATGTTGTCACAGAATATACTTTAATTTTATAACATTGGCAAATATAAAAACAGTTGTATTTGACAATCTAGTAAAAGCTTACTTAAAAAATCCCCCTTCGTGTTGTGAGATCTTCCTGTCTGCTGGCCTGCCACATCATCCTGGATTCCCTGCATGCCTTGCAGCTTCTCCTCTGCTGTTTACTTTCTATTTCTAAGGACTACATACCCCATGGTACCTTGCTGTCTGCAAGCTGTGATTCTTGTATTGACTCCGCCTCCCGAAACTTCTCTTCTCAGCACCTCTGTAGTTCAGAAGGCAGGCTCTGTGAAATGTGTGACACAGCAGTGCCTACTCACAGGGGGTAGTGAATATGAGTCACAGAATTTAAAAAGTAAATGTGTGGGGATCTTCATAAAGTAAGTTTACAAACTTCAAGATCATTTTACATTTATAGGAGTAGGCTAGAAATAATTGAAGTACAGTGTGGAAATAAATATATTATATTACAATATGACCATAGATATGCTTTAATATAAGATATGTATACAAATACTGAATATAAAACATAGTACAAAAAATATATACTGTATATACATGGAAAAGTTGATATAAGTATATATCTATATAAGGAGATGTATCTAATTTGGTACTCATGTGTCTTCCCCTCCCCTGAATGCTGACACCTGCCAATGTTAGTAAGCGTTTGCATTGTCTGGGATCTGATGAACTTGGGCCCCCTACTCCATAACCCCCAACTATGCCTTATTTAGAAGGACTGTCCATGTTTTGGAACCACATTTCCCTGTCCCTCTTTTCTCCTGAGTTGTCTCATTTTTGTATGGTGTATAGAACTTTATACAACATTTAAAAAAAAAAAAAAAAATCTTATCCACACCATCACCTTTTCTCTCTGTCCTGTTATACATCCTGTTTGCAAATTTCCTTCCGAAAGATATGAGTGGCAGGGTTGGTGTTTCCTACTAGAAAATCTCCACCCACGTTTCACAGCTTTTTGATCATACTGGATAAGCAGACCTATTCGGACATTACGACTTTAGGAATCAGGTGATTTTGGTACATATTTGCTATAATTATGAATTTCTAAAGGCACTTTGTGTTTGATTTAACAAAAGAATAAATATTTTTCATTTCTATAGAAAGTCAGATCCACCCAAATTGAGAAATTACCATGGCTTTAGGCTACTGAAGGATAGGATTCCCTTCTGGGTCAGTACCAGTAAGATGTATTGGGCTGCTGCCCTGAGTGTAGATGTTCCCCCATTTAGGTGATCCACAATAAACTCCTTTTAAAATAACACCAACCTTTCCCCATGCCCACCGATTTCTGTGGTATCATGGCACACTTTGCTTGGTGCACTTTAGACAACAGGAAAATAAACGGGTCGGCTGGTTTTGTTTGTCCTCAAGCGAAAGCTCTTAGTTTTCCCCAACTTTGTGCACATCTACTCTTCGGAAAAAAGTAAGATTATCGTAATCAAGCTCTGCAAACCAGTGGAGTATTTCCAACCCCATCCAATTATTTATAAGATCTTGCTTGTGACTACCGTTAAAACTGTCAGCCAAGAACCTGTGACCTGTTCAGTGCAAATTTTCTTCTCTAATGTATTTCATAAAATATGTAAAGAGAGATTTAATGAACGTTTGGCTTTAGTAGAGGGGGAATAGTATATATATATGTTTATTCTTGGGAAGAGGGGAGTAGTTTGTATATGGCAGCTCAGGCATGGAAAAAAATAGTTGTGGGGTGTATTAAGTAATACTGGACATTGTTACTGGAATGCAGACCTCTATTTGCCCACATGATGGCAGTGTCCACTACTTTGCTTAGCCATAGATCTAACACCAGTGCCGGGGCGATCTAGGAAATGTAGTCTTGAAGGAGCTTTGTAACTGAATCATTCGAGACTGTGCTGAGTACTTCTGTTAGAATAACGCTTCCCCGTCCGAACACCGACAACAGACACCACAGATTTGAAGTAAGCCAGAAAGTAGACTAGTTTATTTTAACACAGATGCAAGATATAGAGACTCAAGGGACAAATCCCCCTTCCCTGCATAATAACACAGGGCGGGGCAATCTACATTTAGTAACAAGAGACACACAGGTATTCAAACTTCACTCCAGCAGACAGTCCCATCAGGAGGGAGGGCTGCTGGAGACACCCCCCACTAAGCTAATACACATAAACACATACATCCCATAATAGTTTGCTCCCAAGCAAGACAAACAGTAGAACAATGGGATGCAACCAAACAATCAACAACCCCCACTCCACCTATCTCCTAGACATGTCTACACAATATTAGGACAGATCACTCTGTACCCCTAACAGGCACAGGATGACTTACACAAAATAGGGATATGGAGAGCTGAGACAGGGGTCTCCCCACCTCTCCAAAGGTAGCTGGGTTCCATGTGCCCCCCATTCAAAGTGACTCCTGCCACAAGTGTCTTATACACAGTAAAGCTAGGTTTGCAACTACAAGGCCCACAAGCACTGGAGAAGGATGAAATATAACATAAATCCCAGGAAGGAGCCAAGGAGTTGTAGAGAGACACGCTAACCAGGAAGGTGTGTGTGGAAAAAAGCTGTGCTGTGTTGGACCTGGCTGGACTATACCGTGTCTGATAGGGCTGTACCAGAGCCAAGGGATGGACTGCTGTACTGATCTTTGAGCCATGGACACAGTCCAATCTTCCAGAATTGCTGCCTGAGTTGAATCCACACCACTGCCGCCACTGCATCGCCACTCAAGGGGGTCCCCTCACAATACAGACAACTTGCCGTAAACAAGATATTGCCACAGATGGATTTGGTAAGAGAGTCTTTGACCCACACAACTACTTAATTCATCAGCTAATTTTTGTCTACAACTCAGGTTCAGCAGGACTAGTACTTTCTTTTGACACTGTTCTGCAATAGAAGCTAAATAGTTTGCTGTCATTTTCTTACTGAGAACAGCAGGCATCAACATTAGAGACAGCCATCGAATCTGCCATTACTCCAAAATTCTGACTTTGATTACTCCTTTTGCACTGCTCCTAGCTGCATAATATCCCAAAGTTAACTCCTCCCACTCCTCTCTCCACATTGCACCCTCATCTCTTTAAACGTGTTTTCTATGCTCAGCTGCTTTAAAGAGGCAGTACCATTGACTGAGTGTAGCTTTCCATTTAGTTGTTCCTGAGCTCTATATCACACTGTTTCTTTTGTGCACCACCATTAAAGAGCCCCAACTAAGCCAACAGAAGTTAATATTCAAGAATGGTGCAGAGCTTGCAGTCTACCTGGAGGCAGTACTGTTTACTGGTAGTGTATCAAACTTCCTGGCCTAGCCTAGCCCATCTTGACTGTGGGGTCCTCACACATATTAGCCTGTCATACTTATTGATAGCCCTTTACCATCACGTGGGGTATCATCTTAGTCAGGGAGCTATCATTAATGCTTTTGTTATTGCTGTCCATGCTACCTTCATTCTTTATATGTACCTGGGTTAATTGCTTTGTTTTTGTATGACATTGTATTCTTCAATGCTGATTTTCAACTACTGATCTGCTACGTTACCTTTTTTTTTTTTGGTCTGCCAATACAATCTGTTCATTTTCTAATGGTCAGCGTGTGCCATTCTTATGTGACTGCTGGGATTCCCCAGCCAAGGTATTCTGGTGTTGTCAGCTGGTGTAAGGTTCTGCCTAGGGCCAGGGAAAGAGTAGAGGATCCATTACTACTAGTGGCTCCTGTTGTTGTGTTGTATAAATTCACTACAAGAACTAACTGGATTTTCAGCTGAGACTTCAACAAACTGAATCCTGATTTTGTATCACATACTTTAATGACTCTTTTGAGCCTTTATTATTAACCTGTTTTTTAAAACAATATAAGGACCGAAATCTAATTAGCCTGCTGTCCACCATCAGATGTCTCACAAGGATCAAAGGGAGGTCAACAAGACCATCATCATTTAGACTGTGCAGGGCTAGGACCCACCATGTTTTTTAACTCCTGTCTAGCTAATACCAGAAAGTGTTTCAAAAGTTTCAGAAAGTCCATCAGGGTTATTCATTGTAGACAGGTTCATGATTCTGTTTGTAGAAGGAATTTTGTATCTGGGGTGTGGAGCCTGATGGAAATTCACAGAAACAAGTACCCCATCAGGTCCACTCCCCTTGTGATTGACAGCAGGCAGTGGGCAGATCCTTAATCAAGAGACAGTCTGCAAATAGCTATAGAATCCACCCACCGCTTACTTTCAATTAGAAGAAGAGAGCGGACCTGATGGGGAACAAGTGTGTCAGCTTCTCCGCCATGCCGCGCCACTGCAGCATCCCTGGTTGTCATGCGGTTGTCGGCTATGAAGCTGACAAAGTCTTTAACGACCAGTAGCAGGGAGCGTGTAGCAGTATCAAATATGCCAGTCTGCTACACTGCGTACAGGGATAGGCACTCTGCTGATCTCTGTACATCAACTTACCCTCATGGAAGAAAAATATATTTGAAATATTTTTTTTAAATATTCTTCCCAAATATATTGTCATATATTTGAAATGCTACAATTTTGGCCATATTCAATATATTTCAAAATACATTTCAAAATATATACACCCTGTTCCAAATTATTATGCAAATGATATTTTTCTCATTTACCTAAATAATTGATGTAAATAACAATCAGCATAATTCTCATGTTATCAACTATTAAGAGTACAATTCAAATTTTATTGAGCAAACCTCCTAATGATAACAGTGTTTTTTTTTAAACATAAAAAACTTACAATGCACTGTTCCAAATTATTATGCACAGTAAGTTTCAAAACACTTTATAGGTTGTAAAGAACTGAAAATTGTCATTTGTTGTGTTTGCAGCATATTTACTGAAATCAAAAGCTATTTCAATCAAACTTTTAACAACATTTTAACTTTTTAAACATTTTAACAGGTCACGTTACATTTTAACATAGGACTCCTTATTTGATAGCAGCTTCACAAGTCTTGCATCCATTGAACTTGTGAGTTTTTGGACAGTTTCTGCTTGAATTTGTTTGCAAGATGTCAGAATAGCCTCCCAGAGCTGCTGTTTGGATGTAAACTGCCTCCCATCCTCATAGATCTTATGCTTGAGGATGCTCCAAAGGTTCTCAATAGGATTGAGGTCAGGGGAGGATGGTGGCCACACCATGACTTTCTCTCCTTTTATCCCCATAGCAGCCATTGATGCAGAGGTATTCTTTGCAGCATGAGATGGTGCATTGTCATGCATGAAGATGATTTTATTACAGAAAGCATAGTTCTTCCTTCTGTACCAGGGAAGAAAGTGGTCAGTCATAAACTCCACATACTTTGCAGAGGTCATCTTTACACCTTTGGGGACCCTAAAGGGGCTGGCCAGCTCTGTTCCCATGATTCCGGCCCAAAACATGACTCCACCACCGCCTTGATGACGTCACAGCCTTGTTGGAACAGGGTGGTCGTCCACCAACCATCCACTACTCTATCCATCTGGACCATCCAGGGTTGCACGGCACTCATCAGGGAACAGACCTGTTTGAAAATTAGTCTTCATGTATTTTTCTGCCCAATGCAGCCATTTCTGCTTGTGAGCATTGGTTAGTGGTGGCCGAATAGAAGGTTTATGCCCAGTTGCAAGACTCTGGAGGACTCTACACCTTGATGTCCGTGGGACTCCAGAGGCACCAGCAGCTTCAAATATCTGTTTGCTGCTATGTAATGATATTTTAGCAGCTGCTCTCTTGATCCGATGCATGGATCTGGCAGAAATCTTCCTTAATGTGCCTTTATCTGCATGAACCTGTCTGTGCTCTGAATCAGCTACAAATAATAGTGTGATGATCACGCTTACGTTTTCGTAAAATATCTAATGTTTTCATACCTCGTCCAAGGCATTGAACTATTTCACTCTTTTCAGCAGCAGAGAGATCCTTTTTCTTCTCCATATTGCTTGAAAATGGTGCTCTGCTTAATAATGTGGAACACCCTCCTTTAGTAGTTTTTCCTTAAATTGGGCTCACCTGCCAATCTAATTATCACAGTTGTCCAAGATTGTTTTCAGTGATCAACAGAGCTCTGACACACAATGCCATCCATGAGTTAAACTGAAAGACAAAATATTTAATCTTTGTGACACTTAAATAGAATTTGCATAATAATTTGGAACAGGGTGTATACTGCATGTTGAAATGCGTTTTTATTACAAAATATATGGAAAATATTTTTTAAAATACATTTCAAATATACTGTATGTCTTTAAAAATACATATCTACATTTTTGGAATGCATTTACGAATATATGTAAAAATATATGTTAAAATGGCTTTTTTATATCTTAAAAAAAATCTGAAGAATATATTTTAAAAAAATATATTTTTTAAAATATATATTTTTAAAATATATTCTTCAGAATGTTAACATATAAAAAATTCATTTTAACATATATTTTTACATATATTTGTAAATGAATTTCAAAAATGTAAATTTGGATTTTTAAAGACATACAGTATATTGGAAATGCATATTTTCATATATTTTGTAATAAAAAGGCATTTCAACATGCAGTATATATATATATATATATATATATATATATATATATTGAATATGGCCAAAATTGCAGCATTTGAAATATATGCCAATATATTTGGGAAGAATATTTTTAAAATATATTTCAAATATATTTTTCTTCTATATGGATAGAGCTGGTCTTAATTACCTCCAGTTTTGTTATCCATGTACTGAAGGTAATTATTTTTTGAATCTGGTACACTTTGTTAGAGTGGCACTTTTAAGAACCACCTGAATCTGCCAGACGTGTCAGTAATGTTACCAAAATGGGTAACAGGGATGTTTAAAACTGACGCAGGTCCTTTTTAAGGGCCATAGCACCATTAAAGTGTCAATGGTGCTTTATTGAATTCTCTTGAATATTTTCTGTCAACAACATGATTGTTTACTATAATGCTTCGCCAGCATATAAGGAGCAGCAGGATCAACAATAAGAAATAAATTGTGGTTACTTTATTCTGTCTGAACACCTTTGGACAATGTTGGGTAAATTCCACAAAAATGTAGAGGGCAGGAAGTCAAAGAACAGATGGAAAAAGTCACAGCTCTCTGTTCATTCTATCGTTCTTTTGTCTTGTTTGTTAGTTGTACAGTTACACCATAAACACATATCTAAAATATGCTCTTCCCAATAGCACTATCTGGTTTTATTTATTTGTTTTACTATCTTAGCAAAATGCAGAGAGCCCCTATGAGGCATGAGCATTTTCATGTGCCTAGGGTAGCATGACATATTTGTAAGTTCCAATGCTTGTAATGGCCCAATGTTTAAACCCATACCCACCCAGTTGTTAAAAAATATTGACTGATATCTGGATAGGAATGTTCTGCCTTAGCTTTTGATGATCTACTCCTAGGATTGGTGCAGTTTGTCACATGACACGTTAAGGGTGTAATTTAAAATTGCACAGCAACTCCCCCATGTTCATGTACATTTGTCCTGTTCGAGAGGGACAGAACACTCATGTTATTAAACTTTTTCCTGTGTTGTGGATTTTTTAAAATTATTTAAAATGGTAAATCCAGCATTTTGACCACTAGACGGCACTGCTAAGTTTAATAGGAAATTCATCCAAATAAGGAAAGGCTTCTTTACTATAAGAGCTGATAAAATGTGGAATAGACTTCTGCAAAAGCTAGTTCTGGTCAGCTCAGTAGATTTGTTTTTTAAAAAAGGCCTGGATTCTTTTCTAAATACACACAATATAACTGATACTGATATTTATAGGTAAAGTTGATCTAGGAAATATACACTTGCACCTTGGGGAATCAGAAAGGAATTTTTTTACCCCCCAGTAGAGCAAATTGGATCATGATTGGATAGACTGGAAAGACTTGTGCCTTTTTTTTCCAACCAGAATACCTATGTAACTATTAACTGTAACTTCTAACAGACAAATATTTTCCATTTTAAATCAACAAAAAACAGTTGACCTGCACAGGATTTAGTCTAATAACCTTTGTTTTTTTGCCCATTTGCACAGAATGAAGGTACATGCACTTTCACTAGGCGATTTGCTATGTAAATTATAAAAAATATGCCCCGTGATATCTTTTACATATAAAAACACTTTTCACAGACTGAATTTTATGAGCTGTTGGACAATGAATGCACTCCAAATCTTTGTCATATCTGGGTAACAAAACTAATCACAACAAGATTCAATTACCTAAAGTGTGTGACTATTCAGCCAGGAAAAAGACCCCTTGAGGGCTTTAAAGATAACAGATCAGCATGTACCTGAACAAGGTTTGGGAGTTTCCTGGCTTCAAAGCATGATATTCCTGTCTGTGCAGCTGATGTCTGTGTATTGATATTAGTACTGTGATAAAGGAAAGAGGTTCTACAAAAAAAAACTCTACCATAGACACTTAGCTGTAGTAATATCCAATACTCAAGCATACTGTCTAATAGACTGTTATACAAATCTTCGAAATACATAATCAGAAACCATACTCTCTCTGTAGGTAATATGACAGCCTAATTTAAAGCACACCTGTGATGAGTGAATTGAGCAGGCTGCCATTGCTGGCCTACTGAAATTCAAGTTCCCTGCTGGATTTGGCTTCATGGCTTTACAGGCCTGAAGCAGCATGCGGCAAATGAGTGTCAGAGAAAAGTCAGAATTCCTTATCAACATATTTGTTCCAGGTCAATGACTCAGAAAGTGTTGAAAACAAAGCATCGGTAGCATTTCAGAAGTAGAGATCTGCAATGTTATCATGCATATTTCTACCATAATATGTGCACTCATATTAAATTTTCCTTTATTTACATAGAGCCCTCTGTACTGCAATATGCAGTATATCAAAGCCAAATAATACCATAAAGACCTGTCATCATAGGCCAACACACATGGTAGATGCAACATTGGGTGAAATCCCTTCTGTGCTTTACAGAAGGGGCAGCACACAACATATCAGGACCTGGGGATGAAAGCACAATGGATTTATAGTGACAGACCTGCTGGAGAATTAATAATGGTGATATGGTCCTCTAAACTTGAGGTCTCCAAACTTTATAGTACGCTACATTGTATAGTTTACAAATATTCAAGGTCCAAAAAAAGAAAAATCTATAAACGAATGAATTAAATGTAAATGAATGAATAAGCTTCCAGTGGAATTTTTTTTAATTTAATCACCATGATATAATTTAGAACAACTGAGAAAATTTTTCACTAAAACATAGCAAAGAAATTCTATATAAACTTGAACCATTAATAAATTCAGTCTCTATCAGTCTGCACCTTTGTCATCAGAGTCTCCTCTTACATCAGGGTTGACATCAGAGTCCCCTTTATGTCAAAGTCCCCCCTTTCATTAGAGTTCCCACCAGAGTCCCCTCTTACTTCAGGGTACCCTTCAGAGCCCCACTTTACATCAGTGTCCCCCTTACATCAGTGTCCCCATCAGAGTCCCCCTTACATCAGTGTCCCCATCAGAGTCCCTGTTACATCAGTGTCCCCATCAAAATGCCTCCTAACTGTTGGTGTATGTGGGAGTGGAAACTGTGCGCATCAGCTATTGACTCAACAATGCTGAAGCAGAACGTAGAATCCAGACAGTATATGGGCTACGTAAGGGTAATCATCACATTATTTGGGAAAAAACTTAGTTGTGACTGGAAAAACAAACAGGCAACTGTAACAATAAAGGAACACCCAATAATATACAAGGCAGCAAATGGGCAGCAGATACAATATATGGAACACAAGTGAGCATTTCTTAAAAAACACAACAGATGGGCAATCTTAACAATATATGGCCAACAAACAAGTAATTGTTACAATATGTGGGCTACAAATGGAAAATAGTCACAATATTCAGGAAACAAACAGGCCATAACAGTGGCAATAACGTGAACTCAGTCTGTCTCCCCCTTACCTTTACTCTTGGCCTTCGTATGTACAGACCTCCATATACACATATAGCACCCCATACAAAGCAGGTTTTGGTGGGAGGATGGACAGAGTGATAGGGAAATTTCTCCAATAACTTAAGAGACAGCAACATAGACTCTATGTAGTGTGGGGAATGGCTATGGCCTCTAAGGGTTCTGGTGAAACCTAATGATTTCCACACATTTATGAAATTCCCCAAGCTACCTTGTGAGCTATAATTTTGGCATTATCAGTTTTCTCACTACACAAACACACACACACATATAAACCATACACATGACTTAGGGTCAGTTTTGGGACAAGGTCGTCCAGAGCCCAAAGATGCTAAACTGGACCCCCCTATTCATGATGTGCAAGCTTAGGAAACCCTACACCCAGCAGTAACTTGCTTGTGAAAATCGCTGCCACTTTCATTACTCCTGTCAGCCTTAACAAAGATGGAAAGTGCCCTCATCCCTACAGTAAACCATTGTGCCCAGGGCATCCACCCCTCCCACCCACCCCTTGTCCCAGACCTGCTTGGGGGAGCTTGCCACCACCTGCAGTTTTTCTGCTGACTGGTGTGTTAGGCAACCACACACACACACACACACACACACACACACACATACTCCTGTCTTGGAGATATGCTTATCTACCAACACTAATGCAACCAAATTGGCCATCCCATTCACTGTCAGCCAATTGCTACAATTTCAAAGAACTTGGGGATGCAGCCACACAATTCAATCCCACACAGATTACCAGTGAATTTACAACCAAACATATAGGTACTGATAGCAAAATGGGGTTGATTTACTAAAATTGCAGAGTGCAAATTCTGGTGAATCTATACACAGTAGCCAATCATTTTTTTAACTTCAGCTTGTTCAATTAAGCTTTGAGAAGAAATTCTGGAAGTTGATTGGTTTCTCTGAAGAGATGCACCAGATTTTGCACTCTCCAGTTTTAGTAAATCAACCCCAATGTAACAATCTCTTTGAGAGTATTCATTGTAGCCTTATTAGGCAGAGGGCCACTTATTCATTTTTATAATTTAATATCCTTAAGCGTGCAGTGCATAGAAATACCTGCAAGGGTAAACATTACAAAAAAAGAGAAGAAAGAGAAATGTGGCTAACTGATATGGAATATCTGATGTCTGAAGGACAGCAAACTGGCCCTTTGTTTAGAAAGTTTGGAGACCTCTGGTATAAATGAGTCAGAAGACAGAGTTGAGACTTCCAGAGCAGTAACTGTAGGCTCACAAATTGGGAGGCTTATCCGTTGTGGAAAATCAGCAGTTGTACATGAGGGACATGGGTTGAATCAAGGATTGCATATTCATCGTAATCATTTTCAAAATAAGCAGCAAGCCATTCAAACATCTGTGATAGCTCTAGTTTATAAAATAATCTTTAATCACCAAACCCCTGCTTCAAAAGTGTCAGCATATAAAGTTTCAGTGCAATCTGACAGCCAGAAATAATCTTCATACACTACTGTCTTCCCGATTCTTCTGTGTCTATGTATATTTTTATTTTCACATTAATTTTGCTAGGTTGAAGGAACAAGGAATGGAAAATTCCCAGCTAATGAGAGAGAGTCAGGTGTTTTTTTTTTCTCTCTCTCTCTTTTTCTGCAGTGCAGAACTTAAAAAAAAGTATGCTCTTTCTTTGGCAAGGAAGAAAAAATTAAACTTGGATGAATGTTATAAATATTATATGCTTGGGGTGCCAGAGGTACCTGGAGTCCTCATGCTTCGCTGGGTGATGTGAAATTAACTCTTTATGGAATTGGATTATGGACAAAAACATGATAAATATTAATGCACTGTCAGTTCATACGGTTCACCCTATTCATTCCAGTATTTTTGATTTAAGGCTATGGAAAAGCAACTTCTTATATTTTTTTATTAAGAATTTTTTGTTTATCCTTATTAGTTGAACTATTTGTTCTGATACTTGAATTGTACTATCAATTTCTGTTGATTTTTATACACATGAAGCTTATACATGGTGCCACATGTGTTTATGTATAGAGATAGATAGAATGTGTCATTAATTACGGAGGTAACAGTCAGATTTTGTCGAATTTTTATACAGAACTGACATGGTGTGCAATGTTTTATAGGGTAACCAAATCCACTAAAAAATCAGGTAAGGTCCCTAAAATGTACAATTTATTGTCCCTACCACACTATCAAGGGACAATTTGAGAGGTTGCCAATTAAGTTTACCAGTAGAGGAATAGGCGCAACAAGACAAACTCTCGTAAATACTATGACAGCATAGAAACGTCCATGTAGATAGTGTCCCAGGTTGGATTCAATGTCAGGGCCCAGTATCACAATGGTAATAACCACTTGACCACCATACTGCACCTATTGATAACATTGCTGTAAATGATAAACACTGTGGGGTGGATTTACTAAAGGAAAAATGCGTGCGCACTTTGCAAGAACAGTTGCACACTGCAAGTGCAGTTGCTCCAGAGCTTGATAAATGAGTTGAAGCTTCACTTTCCAAAGACTAACCAATCACATGCAAAGAGAATTTAAAAAAAACAGCTTGCACATGATTGGATGATGCAAGTCAGCAGTGCTTCCCCTCATTTGCTAAGTTCTAGAGCAATGTTTGTCAACTTTTTTTCAATCAAGGCACCCTTTAAAATTCTGCACAATCTCAAGGCACCCCATTCTAAAATTTAAAAAAACTGAACTTATAGTTTTACATAATGCAACAGTATACACACACATAGGACTAGACATGTGCATGCTGGAAATGTTCGATTTGGATGCATTTGTTCATTGAAGAATTTAATTTAGCCATAAGCATTATGTTGAACTGATTCGTTTTCAGAATTTGTTTTGTTATATTTGTCATTTGTTTCGTATATTTGTTTGTCCGGGTAGATTAGAAAAAATTAGCAGTTTTTTTTGGACGATTGCTATAAATATTGTTTTTTTGGTTTCAATATGTTGGATGGATTCAATATTTATATATTGAAACTATTCGTAAGGATTTGATCATTGCAGATGCAATGGAATAAATAATGCAAAAATTCTACGCCCCTAAATTTTTCTAACCTAAGGATTGCATTAGACTGTGGTACTGAACTGACTGTGACTGTGACAAGTACAAATTCAATTTAAATCACCAATTTATTTGAATCTTAATTATCAAACTAATTTGAAAATTGATTTAATTTCCCCATGGGCCCAAACTACTATCACTTCGTGTGACGTCATCCAAATAAAACGAATGAAACAAATGCATTAGGTAATTTTGCTATTACTTTTTTTTCGGATTTATTGACTTTCGTTACTATGTTCATTCAGAGATACCTATACATCTGAATCTCCTAAAATAAAATTTCCGTCCGAAAATCAATTTATTATGAAACAAAACGTACATGTCTACATAGGATACCCAATGCTGGAGCTAATGTGGCCCCTGTGCTGAGAGAGAGGGGCCGGGTAGAGGCTATCAAGGATGCTGTGCTTATCATCTGATGATGTCATCGGTTGTTAGGACAAAGTGTTAAAAAAAGTAAGAGTATCCAAAAAAAGTCAGTTTTACCGTAGACTATATTAACTTCAAATAGCCAATTAGTTTCAGGAAATAAAATTGAAAAAATTTGTAGTCCTGCCATCTAATTATTAATCACACTGACAGCTACTTAGAATAATTTGTTCTTGATTGTCTCTGTAAGTTCCAATAAAAACCATTATGGTGGTTGCTGATGCTGTCCATGAAAATCATATTGTTCTGTACCACCTCATACAACTTAAAGAGTAACTCTACTTTTGTTCAGAAAAAAAACATTCCCCTCTGGGTGATCTATGGACATTGGAGGGATTTTATCAAATTTTATTGCAGACTCCTACTTTTTGTTATTCAGAAGAAGAAGCTATTTGTCCATGTGCACAGTCTGGCTTGTATACAATTTTTGGGCAATTGTTGGGCAATTTTTAGTCATTTTGTCAAGGCACCCCTAAAGGCAGCCCAGGGTGCTAAGGCACAATGGTTGAAAAAGGCTGCTTTAGAAAAGGCTGCTCTAGAGCAACTGTCCTTGCAAAGTGCACAGTCTATTTGCCTTTAGTAAATCCACCTCAAAGTGTTAACAAAATGTACGAGTATCCAAAAAAGTCAGTTTTACCCCAGACTATATTCTCTTCAAATAGCCAATCAGTCTCAGGAAATTAAATTTTAAAAATAGTTGTCCCGACACCTAATTATTAATCACACTGAGAGCTTCTTAGAATAAAATTTTCCTAATTGTCTCTTTAAGTTCCAATAAAAAACACTTGGCAGCCTGACACTCATGCAGTACTCTAGGTTCACAAAGACCGCAGAGAGGTAAATGCTGCAATGAAGTGATATCAAAACATCTCAAACTGTAAAGCAATTAAATGACTGCAGAGCAGATCAGTGGTATGGATGGGTGAATACTAAAAAAAAAGAGAGCAGATGGCAACTTTTGAGGGCTGATACTATAGACAGGTGGGGAAGATGTGAAACCTGTAAAGCTGAAAAAATAGGTTAAAATAGTTTATCTATTGACTAGAAATAAAGTGAATACGCTTCCACAACACATAAAATAATAAAAATGGCCTTGTTCAATTTAAAAAATTAAACAATTTGCTGTAATACTCACCAGTAAGTCTATCCTGCTGCTATGCCGGCCTTCCAGTTAAATAACAGCGAGTGCCATCCAACCCACTTCCTGTGGACCCCAGTGTCCCGGCCGACTGGTGTTGCGCCATCATGCAGCCTGAGCTCACAATACTACTGGACTGAGTGGCACTTTTGTGTCACTACCTGAGCTCTACTGGGTCAAGGTGGGACTGCCTATTGCACTAAGGAAGGACCATCATGACAAATTCTGAAAAAAAAAAAATATATGTGTATATATATATATATATATATATATATATATATACATATAAAAGGTTTGAAATATATATATTGTTTAAAAGAAATACATTTGAAAGGGGCTTGAGGAAGGGGGTTGGAATTGGAATCGGGGTGGGTGAAGTGAAAGGGGGTTAGAGTGGCAAAAAACCTGAACTCTAGACACAAATCATGCAACTCTGTAATAATATCTAGATAAGTGTATTTTTTAAATGCAATGGAAGCAGTGTAAGTACCTGAATTTGACCTGGTATCAGCTAGCATAGGCCCAGTACAGTAAAGCTGCAGAACAGAAGGAAGTGCCACAAGGAGCCAGTCAGTTGATGTTTTGAGCAAGAAGCATGTTGATAGTAAAAAACAGAGTGACAGGGATATGAGCTTATCATTGTGCTGCTGTCATTTCATTGTCCAGTCACAGGGTGGGGCAGCTCCAGGATGATCTGGTCTCAGAGATAGTGGGTTGAGTGACAATGGCTGTCAGTCTGAGAACATCTAGTGGTGACAAAGAAGTACTGCACAGGACAGCTCTGGATTAAATACTGCAACAAAAACAGTTTTTTTAAATCATCTTTTTAATGGGCCTTTAATCTTGCTTTTTTAGGCTGGAGTTCTACTTTAGAAATACTAAACGTTGCTGATAGTACAAGTACCCAGAGAACCAACCTTTAGTATCTTTCATTATCGTCTGTTTTGCTCAAATGCGGGGCTGTTCTGATCAGGCAAAATTTCAGCACTTCCTGATACTGCTAAAGTTTTGCCAAAATCTGCAGAATGTTAAGTTCACATTGAAGCAATCTTTGAAGCTACTCAGAGGGAAGCTAAGCAGGGGCTTCAAGGCATTCAAGAAATGACCCGGCTGCCTCCTGAATTCCCCTGCCCCCTCCCCTTTTTTTTTTGCTTTTTGCTTTTCTAAACAGCAATTGTGAATGGAACTAACATGCTCCAGCTGTGAGCCCAGCATTGTCTTGTGGTTGCAGTGCACCCCCTTGTTTGACAGGTGGTGCCAGATGTCAACTCAACAAGCTGCATTATAGCTGCAGCTCTTTAATCAAAGCAATTATGAAAAAGTTAAAAAGCAATAACATATCTAAGATATTTGCCAGTATGGTGTTGCTGATGCTGTCCATGAAAATCGTATTGTTCCATACCACCACATGCAACCTACAGGTATCTCCCAAGAATATAGTTACAAAGTTGGGGTGAAAAAAAACACTAGTCCATCTAGTTCAACCAATAGAAAAAAAAAAACTACCGTATTTTCCGGAGTATAAGACGACTGGGCGTATAAGACGACCCCCTACTTTTCCTGTTAAAATATAGGGTTTGAGCTATACTCACCGTATAAGACTACCCCTCTTCCAACGCACACCAAATAAAAATTAAAAAACATCAGATTTGATTTCAATATGGTATGCTATTTCAGTATGGTATTCCAATGATGGGGTGCTATTCCTCCCACTGACACCAATGATGGGGCACGATTCCTCGCTCTGACACCAATGATGGGGCACTATTCCTCCCACTGATACCAGTGATTAGGCACTACTCCTCCCACTGACACCAATGATGGGGCACTATTTCATCCACTGACACCAATGATGGGGCACTATTCCTCCCACTGACACCAATGATGGGGCACTATTTCATCCACTGACACCAATGATGGGGCACTATTCCTCCCACTGATACCAATGATGGGACACTATTCCTCCCACTGACACCAATGATGGTGCCCCATCATTAGTGTCAGTGTGTGAGGAATAGTGTCCCATCATTAGTGTCAGTGGGAGGAATAGTGCCCCATCATTAGTCAGTGGGAGGAATAGTGCCCCATCATTGGTGTCAGTGGGAGGAGTAGTGCCTAATCATTGGTATCAGTGGGAGGAATAGTGCCCCATCATTAGTCAGTGGGAGGAATAGTGCCCCATCATTGGTGTCAGTGGGAAGAATCGTGCCCCATCATTGGTGTCAGTGGGAGGAATAGTGTCCCATCATTAGTGTCAGTGGGAGGAATAGTGCTCCATCATTGGTGTCAGTGGGAAGAATAGCGCCCCATCATTGGTGTCAGTGGGAGGAATAGCGCCCCATCATTGGTGTCAGTGGCAGGAATTGCGCCCCATCATTGGTGTCAGTGGGAGGAATAGTGCTCCATCATTGGTGTCAGTGGGAAGAATAGCGCCCCATCATTGGTGTCAGTGGGAGGAATAGTGCCCCATCATTGGTATCAGTGTCAGGAATTGCGCCCCATCATTGGTGTCAGTGGGAGGAATAGCGCCCAGTCGTTGGTATCAGTGGCGGGAAAAGTACCCCATCATTGGTATCAGTGGGGAGAATAGTGCCCCATCATTGGTGTCAGTGGGGGGGGGAATAGTGCCCCATCGTTGGTGTCAGTGGGGAGGAGGAACAGTGCCTCATCGTTGGTGTCAGTGTGGAGGAGGAATAGTGCCTCATTGTTGGTGTGAGTGGGGGGAGGAATAGTGCCTCATCATTGGTGTGAGTGGGGGAGGAATAGTGCCCCATTGTTGGTGTGAGTGGGGGAGGAATAGTGCCCCATCGTTGGTGTCAGTAGGGGAGGAACAGTGCCCCATCGTTGGTGTCAGTGGGGGAGGAACAGTGCCTCATCGTTGGTGTCAGTGGGGGAGGAACAGTGCCTCATCGTTGGTGTCAGTGGGGGAGGAACAGTACCCCATCGTTAGTGTCAGTGGGGGAGAGGAATAGTGCCGAGTGTCACAGCATGGTGCTGCTGCACACTTACTGGCCACTCCCTCACTCGATTTTCGCGGGGCCCCTCGGCTCCGCCTCCTCGCCGGTGATTGGTTGCCTGTGTGCCTTTCCAGTGCTGGCGCCCAATCACCGGTGAGGAGGCGGAGCCGAGCGGCCGTGCGACCATCGAGCGGCCGAACTAAAAGAAGGAGCGGAACGTCGTGGGACCGGGACCGGAGCCAGGTAAGGTACAGCAGCCCCCTGCCCGCCCCTGTACTTAGTGTCCCTTCCGCCACCGCGCCGCCCCTCAAAAAAGTGCCGCCCTGACACCGGCTCGCCGTATACCGGCGTATAAGACGACCCCCGACTTTTCAGAAGATTTTCATGGGTTAAAAAGTCGTCTTATACGCCGGAAAATACGGTAATAGAAAGCCTCCATATACGCAATGTCACCCTCAAAGTTGCATTCACTGCTTATTGCCCGCTAAAAGTTGATTTACTGCTAGCAGGTGGTAGCTGCGGGCTACGTGACATACCTGTGCATCACTGCCTGTTTCAGGATTTTCAGGCATGCGTGCGAGCCCCCGGCTGACTCATGCTGTGATTGGACACAGAACGAGTTTGTCTGTAGGTTTCAGCCAATGATTTTGACTGAATACCTGCTGATCGACTGTGGCCAATCACAGTATAGAGTTCTGTTTACAAACACACTGAACTCTGTACACAGAACAGTGATCTATCTGTATCTTCAGCCAAATCTGTGAGTAAAAGTAACACGCATTACATTTGTTAAGCACACAGTTAACCCCTTGATTGCCCCTTGATGTTAACTCCTTCCCAGCCAGTGTCATTAGTACAGTGTACAGTATTATCACTGATCGCTGTATTAGTGACATCAGTGTCAGTTAGCGTTCCTCCCAGCCAGTGTCTGTGAGTGCCAGATTGCCCACTACACCCCCACCATTACCGTTATAGCATCTATAGCTGTGTAAATTCCAGTATATATCCTATAGTTTGTAGACGCTATAACTTTCACAAAAACCAATTAATATACACTTATTGGGATTTTTCTTACAAATGACATGCAACAGAATAAATTTTGGCCTAAATTGATGAAGAAATTTGATTTCTTTTATTGGATATGTTTTATAACAAAAAGTATAAAATGTAATTTTTCCCATTTCTATAATATAAAATAATAGAAAAAAATCTGTAGTGCTCATATACCACCAAAAGAAAGCTCTATTACTGTGAAAACAGGATATAAATTTCATTTGGGTACAGTGTTGCATGACCGAGCAATTACCAGTTAAAATAACACAGTGCTGAATAGCAAAAAATGCCCTGGTCATGAAGGGGATAAAACCAGAGGTCAACTGGTTGAATAGAGGATCTGCTCCCAACTGTACTGTATATTTTACATTTTCTTTGCATAGGTACATGTCCTCCATGGTAGTGGCCAGCTCCCTATGGCCTTTGTTTTGTCAGCCCCTTACTTATTAGCCTTAAAATGTCCATAACTGATTATCAAGATTCATATTGATGTCAATAGGGATTGATTTTTAGGTTTGGAAGTTTCATACTTTACGTGAACTGAATGCAAACACATTACTTCATTCCAGGTATTGATTGTTTAGGGCTAAGAGATACAGTAGTTGGCTTATATTACTGTAAAGCAGCCTTTCCTCAACTAGAGTTCCTTCTGAGGTTGCTAGGGGTTCCTTCAGCAGTGATCAATACAGAATTAATCTCCAACCTATGCTGACCCACAATTCCAGAGGACAATTTTCCACTGACCTCCAATGTAGGGAGTTACCTCTACATTGATCATTCATATTAGGACACACAACAATTTTCACTAGTTGTGGTTTTTTTTTATTATTTTTCACTTAATTTCAAGGTCATTTTATTACTGAAAATAATTTTGTCATTTACAGCAGGTGGGCGTTAAAAAATGATTAGCCCTAGATGTCAAATATTCCAGGTATGCCGCATTATTTATTGTGTTATTTAAAACTCTGCACAATTTACTGATCAAACTAATGTACTGTAAGCTGTGGGTGTCATTTTTTAGCAGGAACTTTTTGAGATCTTAAAATATTTTCAAGGGTTCCTCGGTGGTAAAATGGTTGAGAAAGGCTGCTGTAGAGTGTAAAACATAGGCTAGCTTCACACTGGTTGTCAATGCTGGGAGCTTCACACCATAAATTAACTCCGCCAAGCTTCCAGCTTCGAAAACAAATGTATCAATGTACATGTAATGTACAACTGTACAGCACGCTTTCAGGCAGCGAGTTACAAGAGTTTGCTAGCAAATATATTCTTTTTTCCCATTGATATCACTGTGCATTGCATATTCTGGAGCTGCTTACATTTTGCATGTTATTTATTTATACACCCGCCTATTAAATGTTACAACACTGTAACGTGATCTGTAAATGTAGCCGCGTCTGGCGTAGTCATCTTCTGGTGTGAAAGTGCTGTGTTTTCATATGTAAAGCACTATCTTCTAATTATATGCTACATTGTGTTATTTTATTGCTGTCTGCAAATTCAACAATAACATTCTAATGTTGTATACAAATGCACTGTCCTGTCAGCAAATGACATATTATAATATATTCTTCCCACCGCTCTATGTTCTGAATATTTCAGTTTATGTTGTTGTTTCTGTAGCTGTCTAGAAATGTCATACCGATGTGATGTCCACCATGAGCCGCTCCAAGACAGATACACACAGCTTCCATTAAGATCAGACAGGGGGTGGAGAAAAGAATTCTACATTAAAAATCAACCCCAGGCGGATGTATTTATTAAAAATAATAATAATTACATGTTTTATGTCAAATTAACAAAAGCATCCATCTGTCTTGATATTCCACTTACACTATGGGACACTAGGGACACTAGTCTCACACTAGACTCCCTCAAGAGTTGGTTCTGGCCAGCTCAGTGGGTTGCTTTAAAAAAGGCCTGGATTGTTTCTTGGATACACAGAATATAACTGGATACTAACATTTATAGGTAAAGTTGATCCAGGGAATATCCAATTGCCTCGCGGGGGATCAGGTAGGAATCTTTTCCCCGGGGGAGGAACTTTTTTTTTTATTTTAATGGTTGAACTGGATGGACTTTTGTCTTTTTCACCCAGACTAACTATGTAACTATGCAACTAAACTATGTAACAAAGGGCCAGCACTCTAAGCTATTCAGAGCTACGTTTAACGTTTAACAGTGCTGTCAGTCAATTGGAACATGCTTGCAGATAGAGATGAGCGTGAGTGATTTTCTCAAAATGCAAGTCATTGCAAAATTACTAATTTCTCTGAAACTGTAAATCTACATTTTCATTAATTAACCTGCTTTTGGTGACATTGTTTTTTTTAAAAAAATCAGTTTTTCTTCATTTAGGGTTTTTAGTGTATTTAGGGTAGTTTATTTATTCATTGCAAAGCATTTTTGTATTTTAGGTTTATTTGCCCTATTTTTGTGTATTTGATTTTATTTGATGGATTGTACTTTTTTCTTTACTGTCTGTTCTTTTTTTTGTGGGAAAAAAAAATTAAATAATTAGGGTAAAAGGGGAGCGGTTTCTTAACACAAGATCAGGTCCAGAGTAGCTGAAAGGAACTTCCATAAAGTCAGCCATAGCTGGACCCTTTTGAAAAAGTCATAGGAAGTGACGAAACGCGTCAGAAAGTGACGTCAGGCGCATCGACGTTGACAGGAAGTGCGATCGCGGCCATCTTGGAAGTGGGAACATGTGGCCAGTGTTCCCTAGTCTGTCTGCATGTGCATCTCTATGAGGAGGAGCTGCCTTATTCTAATTGTAATGTAAGTTACTGAATAAAGGATGTTATTTATTGAATCTACCATATGTAATTTCGATTTTCTTATGAGGAGAATGGAAGAAAAATTGCTTTACTGGATCTAATACTGGATGGAATTCTACAGTTAAGGAGATTTGTATTAAGCCCTGTTTTTGGATATATAGGGTAATTATCCATTTAGCACACGAGTTGGAGATCGTTTTGGTTGGGGATGTGTGTAGGATCACTGATATATAGAGTGTGGTGTTACACATTTGCAGTGTTAAAATTTGAGTTGTTTTCACAGATTCACATAGTGGATATGATGTGTGAATGTTTCACTGGTTAAGTATTTGGTTACACAGAAATTTAAAAATATATGCGTATATGCAGATATTTGCAGAGATTAACACATTTTTTTTTAATTTTTTTTTTGTTTGTTTGCTTTGGAGTGTCTCACAAGTATTGCATGGTGCACTGGAAGGGGCACGTGTGTATTTATTACCAAAAGGTATGACACTATGTTAAGTGTTTTCTTTTTCAGGTATATTGGCATCAGAATTTGCGGGTGTTGAGAAAAAGATTTTTCGTTGAAAAGAAGAAAAAAAGAGACTTTTCTGAACATTTGTTTACATTAGTGGGGTTTGTTTTTGATATTTGGGATATTTATGTGATTTTGTCTAAAAGAATAGTTTTTATACACAATTTTTGATTAACCTTGAAGGGTGGAGGTGGATTACTTTTCTGGGAATTTGTTTGTGTGTGCTGTATATTTGAATACATAGCTGGACTGAATCTCGGCTGGTTCAGCAGGGATCGGCTGAGATTCGATCCAGCTATGGGCAAGCTGGTTGTACTGAAATTAGTCCATCGATCAACTTCAGGACAACCATCCTGTCAGATTTTTTTACAAATAATTACTGCTGGAAGCTATAGCCACCAGCAGTAATAATTGTGTTCGGCCAACAGGGAAGGCTCCTCTCCGGGAGAACACAATAGCTCCGCGGAAGGGAGGGAATCGATTTCCTTTCTTGCAACTCATGGTGAGTTAATGAAGAAGATGAAATCAAGGTGTTTTTGTTTTAACACTTTGATTTGTCTTCCTCACTGACACCTCTGCATTTCACAAAAAAAGCTAAATTTCACCAAAATTGTATTTTTACATAAACTTTGTGGAAATAAAAATTCCCAATTCCCTCATCTTTCCTTGCAGTTGGAGATAGCAGAGTGATGACTTTAGCAGTGTGCGGCTTGTTCTTTGTTGTCCAGTCACAGTCTAGGGGCAGGCCAGTGATCAGGTTGCATTAATTGATCACAGTAACAAAGGTCACAGAGAAAGAAGAGTGTATTTAGGGTAGTTACTTTTATTTCATTTCATAGTGTTTTCTTTATTTTTGTTTTTTTCCCTACTGTTTGTCTATTCCCTTTTACTAGTGTTTGTAGTTGACTTTTTTCTTTATTGTCTTTCTTTTTGAGAAAAAAAATATTTAAAATAATGAGGTTAAAAAGGAGCTGTTTTAGGCACAAGAACAGGTCCAGGATAGTTGAAAGGAACTTCCATAATCTTCAGATGTCATTTAAAGCCTGTACTGTGAGCTCTCAATAAAGAGTCAATGAGGGAGAAGAAATTAAAATGTTTTTTTAGTTTAACACCTTGAATGCCTCTTCCTCATTGACACCAATGCATTTCAACAAAATAGCAAAATCTTAACCAAAATGTTATTTTCGCTAAAAGTTTGTGCAAATTAAAATCTCAATTCCCTCATCCTTCCTCACAAGAGGTGAAATCAGAGTGATGATGTTAGCAGTCTGCTGCTTCTCCATTATTGTCCAATCACAGTTTAGGGGCAGGTCAGTAATTAGAATGTGTTAATTGATCACAGTAACTAGGGTCACCGAGAGAGACAAAGAGGAAATTCAAGTAAATGCATTATCTTTATTTAGAAATATATATATTCTGACTGATTGCATAGCTGAGCTGAAGTGTGTTCCAGTATTTGCTTGGAGTTCTAATATAATAATATATGTCTTGTACCTCCGTTGATATTTTGCTCACATGTTCACAGTTTAGGATGTGATTTTAACAAGTCTCTGCAAGCAGGAGATAACAGCAGCATATGAAGATTAAGTTCATAAAGAACTCATGTCAGCGGCTTTATGGAGTCATTTCATTAGCAATACAAATTTTGTTTCTAATTAAACTTCACCTACCATTATTTTGAAAAACAACCTCAATCCCAAATTAAAGATGAAGGAATCGTTGCCCACATTTGGCGTCCAGGATTTTGCTGGTCTATTTCACTTTATTTTCTGGTGGGAAGCTACCTAAATTTATTTCAAAATACTACTACTTGCAGCTATGCACCACGTGCAATTGGCCTGCCCGTCAATGTTGCCATACATTGGCCATTCATATGAAATCTAATTACTGATCAGACACCTGGAGAATCTCATGTTCATCCAGGGATTCCCTTGTTCCAATGTGTTCTCCATCTCTACTTATGTAAAGGTGTCAAATGCACCAGGACTCGAATATATTTCTACAAAAGGTGAGTCCTTGGCTTGGTAAGTATGTGATCAAGGGGCAAGCTTATTATATGAAGTTTTAGTGTTAGGATCTGCTTCCCAAAGATGTTAGAGATACAAAACGTGTAGGATGGAAACATTTGGACATGACATCATCATGCACAAAGCTGGACGAGCTCACAGCCTGTGTATTTCAGCTTGAAAAAAAAAAAGTCAGCAGCTACAAAAACTGTAGCTGCTAACATTTAAAATACAGACACTTACCTGTCCCTCGGTCCAGCGGTGTCCTCACCACAGCTGGTTTCACCAGCCGTCTTCTCTCCCTGGCGCCGGCATCATCTGTGAATGCCTGAGAAGTGCTGAGCTTTGTGAATGGTCACGTAGTCTTCTGGGACCTGTCACGTGTCCCAGAAGACTACGGGGAGGGGGGACAACTTCCGCTTCCGATCGCCTAGGCGATCGCAGCGGAAGTAGGAGCGGGTACCTGTCAAATTCGGATACCCACTCCCCAAAGGTGGCAACCCTTAATGGGGAGGGGGGGCAAAGCCTTAAAGTGGAACTTCCCCTTTTGGGTGGAGCTCCGCTTTAAGTGTTGGGTTTAACATCAAGAAAATGTAAGTACATTTCTTTTATTTCTTTTTAAATAAAATAAGAGTTTTACATGACAGAAGCTTCTCCTTCCTATTTAGTCTCTCTATGATGGGTATTACACAGATGATGAGGATGGATTAGAGATAAAGGCTGGAGTTTGGAGGAGAGTAGATCGAGACATTATAAGATGATATAAGATGATGCTGTCTAATATTGATCATTTATATTTGAGATGTCTTAGATACGTTTTTTAGAATAGCAGCTGCTAATTTATTGAATGAAAGTTGGGCGGCACAGATTTATTAGAATAATATTAGTGTTAGGGCTACAGATATCAAATGGTGCGAGGGTTGTAATGGGGTAAAGGAAGAGATAGTGTAAGGGAGCCTTAGGCTAGGGGATCGAGTTCTGTGTAGGGGGTTCTGCCACCAGCTCTGTGCCAGTAACTACCAGCACTGAACACTGATTCTGAAAGTTAATATATCCAATCACACATGACTCCCTTCATTTGTTTAACCACTTGTTGCCCGATCGCAGTAGAGTTACTGTGACTGAACGGCAGCTGCAGGCTCAGCAACATAAAGAAATGTTGTGATCCTGCTTCCAAGTTTGGGGCATGCATTTGCCCCCTGCTGTCCTTTGGTAGTTGAACACAGCAGGATTTTAACAGCACGTCTGCGTCAATGATTTATGGTCAGGACCTGCTGATCGGCTGTGTCCAATAACAACACAGAGCCCTGTGCTTACAAACAACACAGGGCTCTGTACACAGAGCTGTGATTTGGCTTTTTGGCAAGATTGCCCGCCACACTATCACAGCCCCACTATAAGCCGCTGATCACCACCATTACCAGTATAGCATCATAGCTGCATAAATTCCAGTATATACCATAATTCGTAGATGCTGTAACCTTCGCACAAACTATTTGGATTTTTTTTTTCAAAGACATGTAGCAGAGTACATTTTGGCCTAAATTTAAGAGGAAATTAGATTTTTTTTTTTGTATGTTTTATAATAGAAAGAAGAAAATATTTTTTCAACATTTTCTGTCTTTATTCGTTTATATAATAAAAAAGAAAAAAACCCCAGCGGTGATCAAATACCACTGAAAGAAATCTCTATTTGTGTGAAAACATTTTATAAATTTCATTTTCTGTACAGTGTTGGATGACCGAGCAATTGCAATTAAAGTAGTGTGGTCCAAAAAAGAGTGCCCTGATAATGAAGGGGGTAAAACTTTCCAGAGCTCAAATGGTTAACCTACATAACTCAATAAATTACCTTAAGTTATGAGCTTTATTTTGACCCACAACGATACTATTTTATGTTCCGCAGAAAAAGCAAAAATTCCCTGCACAGTACAACCTTTTGTGTTAGCGCCCTTCAGATGTAGTTGTTCACATACAACGCATTGTGAGATCTTTGACAAATCATTAATATAGTTCAGTTACACCTTTTTGCGTATGGCAGTTATAATTGTTGAATTGCCGGCAGTGCTAACATTCCATGGCTCTCTGCTGATGTATCAAGTAAAAATACCAGCCTTAGTTATTAAAGAATAAGTGAACCTTTAAAACACACTACCGCCTTTTAACATATCTAAGTACTTCAAATAAGTTTGCATATATAGCTTTCCTTTATTCTCATTCCTGTCTTTTGAGTGCCATACTGGGATCATTCAGGGTCCTGACACCTCACCACCTCTGTTATTTCCAGTAGTCATCTGCAGACACTGGGCTCTATGCATTCAGTTACATGAAAGGAAGCATCAGTGACATTCCTTTAGATGTACATGCTCTAGGGGTTCACTCACAATTGGCTGACAGCAAGGAGCATACCCATTGGAAGGCCCTTTTAAACTTCTTTGCATTAAACATATGCATTTTAAACATGCTTTATGCATTTTATACACATTGTGGTGCATTTTGGGGTGATTTTCAATGCATTGTGTTTGTTCCCAATGGAAGAGGAAGTGCCTTCTGCTTTTCTCTCCAGTTATGTGAATATGTGTGCACAATGAACATTTGTGGGTATTATATATGCAAACATTACTTTCTATGGAAGATACACGGGGCACATTGGTCAGGGTATTACATACGCAAACATTAATTTCTATGGAAGATGCATGGGGTACCTTGTGGTGGAAGATTGTTGGAATCATTGAAAATACGGACACTTTTTTTCTTGGAACACTTTAATTAATGCACTTTAAAATTGGAGCACGGGACACTTTAATACAATTGGATTTGGATATCTATGCACTTTAAGTTGAAAGCATTGGTCATTTTTCCACCTTTATGAAATTGACCAAGAAACAACAAACAGGTAGAAGTATTTGACAAGTCCTGTGATGACACTTGGTCATTACTATACCTTTAGCTACATCACTGTACCAGGAACTATGGCAGAAAGGCACCTTCTGAATCATTTCAGATCAATAATGTGTGGTTTTGTCTGTACCACCAAATTCCAGCTATTAAGGGCTTATTCACATGATGTGTAGGAACCCTGGCCACCCCTCTGAATTGAGATCTGTGCTGGATCACCTTTCAGAGGCATTTGACAAGCCAGAGGAGACGATATGTTTCCTCCTCATTGCCTGATTTAACCCTTTAAATACCATACCACTGCTCTGCAATTGTGTGCATTACAAGCAGTTGTAGGGCTGTTCCCCATAGACTTGCATGGGAAATATTCAGCAGTGGTAACACACACCAGTTATGACAACGGCCTGATGAGGGAGGACGCATGCTCTGAACGTGTGCCAAGCCCCGCCATCATGTGACAATAAGTGACCTCTCCATTGCGCTGAGGGAATCCCAGAACTTGGAAGACATGCTGGAAACCACCAGCATCACCACCAGACACTGGATCTCCCCATTCGCCTAGAGCTGGGGTGTCAAACTGGCGGCCCTCCAGCTGTTGCAGAACTACAAGTCCCATCATGCCTCTTCCTTTGGGAGTCATGCTTGTAACTGTCAATCATGCAATGCCTCATAGGACTTGTAGTTTGGCAACATCTGGAAGGCCACCAGCTTGACACCTGTGGCCTAGAGGCTCCACACTCCTTCACCATAAGCAGATGCTTTTTATACAACAAGCGCTAATCTTCTTACCTTTGTGACGTCCTGTATTACGATACATTTTTACCTATTAAAGAGCTTTTACACTGCACTTAGAGGGCGCAACCTCTTTCTTCCTGATACACCATTTATGACATGCTGTCTAATTTTTTTCCACAATATGTGTACAGCTCTGGATGACTGCATATCTGTGTTCAGGTGGGCCTTCATGGGGGCAATAAAACCATGGTCTCAACCACTTGGTTTTTCTGAGCCCCCCCCATCCCATACACTCATGTGAATGAACCCAAATAAGCTTCTGTGAACAGCTAAACTGACACAGGTGTGCTGTATCTTAAAACGATTTGCAACTGTGCTATAGGCAGGGGTTCTAGTACGTTCACCAACAAATGTCACACTGTCTGACTTCTTGCTCCTTTATTCTCAGGTATACTCTCTCCAATAGACAGGTATGTGTCCCTGATCTGCACAGACTGCAGCAGCTCCAAAACAGACCCACAATCCAATCAATCCCCAGACTATCAACCTCACCACTCAACCAAACATTTTATGTTAGATCGGGGGTCAGCAACTAGTAGATCATGATCTGCCAGTAGATCTTGGACGGGTGCCTGGTAGATCACGATCTGGGCTTGCTGATCGGCCATCCAACAGCATAAGTAGCCATGCAGAGAGACTACTTCTAATGATGGAGCTCTAGTAAGGAGCAAGAACCGCATAAGCTGATGTGGTGCCAGCTCCTACAAGTATTTCCACACTTGCAGCCATAGTTAAGAAACCCCTACTATAGGTTTGTAATGTGTGTCATGCACCCCTATTCACACAGCATACTTTAAAACAAATTGTTTCTTTGGATTCTAGGACTAGGACTCTATAGGCAACTTGAAATTGCTCAAAATAGCTTGCAATGTGCAATTAGGTGGACAGACTAAGGGCTATGTTCTAAAAAAGTACATTAATATACAATATACCACCCACAAGTTGAGATCTTTCACCGTTTGTTAGGACAGACAGCATGCACATCTAGTGTACAGCTGATAATAAACATCTGCCAGCACAGTTTTTTTAACAGCTGATTTATAGCTGAATTCCAGAAATTCAGCTCCTTCATAAAAAGTGAAGGTACTCTGTGAATCAAGTCCAACAAGGTGCATGCCACCTCCTAGACTTATCCCTATAATTTATATCTGACAAGTTTATAGTATTCCTGGAAGATGGCTATCACTGTATTTCCAGGAGTCTGATTCTGATCTCTGCATCTTCAACAGTAGAGTCGCTGCAGCTGCTATGCCCTCCCCTCCCCTCCTCCTGCCCAATCACAGAAGCTTTAGTATTATGTGAAATCAACAAAATAGAAAGGCTTCTGTGAATTGGTAGCTTTGGGGAAGGGTGGGCGGGCTCTGTGTGCCTCTCTCCTGTCACAGCCCTGAGTGTATCCTCCAGCAGAGCAATACATCTGTCAGATGTAAATAAGATAATAATTATTTACATCTGTCAGATGTAAATAATGGAGAGAAGACCATGAGATACCATGCACCTCTTTGGACTTGACTCATAGTGTGCATACATTTTTTACAAAGTGGCTGAATTCCTGGAATTCAGCTTTAATCACTTACTGAGTATGCAGCTTCTTTATCTTTTAATCCTTGCGTTGTTGGTGCCACAACCACTGCCCAGGGTTTCCTGTTTCTCCATTCTCTGAGCATCTCAGAGCCTGGTCATATCCTGTTTTGAGATTAATAGATATAACACAAATAACTTCCTAAAATATAAAGCTACACCAAATAATGTAAGGCTTGTGATCCAGGAACTGAAGGTATGCATAGTTCTTTTATGTAATACTGTTGTATAAAAGTTGTATATTTAGTATACCAGTCCTTTAATCATTCATCAAAAGGCTATTGTGTTTTGTATGGAGTAAATGAATCTGACAGATTTAAAGGCACGCTGTGGGTAAAAGTTATGTTTTATGAATTATTTCTCCGGGGCTGAAAGCTAGCAGAGTCTAGTGACTAGGACTTTTCATCTCCCCCGCTATATTCATATCTTCTATTTATAGCAGAGGCATCAGAGACTGAATTTGTATAGTGGTGCTAAGTGACTTGTGTGTATTTCAAACAGTAATGCAGCACTTTCCATCTGTGCTCAAGTGGAAAACAGTCAGTTTGATTTTCTTATGGAGATCCCAGGAATCAATGATCCAGAATTCCCTTGTAGTTTTCATGTGTTTACTCACACAGAACAATGCTGATAACCTGAAAGGGGTTCTCATCATTGATGCCAAGTGAAAGAGGAGCAAGGAACACATTGATAGTAATTGCAATTTATAGGGTTCCACTAAGCACCATACCTACCCTGCACTTAGGCTTCATACCAAGAGCCAAAATGGGGTGCTTTTTAAAACTGTTTTGATGACCCAAAGGCTTCAATACTTTGAATACCTAACCAGGACCAAGTATGTAGATCATAAGTTTTAACTTTCCTCCTTCTGACTTTCCTCTGACATCACTTGCTGCATGCTTTTTCCAGTTCACTGATTCAAAAAGTATATAGGCCTGAGACAGCCAATCAGCCATTATTTTTATAATATTCCTGTAGTAATATACTGTAGGTACCAGTGGTAGAACTACAGCACAAAGTGGTGGGCCAGGCATTTGTCAGTTCGGGAAATGTGTCAAGAGACAGACAAATCTTTTGCAGCATTTCTTCAGGACTTTGAAGAACATTAGCATATACATTACAATAGCTCATGAATAAAATTATCATAAAAGTGGCCTGGGGAGGGCCCTAAATTCTGGAATTGGATGGGCACCAAAAATGGCTGGAGTACAGGGCAAATGCAGTAGGGTTTGGAGGCTGGTGTACGTGCACTCACCTCTAGTTGATGTTGTTTTACTGACATTTGCTCCAAACCCCTATCACTAATTAATTCCTGTTCTGTTTATCCCCTCATCCTATGCCCGGTGTCTCTCTGTTTCAGAAACATTCAAGTCACAAACATTCAATGACCATCACACCAGAAGTTAAAGACCTCAAATCTTTACTGTTGTAATGACAACATAGCTTGAAAAGCATAAGACATAAAACCTACTATGTCTTGGAGACACTATGGTCCTACTATGTTCATGCAATGGTAATATTACAACTAAGGCCTCCTTTTCACTCCTCTCAAAACCTCCTTCTCTCCAGCCCCCCCCCCCCCCCCATCACCTCCTTCTGTGCTTGTCTCCAGGATTTCTCCAGAGCTTTTCCTTTCTGGAACCTCAGAGACTTCCTAACCTAAGACATTCAGCTTTCTCCTACTGTTTATTTCTTCAGGAGATCATTGAAAACTTGTTCCTTTAGTGAACCCTATCCCACCACCACCTACCAACTGGAATTTTACTTTCCCCATCAACTCATCCCCCCACATTCAATACATTTGGTGCCACTTACCTCTCCATTTAGATTCATAACTCTTACAAGCAGGGACCTCAGAACTCTTCTGTGTTGTACTAGATTGTAACTATACTGCCCCCCTTAAATTTGTAAAACACTACGCAAACTCTTGGTTCTTAATAAATACTGTATAGTAATAATAATAAAAATTTGAGATTTTCAAGCTGAAGTTTAGCTTTAAAAAATTCCCTACAGCTTTAGTCACGTCATTTACCTGTAATGAAGGATATCTGACGTTGTGCAGGCAGCTGGCTCGTAGAAAACAAATCTGTCCTGGGATGCCAGCCCTCTTCCTGGCTTTGAACTTTGATCCCTGCAGTGGTTAAAGCAGTAGTAACTGTAACCTCTTGGTGACTTGTACCTATAGATAAGCTTATAATAAAGAAATATCTCCTAAACATTTAGGAGATATTCACTATTTCTACATCCGAAGATGTCACTGCACTCTGGATGGGTGGCACACTGAGTATGCTGTCCATTCAGAGTGCTGTGGCACGATCATGGCTCCCATATGCATGTGAGGGAGTGATGACATTACGGCTTGGCCATTCAGATGGCCAGAGCCCGCAAACCTGTAAGATAGACTGAGCAAAGATGGAGGCTCTGACAGCAGTTACAGAATGCCGCTGGAGGACTTCATTTTAGGATAAGTCTTTCATAATGTGCTAGTATGCAATGCCATTAACTTGCAGGGGGAAGATTTTTTTTTCTCCAGGATTTACTACCACTTTAACCGCTTTCTATCCAGAGGATTTACCCCCCTTCCAGACCAGGCCATTTTTTGCGTTACGGCGGTGCATTACTTTAACTGACAATTTTGCGGTCATGCAATGCTGCAGCTAAATTAAATTTACATCCTTTTTTTCCCACAAATTGAGCTTTCTTTTGGTGGTATTTGATCGCCTGTTTGTTTTTTATTTTTTGCGCTATACAAAAAAAAAGACCGACAATTTTGAGAAAAAAACTTTATTTTTTACTTTTTGCTATTAAACATGTCCAGTAAAAAAATGTTAAAAATCAAATTTCGTCAAAATTTTAGGCCAAAATATATTCTGCTAAATGTCTTTGCTAAAAAAAATCCCAATACGTGTAAATTAATTGGTTTATGTGAAAGTTATATTGATTACAAATGGCGGTATATATACTGGGTTTTTTTTTCTACTAGTAATGGCGGCGATCAGCAGCGATCAGCAACTTATAGGGGGATTGCGGGACCGCGGCAGGCATTCTGACACTGGGGGGGAACTGACTTGGTGTCACTGACATCCCCAGTGACAACAATATAGTGATCAGTGCTAATACAAAGCACTGACACTGTACTAATGGCTCTGGGCAGGAAGGGGTTAGCATGTGGAGCGATCAAAGGGTGTGCTGTTTTACTAGGGGCTGTGTATGTGTGCTTCACTGTAAGCGGGTAGGGCACCTCGCATGTGCCTCCTACCCAAAAATGCAAAATCATGTATATATACGTGATTTTGCACACCCAGGCCACCCTGTAGCAGTACTTCTGCTATAGGGCAGATGGGAAGTGGTTACAAACTTCAGGTCAAAATAGCAATACAGATGGTTTGACATGGACTCGTCTTCCCCCTTTCTCCTCCAATGAGAGAAGTTCTTTCACCAATTACATTGCCTGTAACATGATCTGTGAATGGTGGAGAGTCTGACCTGTAAAAGGATTCTCTGCCCCATCCATAGATTGTGTTATAAGCAGTGTAATCAATGAAATAACTTTTCTTAAAGTGGAACTGAAGTCCTGCTGTAAAAACTGCAAGCAGGCAGGCTTTTTTTTGCAGAAGAGATATGCCCTGTCTCTTCTGCAATAAAATGCCCCTACCTGCCTATTCGCTATTTCCTCCAGCACTGTAGCGCAGCTTATAGTGCTGGGGCGGTCTATAAGTGCCAGGATTATGGCCTCCTGTGCATGTGTACAAAAGACATTATTCCTCACTGGCCAATGAAGAGGCCCAAAGACTGGCACTCAGAAGTAGATGCCAGTGCTGGCACAGGTAAGTCCTGCTTTAATGGAGGAGGAGGAAGGTGAGATCATGTCCTTGTCAAATCATCTATACTGCTGTTCTGCCTGATGACCTAAAGCTGTTAACCTTTGCAGCACCAGAAGTACAGAGCCAGGAAGAGGACAGGCATCCCTGCAGTGAAGATTTCTCCAGGATCCAGCTGCCTGCACAACATGGAACACAATTAATTACAGATACGTGATAGCTGTAGTGAATTCATTTTTAATTTGGAAATATTTAGATCCTCACAATATCACTGCCGGCTGTGCACCCACCTCCTAAAGTTGAAGGTGTGCGACAGATTTTTGTCCAATCAGAATACACCGATCCACACATTCTAGTAGTATATGTTATAAAAGCCCAGGAAAATCATGGCAGGTCCAAAAATCCCATCTAAATGAGACAATCAGCAGATTTATTATTTATAAGGCTGGAGTGCTGGCATCTACAAATTGTGCTAATTAAGATGAATGTTCCCACGTTGTTATACAGTATGTGTCCTGCCAGCCACACAAGAGCTGTGATAAGCGATAGCTTCTGCCGTCCTTGCATCCCTCATGTTCACACTGTGTGTCACCACAGTTCCAGAGCTTCAAGCAGGCTCTGGCTCAAACGTCTGGCACCAATCCTGCAGGCTCTGGAGAAATCGTTCCACAAAGTAGAATAAATTAATGGAACTAATTAACATGATGTTAATTATTTGTAAATTGTATGTTTGGATACACATTACTTGAGAGGCATATGTTACATTCAATGTTTATTGAAACAAGTGACTGCTAATCGTCTCTCCTGAGTGTTCCTTTTAAAACCGAGTCAGCAAACAGCAGGCTCACTAAAAATAAAAATTGCCTCCTAAGGGAAAGCATGAATTATTGTGCATAATGAAATGAGTAACTAACCCAGCAAAGTACCTTGAAACGTCAGCTGGAGGGAAAAAAAAAAGTTTGAAATGACTCTCGTAGGTAATGAATGTTTGTATGAGATATTCCATATACTAATTCTGCATTGATCACTGGTTAAGATTTCCTCTGTGTTCTTAGCTGTTTGGAGACAAGACAGAAACTTTATGGGAAGTTTTCCAGATGCAATCCTTTTATGTTTTTATTGTTATGGAACTCTAAAGAGTACTTCAGCAGGAAGAACTGATGTTATGTATGTCAGCTTAAAGGAGAATTTCAAACAAAATACAATAATCAGTAATAAAAAAAGCAAAAGTATAGCTTACTTATCTGTACCTGCATTTTATTTTTCGATGTACAATTTGAGAAGAAATGTACCAACAGCAAACTCCAGTGAAAAATAATAAAAACGAATAACCCATGAGCCCTTTCGCTGGTGCCAACAAAACTATTAAGTCAGCGGCAGCAAGCACACAAACTCCTGGCCACTATAGCAGCCGGAAGTTGGTTTACATTTTTACTCCAGGTTGCCAGCTATGTAATAGAATTGATTCACTTTATTGTAGGAGAATGTGCTGCCCCTACTATCCCCCCAACATGTGTTCCAAGTCTATATGTACCTCCTGGGTGCCTAGGACCTCCATGTTGGGTGTCGGGATAGAGAAGGGCAAGAGATCTTTTTTCTGTGATGAATGAACCCAGAAGCACTCAGCTCTGAGCACTTCAGGGTTCAGAGCTATCACGAATCACAGCCTGTGCTTAATCAGCTTTAACATATAATTGGATAATCAATTATATTTGTTACATGTTCCCATCCCATTAGCATACATTAAAAGGGAAGTATGGCCGAAGCTTGTTTGGCCATACTTGTCATGTGAGTCACAGGAGTACAGTTCCTCTTGCACTCCTGTGACCCAGAGTCAGCTGACAGCAGGCTAAAGTCTGCTGTTGGCTTACTTCACACACCCACTTCAGTCTCTGAAAGGATCTCAAAAATAATGTCGGGATCTACTCAGATTCCTGACTGGCAGCTATCTTAGCCTCTCCGAGTGAGAGCCTGAGCCTGCTGCTCCCGCCCTCTGCACAGCTCGGCTCACCAGTGAGCACTAGAGGGGCAGAACAGAGAGCTGGTGATTGACAGATGACATTCTGTGCTCAGAGAAGACCCAAGAACTGAGACATCCTAGGTCACATGATCAATCAGTTCTCATGCTTAGAGTCAGTGGGGGAAAGCTTGCAGCATCAAAGTTGTATGTACTGTGTCATGCCTTAAGCATATGCTTATGTCATGTCCTTTGTTAGTTAAGTGTTCTTGCATGGCAAGACCACTTACTGTTATCTCACATATATATTCTAATTATTATAGCCAAATTTACCACCCTAACTCCTCCCACAGTTTTTACACTACATAGACAGTAATATACCGAAATGTGTGGATTGTTCCTGATTGGTGTGCTATTACTTTGTGGAACGATTCGCCGAATGGTTCATGAAATATCGGCGTTTTTGTGGTGAAATTGGTCCCATAGGAATGAATGTCGGAATGTTCAAAACTAGAGTGGGAGCTGACAAAAGCTAGAGTGGGAGCTGAAAAATCAGAACATGATCTCTAAACTGCCATCACTCCCTCATTTTCAAGCCCACCCACACAAATCTTATATCAAAACGTTCAGCTATCCCTGCTGCCACTAAAAATGTCCACGGCTAAGCGATAGTCCTGATAGTTTTCACAATATGACCATTTCTTTGCAACTCACGCCGCCCATTGACATTCATTGAAACTCCACTCTAGCCACCTCAAATTTGAAGGGCAATTTCTAAACTGTGACTGTGCCTTAATTTTTAATATTTCAGAGACATGATATGCATCAAAATGTAGGTCTGGGTCTTGTGATTCTCACAATATAAAGCTCTTCGCTGTAGGATTTATACAACCGTTTGAATATGGCAACCGCCAGTGAAGTGAGCAAGTTGGAGCAGTTTGTTTTTAACCGCTCTTCTCTGCGCTTGCTGTAGAGTGAGTTGCCGTAGGAAACCAGGTGTGTGAGCAGGCAGCAGAGTGACAAAAGCTAGAGTGTGAGCTGAAAAATCAGGACATGATTTCTAAACTGCCACCACTCCCTTGATAATGCTGCTAATGTTTTTATAAATGTATGTTTTAATGTAACTGTGAAGCACTTTGGGCAACAACATTGCAATTAAATGTGCTATATAAATAATTAAAAGTTGAAATGCATTTCTCACTCTATCAAACTTGCCATGTGCACTTTTTAAATTTGATCAATCAATTGGTTAGTGTAATGTTTACTATCTTTACTCACTCCAAACATTCCACACAGTTACTCTGCCCACTTCATAAAGTTACTCTGCCCAGTCCAACCTTGTCAGGAATCTAGGAATGACCAGAAAGGTGTGGACTGACACAGGGAAACGCAGGTTTCAGGTATAGTATAATAATACAGTTTATATATATATAAATGCACAGTGAACAAACCAACCTTCCACTAATCTTAGTAGGTGCAGGAACACAGACGTAGTCAGGGCTGGAGAGGTGGAACGGTCAGGCCGGCCGTAGGGTTCTGTAATGACCGTTTGGTGGTACCTCTAGTGGTCCCCAGGACAGGATTCCCCAGGGCGCGGAGTCTAAGTCCCAGTCTGCTTATTCACCAGGGCCCCTGATGGTGGGGATGGACTTGGAGCAGACAGGAACCAGGTCGCGGCCCCTGAGTACACCTGCTAGTGGTAGAGGGATCCGCCAGAGGTATGTGCAGGTACGGCTGGATCCGTGCAGGATGGATGGATGGCAGAGTAGCTAGCGTGGTCAGACGGGCCAAGTCAGCAACGTGCGGGCAGCAAGGTACCAAAGGAGCAGGCAGAGAATGGTCAAGGTCACAAGCCGGGTTCAGTAACTCACGGGCAGCGCGGTACAGGGGATCAGGCAGAAGGATGGTCAGGCAAGCCAGGGGTTCAACAGGAGACGGTCAGCAGAGGTCAGGATCAAGCAGGGTCAGCAACGAAGCAGGAACACAAGATACCAGGTACAGAGGCTCATAGGAAACCATACACCAAGGCCCAGATCACAGGCCTGGTCATGCCTTAAATACACCTTTCTGCAATCAGCCCCAGGTTTGGCTGATTGCACGTGTGAGCTTCTGGCTGCTGAGAGCACCCGCTGGTCAGCTCTGGTACTGCAGCCCACACGGCAGATGAGTCCCACCACCAGTGCTGAGTCCATTCCTGACAAACCTTTTCACAGTTACTCCAGCCACTCCAACCACACAATAGTTACTCAAGCCACTCCACCCAGTTACTCCGCCCACTCCAGTTGTAGACTACTGGTGGAGGCAAGAACACTTCACACAATTTCCCCAGAAATTGCAGCTTTTCTAGTTATTATTATGCTATGGAATGTAAGGTAAATTGTAATATCGCAATCTAGTGGCTCTTTTGTATAATTACAGGTTTTATTTTCTTTAGTTACACATATTGTTGCTTAAAAGCCACTGTAGTTTTCCCATCATCCTATGGTCTTCACCATGAGATCTCAGAGACATTTCTTAGCAGCCATCTTACATCTCCTCCAGAAGACTCCACACTTATTCAGCTCCAGTTCTGTCAGAAACATTGCGGATATGTTTAAAACCGTTTAAGGACCGTATATTTTGTATATTGTATACACTGATTGAATGTCATTTCTTTCATTTGTAGTTTTATTCTTACTTCCCTGCAATAAAAGTTGAAAAAAGGACCTAACATCTGCATCAATGAGTTGTTAAGGGAGGAGAGTTAGCTGTCTGTCTAATTATACCTCAGTCACGTGTAGTGAGGACAGAACATACTCTATGTTTGTTTTTTTCAATCCCTTCTTCTACTTAAAAAAAGATATTTGAAAATTGCTGCTTACCTTTTAAAAATGTTCTATTCTGGACCTTCTAGCAAACACAAAATGCTACATAGCTCTCTTTGATTTTTAAGGGGCCTGGGCAGTTGTGTTTGTCTTGGTTAACCCTGTCTGTACTATGCAGGCAGATTTTCATTATCAATTGTAAGTAGATTTGAACACTGTCAATCCTAACAAAGGGTTAAAGGCATAGAGGCTGGGCTTCTTGTACTGTATGCTCATGATGACAGACTTGGGACAAGCTCAGTCTGAAGCAGGGTATACACAGAGAAAACATTTTGCTACACCTGTACCAATGTCTGTGCAACAGATTCCAGTCTAACAACTGGCTTCTCTCAGAATTGTCCTGCTGAAAGATTAGCATTCAATCAGTGCTTGCAGCCAGTGGCTGCAGTGCTGATCTGTGTATTCTGACAGGATGTTGTGTGGGGGGGGGGGGGTCCCCGCTGTGAGAATATAATGACACACCAGTAGAGATTCCTGCATTCACATTGCTTGTGTGAATGCGGGGATCTGGAAGTTTTTTTGTTCAACATGCTGGCAATGGGTAATATATCATGTTTGAGTGCACTAAAATTCATTTAAAGTGGTTATAAAGGCTTACGTTTTTTCTACCTTAATGCATTCTCTGCAGTCTCTGTAATTATATTATTTAGGTAAGCAAATTAGTTATAGAGTTATTGTTATAAGTTAACAGACATATACTACAGATTCAACCAAGCAGATCACTTTATAGGGTTCCTAATAGGTATATAAAGAACAATTGAGGGAGTAGTATCATACAGTGTTCATGCAGACATAGTAACATATTCTGAGCATTACATCCAGCATACAAAGTAAGAGTAATGCTACATAACAGCATCCATACATACAGAATAAGAACAGACACAGAATTACACCAAGCATAAAAAACAATAGAAGTAGCACTGAACAACATCAATACATACAGAACAGGAACAGATAATGAGATATTCATATAGCATATAGACAACTTTAAGCAGACCTGTGTCACATATATACAAAGAACAAAAAACAAAAAATCATATCCAGAGCAAATAACAAAAGAAGTAGCATCATGTCCGTATGTAATGTTAACCAAAACAGTAATATACATATCTCAAACCAAAAAGAAAGAAAACCCGCTAGGACCTAAATATTAAGTACTGTGAAGCAGCTGACACTATACCCAAATACAGAGTACTCTAAGATAAGACTAAAAAAAGTGCAGCGCTAATTAACTACATAATTAGTAATTTATACATCCACCAAATAAATACAAAAAGTGAAAAGGTAGAAGGAACCACTAAAAAACACCCAAGCATAAAGTGATGCTAAATTACTCTCAATATAGCATAATAATTGCATATAGAAATAAAAATTAGGCAATAAATGTGCAAATTGCAATAGGCATCCACCACAATCAATAAATTGTGCATGTATTTATTTGCAAAATAACAATGATGTAAACACATAAATAGTGTTAACCTCTTGCAGCCCGCAATGTACTGCAGACGGGTGGCAGCTACAGGCAAAGTGTTTGGGTACATGGCTGTACTAACACAGGGGGTGTGCAGCGCTCCCCACTTGCGACTGCTGTGTCCAGCGGAATGCAGATCCCGGTGAACAGGACCAGGTGAGCTGACCTACAGTGTTGCATTATAGTGCACATGTTGCAACGTGATAAAACTCATGTTGACAGCTTCCCCACAATACAAATATCTGTTCACATCTCAGAACATTCTGAAATTTGAATTTGTGTGCATTGGGCGGCCCATAGAAGTCAATGAAAATGCATTTAAAAGCAAGTTACAAATGTTTTGATGCATTATCATGCTTGGAAACAGGTCTTAACAAGCCTTTGTAAGCGGATATTAACCCTATTAATTCCAAATTCTAAAATGAAAAACACATTAAAAGCACACATTAACCTCTTCCCATCTGGCCTATGTCGATAAATGGCAGGAAGGGAGCGCTGCCGATGCTGGTGGACGTTTCTAATTGTCCCCCACATCCATTGCCTGTGCGCACTCCCTGGGAGTGTGCGGCAGCGTGATCGATGCCCGCTGTGTTCGGAGGACACAGCGGAACACAAATCACAGTGATCACAAATCATGTGATCACTGATTGGCCCATCAGTGATCACATGAATAGCACATGAATAGTAGTAAACAAAATGTCACTTACTGACATCATTGCTTACTACTTGTGAAATCTGTGAATGATCACCGAGGTCACATGGTACAAGGCTATTCACAAGAGCCTTGTACCATGTGATAAGCTGTGACCAATCACAGCTCTCACAGTATTTCTCAATGGCTGCAGGAATGCAGCCAGAGAGAAGGAGAAATGACTGCATTTACAGCCTTTATGGGTGTAAAAGCAATCAGTGTAAAAAAAGAAAAAAAAAATCTTCATTTCCCCTCACAAGTAGTACAGTGTCACTATGGTGACACTGTACTGGTAGGGTGGCAGTATGAAAAAACAAATATATAAATAAATAAATAATATAAAAAAATAAAATTTGACCCTAACATCTCAGATTCGTGTTGGAGATGTCACCAGGCGACGGGTACACTTTTGCAAATCTGGTGGGACTGCCCATTGTTGCAGCCTTTCTGGGAGAAAATCCAACCCATAATCACGCAAGTAACTACGTACTCCCTAGACCTCTCCCCCACACAATTCCTGCTCCACCATTCCACACTACCATTTAGGACGTACCGTAAATCACTCGCCATGCACATGGTCAACGCGGCAAAACAATGTATCCCAGTCCACTGGCACTCAACACATGCTCCCACTACTCGAGAATGGTTTACTAGGATCAACAAAATTGGGGAAATGGAGGAACTGATCTCTGTAGCAAAATAACATCCCAAGAGATTCAGGAAGACATGGGCTTGTTGGAGTCATTTTAAAACCACCACCACCTATCACCTATTATTGCATGAACAGCCTATACCACCTGACTGAATGATTAGACACAAGGTTGTACTAGGGAATGCCCTGTCCACCGAAGACGCATTGGATGCACATTTGGACAGGCTGAGACTC